>NC_045450.1:2967043-2976585 GCF_002776525.5 Piliocolobus tephrosceles | reverse complement strand
AGACTGAGGGGCATGTGTCTTGGCGGCTCCGGGGCTCAGTGAGACTGAGGGGCATGTGCCTTGGCGGCTCCGGGGCTCAGTGAGACTGAGGGGCATGTGTCTTGCACCCACAGGGATGTAGAGGGTCTCGCTCCTTCCTACTGAGGTGGGTCAGGGTGGGCGGCGGGCGCCCCACCTGGTGAGCTGGAAGCAGCGTGGGAATCCAGAATGGACAGGAACTTAAAGGCTTTGCTTGGCCTTGATTTTAGCTTGAAATACTTTGACGACTGGCTGGTCAAGGGTATCTGCTCAGAGGAGTGCCGCACTTGCTGGCTTGGCCGGAGGGCATGGCTTTGTCCACTAGTGCTCGCCCCTGGCTGCTGATGCAGAGGCTCACATGGCCACAGCCCAAGAGTGGGGACTGGCTTGGCCACCTCTGGGCTAAGCCTCTGACTCCCAGGTGGCTGGGAGGGCCAGGGGTGCACAGGTGAGTCACAGCAGGTGCCTCCAGGGAGCTGCCTTGCTGGAGGGCTAGGGCTCCTCTGGCCAGGGTCCAGGTCATCATTGTCCCCAGCCGGGAATCCAAGGGACCTTTCCAAACTTGCAGGGCAGAGGAAATTCGGGTATCTGTGCTTGAGTGAGCCCCTGGGCCCAGGAGCCTTTACTTGCTGTCTCTGCTTCTCAAGTGGCCTGGCCTGGTGAGGGAGGGGCTGGGCTGGAGGAAGGATCCCAAGGGAGGTGAGGGGGCTTCGCCAGCCTTCTCCTGCCCTGCCTGTGCAGGGTGTGGCGGTCAGTCTTTCCACTGAGTCACTGCATGGGCTCTCCCAACATCCGGTGCACACTGGCAGCTGCTCTAAGCCAACCCCTAGCCCCCACCACTTGACCAACACAGATGCTGAGTGGGTGAGGCAGAAGGGGAGCCCTGGGGCCTGGTGAGGCCCAAGGTTTCCTGCTTCCTGACAGAATGATCGCAACCGAGGACTGGCTCTCTGGAGCTTCCTTTGCTGGCCTCATAGCTGCTGCCAATCACAAGACCAGGGGAATCCAAGTAGAAAGGAGCTGATATCCGGCATTCGTCATGTGTTTTTGACAGTCTGGCTTTGTGGGGGCGGCCACAGTGGTGGAGGCGCTGCCTGGTGGTGGCAGCCAGAGGTGCCCACAGGAGGCACACCTCGTGGTGCAGGCATGGAGGATAGCAAGGCAGGCAGAGGGGTCTGGACACAGTGAGGTGCAGCCCCCTCCCACCAGGTCAGACCCAGTAGATGGTGCAGGTGCACAGAGCAGGTCCCTGGCCCAGGCAGGAAGGCAGCTGCACCCTCCCTGCAGCACGGGATGTCTGGATGTGCACTAGGGCAGAGAGGACAGGAGTCTAGGGAGGCTCCACTTCCAAATTGTCCATCTATCCCACAGGCGACGGGGCTTGCGTCTTGCTGCGAGCACTGGAGCCCCTGGAAGGTCTGGAGACCATGCGTCAGCTTCGCAGCACCCTCCGGAAAGGCACCGCCAGCCGTGTCCTCAAGGACCGTGAGCTCTGCAGTGGCCCCTCCAAGCTGTGCCAGGCCCTGGCCATCAACAAGAGCTTTGACCAGAGGGACCTGGCACAGGATGAAGCTATATGGCTGGAGCGTGGTCCCCCGGAGCCCAGTGAGCCAGCTGTAGTGACAGCAGCCCGGGTGGGCATTGGCTATGCAGGGGAGTGGGCCCGGAAACCCCTCCGCTTCTATGTCCGGGGCAGCCCCTGGGTCAGTGTGGTCGACAGAGTGGCTGAGCAGGACACACAGGCCTAAGCAAAGGGCCTGCCCAGACAATATTTTTTAATTGTTTAAAAAACAAATAAATGTTTTATTTCTAGAAAACTGCGCTTTAGCCAGAGCTCTTCTAGGTGATCAGCACGTCTGGAGCCAGCTCTTCCTCCAGGACATGAGGGCAGGGGCCCTGAGTACGTAGCGCCAGACCGTGTGGATGCTGGGGAGAATCATCAGTGTGGGAGCAGAGAGCCCCCGAGGATGGGGTCCTGCACAGTGGGCCATGCCTCCACCAGCAAGATGTGCACAGCCTAGCAGGGGAGCTCAGGCCCTCGCGCCCCATATGGTCAGGACCAGGTCACAGCTTGGCTGTGAGCCTGTTTGTGGCTTCCATGGGCTGTGGTGAGGGCTGGGCCAGGAAAGGCTCATGGCAGCCTGGGAGGAAGAAGTGCATGGCAGACAGAGGTGGTGCTGAGGACAGGGCCACAGGGCACTTCACAAATGGAAGGCTGTCAGAGAGACGGGGACAGGCCACACAAGTGTTTCAGCACATTCTTCAGGGTGGCCACAGAGGCGGGTTCCAGGGAGCAGGTGTAGGGACAAAAGGAGGGTCTGAGAAACGCACAGCCCACATATGGGCCTAGAAGGATGCAGCCCTCACCCAGAGACAGGAGTTCTGGCAGGCCCCCTCCAGCGTGGGGCGCCTACACATGTGGCGAGGACTGGAGGGAAGCATAGGAAAGTGGAGGGCAGCGGCCCCACAGCTGAACCACCGGGGCCAGTACAGCGGGGCTCTGCAGGCTTCACTGGGCCATGGCCGGCTGGCATCCACCCAGTGCCAGGCCTCAGGACTAAGGGCTCAGCCTCAGCAGGGAGGAAGCCCTGGGTGGGAAGATGCGAGCGCCCACCTGCACACCCCAGCAGCCTTCCGCCCTCTGCCGGGGCTCAGGGAAGCAGAGCCTGGAAGACGGCAATCACGGGGTCCTCGTGGGTGGTCACCACCAGCACGCTGCGGAACTTGTCAAACAGCATGAGCAGCTGGGAGCGCCGAGTGTTCTCGTTGTACATGATCTCCTCTAGGTGGTGGCGGCCTCGGAAGTAGTGAAGGAGCCTGGAAGGGATGGGCGGGCGTGAGCCCGACCTGACGCTAGCCCCCAAAGGCCTCTGCTGAATAGCTGCTGGTGGGA
Source organism: Piliocolobus tephrosceles (assembly GCF_002776525.5). Classification (NCBI taxonomy): domain Eukaryota; kingdom Metazoa; phylum Chordata; class Mammalia; order Primates; family Cercopithecidae; genus Piliocolobus; species Piliocolobus tephrosceles. The sequence continues at coordinate 2,973,674 of NC_045450.1, read as the reverse complement.
GTCAACTCGGAGCTGCCCACAGGCCTGAGCAGAGCTGGCAGTGACGGCCAGGGAGGCAGGCCTCCAGGACCGCATGCCCACCACAGTCCTGCTGACCAGCAGGTGGGCAAAGTGGGTCCAGGAGGATAGACAGCTGTTCACACCCAGAGCTGCCCCAGCCTCCTGTGTCCTGACGCTGGGGTCAGGGGTCTGCTGGTGGCTTCTTTTTCATGCTATGGTGAGTCCCACATAGCTCTGGAGCCAAAAGGTCACTCCTTTTTTTTTTTTTTTTTTTTTGAGAGAGGGGGTCTCACTGTCACCCAGGCTGGAGTGCAGTGGCTCGATCTCGGCTCAGTGCAACCTCCACCTCCCAGATTCAAGCGATTCTCCTGCCTCAGCTTCCCAAGTAAGCTGGGACTACAGGAGTGTGCTACCACACCTGCCTGATTTTTGTATTTTTTAGTAGAGACAGGGTTTCACTATACTTTGGCCAGGCGGGTCTCGAACTCCTCACTTCAGGTGATTCACCCACCTTGGCCTCCCAAAGTGCTGGGATTACAAGTGTGAGCCCCTGTGCCTGGCCTGCCTTTTTTTTGTTTTGTTTTGTTTTGTTTTTGTCACCATCATTTGGAAAATCACTGCTTTAGGGAGGTTTCTGCAACTGAGGCTGGCACAGAGGATGCTAGGATGCAGGTGAGACCTGGACCAGCTGCTCAGAAGCACTGCAAGTGGTTCTCTCAAGGACCTGGAGTGTGCTTCTTAACAGGGAACTCAGTTCCTGACAACCTGACCACTCCCAGAAAAGTGTACCGCTACACCATCCCCCACATCAGTGTGGGGCTGACAGAGACCACTGAGCCACGCCACCTATACCGTGGGGGATACTGGGTGCCCCCAGAGCTTAGAGTCCTGGGAAACCCCTGCCAAGTCTCATGAGGGTGAGAACTTGGCACTGCCTCTCAAGGGACAAGAAATATCGGAGAAGTAGTGGAGAGCAAAGAGGCCCAAAAACAGGCACGCCAGGCCCACAGCCCGGGGTCTTGGTGACAAGCTGCATCCCCACGCCTGGGCAGTGGCACCTGCCCCTACACACCTGAATGCAGAGACTCCATCTCGAACAGGACCCCATTTGTTCTCAGTGGATTTGGTCCTGTTGCGTACGTCCCTATCCACTTTCTGCCCTGACCCTGCAAGTGGCCCCCGTCCCAAGGGGTCAACCTGCACCCACCTGGCAAACATGCGGAGGTCCTCAGGGTTTTGGGCTGCAGGTACACTGAGGATGGCTGCGCGTTCATTCTCTGACAGGCTGGCCAGCAGGTTTTCCGTCATCCTCTGGTTCAGTGGTGAGTCCCCGCTGGGGAGCAGCTCTGCGCTGGAGTTGTCCATGCTGGGGCTGGTGAGGGTCATGTCATCGCTGCTGGCTGTGGGGGCCATGGGTCAGGGTGACCAAGTGAAATTCCAGGACACCCAGGGGAACAGCGAGGGCGGAGCCAGCAGTCAGCCTACAATGACACCCCTAACTCCCACAAGGGCCCTATCTGGTGCCCCAGCTGCAACATCTGCCTGCAAGCCTCCGCGGCTGCCTCGCCTCCTGGGTGTGACACACGCCCCTCATAGGGCTGACGGGAAATGGGTAGCCTCCCCTCTGGGAGCACCCTCAAGGGACCTGGACAGAGGTGCAATGTGTGCCCCACAAACACCCCATGGTGGGCCTGGGCATCTTGCCCCTCACCCAGCATGGAGGACAAAGCACCCCCGGCAGGCGGGGTCCTCACAGGAAGCATGAAGCCTACGGCCAGACCTCAGCCAGGGGAGGACTTTCACAGTCTTCCACCCCCTTCCTTCCCCAAGCCTGGGGACCTGGGACCTGGCAACAGGCTGCTGCCCTCGAGCCACACTGGCCACGACAGTTCTTCTGGGGCACAGACGTGTCAGCTGTCCTGGTGGTGGTGTGAGATCCTGCTCTGATCCCAGGCTGGGGCAGAGATTCCAGCACTGATGTGGTGGGCTGGGAGCTGCTCCTGACTCTAGCAAGCCTGCTGAAGAGCCTGGAGGCAGAGCTGCCACCTCAGAGTCATGGTGGCGCTAGGAGACAGGAGAGGTGTCCCCACGGGGGACACGAGGCGCGTGCCTGTGCGTGTGTGTGTGCAGCCATGTGGAGGCCCCTCAACAGTCACAGCAGGGCCCATGCTGAGCCTCCTGGGCACCACCCCCAAGCATCTCCCCTGACTATCACAGCGATGCCCTGGGGGCCCTACTTGGGGAGCCAAAGCTGAGGGCGTTGGGCGTGCTGAGGCTGCGACCGCCGACCCGGGCAGTGAAGGGGACGTCGTCCTCTCGCGGGCGGGGCTCCTCCTCGCTGGGTGAGGCCATCAGGCAGACATAGGTGTGCAGCTGGATGAGAAGCCGGCGCTGCAGCATCCACACCACCATCTGGATAAGCTGGGTCTGCGGGTGGCAGCAGGTGAGGCTGGTCCCCCTTCCCACTCCCACTTCTCCCTGGGGGATCAGGGAGCCGTGGCCCTAGACATGGCCACAGCACACTCCCTGTGCTGACTCACAGCAGAAAGACCCTCTTCTCAGAAAGGGAGGCCCCAGCTGCCAGCCAGCTCTGCAAGGCCGGCTCACACTCCTGGGAAGAGAGAGGGGCCAGGGGACATCTGGATCACACCTGCATGGGCTCCCACCACACACCTGGGCCGCCCGGCATCTGGCTGAGGAGCAGGACCTGAGATGTGGAGGCCCCGTGACCGCTGCTCTCAGCAAATCCCCCACACTGTGGTGCTGCAGCTGCCCCTGTGCCTCCTCTCTCCTTCGGCCCACTGGCCCTGTAGCTGGTCCCAGCCAGCCAGTCCACCTCCAGACAAGCCCAGACACTGTTTAGAAAGAGGCTGTGGGCAGGCACCCTGAGAGCAGAAAGTCCTGTCCTTGGATCTACCTCAAAGTCCACCCTGAGCACAAGGGTGGATCCACAAGAAAGCTGAAGCCAGTGGCCCTGGGCTTGGGGGTGGAGCACCCCCCTCCCCATCCCCGCCGTGAGAAGGGACGTCCTGGCCAGGCCGTCCAGTGTCTCTGGGTTAGCAGGTGGGGCTGGCAGTGAGGAGCAGTGAGGAGCCTTGTGCCAGGTAGAGTTCAGTCCCCGTGAGAAAGCACTGCCCAGACACAGGCGTTGAGCAGCGAGGAGTGTGAGACAGCGTCAGTGTCCTCAGATACACGTGTCTCCTCATCTCTGGGAGGGTCGACAAGGAGCTGCTGGCCAGTGTTACCTCCTGGGAGGGGGCTGGGGAACTGGGGATGGGAATGGGGGATATACTCCAGGTAAGTAAGAAGAAGACCTGGTCAAAAGGACTGCAAAATATCCAGACTTAACGCGAAATTAAGAAATAAAACAGATGGGGCTGGGCATGGTGGCTCACGCTTGTAATCCCAGCACTTTGGGAGGCCGAGGCGGGTGGATCACTTGAGGTCAGGGGTTCAAGACCAGCCTTGCCAACATGGTGAACCCCATCTCTACTAAAAATATAAAAATTAGCTGGGCATGGTGGTGCATGCTTGTAATCCCAGCTACTTGGGAGGCTGAGGCAGGAGAATCACTTGAACCCGGTAGGCAGAGGTAGGCGGAGGTTGCAATGAGCTGAGATCATGCCACTGCACTCCAGCCTGGACAACAGAGCAAGTTTGTTTCTTTTTTTTTGTTTTTCTAATACTTTATTTACTTATTTATTTATTTATTTTGAGATGGAGTTTCACTCTTTCTGCACAGGCTGGAGTGCAATGGTGCGATCTCAGCTCACCGCAACCTCCGCCTCCCGGGTTCAAGCAATTCTCCTGCCTCAGCCTCTCGAGTAGCTGGGATTACAGGCATGCGCCACCATGCCTGGTTTTTTTTTTTTTTTTTGAGACAGAGTCTTGCTGTGTCGCCCAGGCTACAGTGCAGTGGCCGGATCTCAGCTCAATGCAAGCTCTGCCTCCCGGGTTTATGCCATTCTCCTGCCTCAGTCTCCCGAGTAGCTGGGACTACAGGCACCCGCCAACTCACCCGGTTCGTTTTTTGTATTTTTTAGTAGAGACGCGGTTTCACCGTGTTAGCCAGGATGGTCTCGATCTCCTGACCTCGTGATCCGCCCGTCTCGGCCTCCCAAAGTGCTGGGATGACAGGCGTGAGCCACCGCGCCCGGCCAACAGAACAAGTTTCTATATCAAAACAATAAAAAAAGCTGGGCATGGTGTCTAGGCCCTTGACAAGGCCTGGAGCAACCACTCAGTCATGGCCTGGAAAAGCCACCCCGTCATCTAGAGCACAGGAGGCCTCTGGGATGGAAGCACCAGCAGCTCCTCCCTAAGCACTGGCCCAAGAGAAGGTGTGCAGAGAGTGCCTCTTATTCCGCTGATACAACCTGGCTCAGCTCCCAGAAACCAAGGGCTCTATGAAAGACCGCACTAAGAACTCTGTCAGGTTTGGCGTCTACAGGAGCTGAAAGACCAGAATCTTATTCTCATTTACAATTTGAGAACGGAAAGGGTTTGACTTTAAGGACTGGTTTTGCCTAATATATCTGGCACTTACTCAAATACTTTTGGAGACAAAGACGTGAGAACACCCAGTTCGTCTGTCTCCAACGCTGTCCTATCTGGCCCTGCTCTGAGTCTCTGCCTAGAACTCAGTGGAGGGGAGGATGGCAAAGCCACCTCAGCACGAGGCTGTGACACCTGCAGCCCACAAGGGAAGCCACTGGCCCTGCTACAGATACCGGTGCACCAGTCCATCCCACAGATCTGCAGGAGGCCTCCTATCCCCCAGCCACTCCTAGCTCCCAACCTGCCTGCCCGCTCGCTGCCCTGACCCAGGCCCACTAGGGTCCTCTCTAGGCTCTCTTGGATGAGGAGATTCTGGGGACCAGTGACCCCAGAACTCATACCCACAGACCCTGTGGCCACCTGAACCATGGCAGGGAGTGAAGGCAGAAGCAAAACTCTCAGAGGGTCAGGCCCAGTGACAACAAAGCTGCCTTTGCACCCTCATCTGCAGGCAGTCCCCAGTCCCAAAGGGGTACAAGGCAGGTCTGCAGGGCCAGAACAAGTAAGCACTCTCCTGCCAAGCTTCACTCTGTTCTAACCCTAAAAACGGCCTGCCACAGCCAGGGTGGGCTCTATGGGGAGGGGACAACTGCCCAAGTGTTGGGTCACTGGCCAAGCATCTGCAGGTGGCCCGGCAGCTGACTTCTGGGCCCTGCTGAGCACAGAGCACTCGCATGGCAAGCCCCAAAACCAAGGAGAAGCAGGTGGCAGTGGTGAGGGCTCAGATCAGAACCAACAGCCAGGCAGGTAGTGCCCATCCACTACGCACCTGCCACTCCAGGCTCCTTGAGCTTCTGTGACTCACCTCCTGCACAGCGGGGGCCAGGGGATTCCTAAATTCTGATAAGGAGACCGGCAAGGAGAACTTGGCAAGGACGGACGGCAGGTCATGAGATGGGAACTGATGGGAGAACTGCTCGGCCAGCGGGGAGTACCTGGAGGCAGACAAGCATGCCAGTGAGTGCAGCAGAACCCCCACCGTGTTCTCAGACCCCCCACTGTGTTCTCAACACTGGCCTCAGTGGGCAGCAGAGAAGCAAAGTGTGGCAGGTGGGCCAGGATGGTGCAATGAGGGCAGAACGGTATGACGCCAGGCAGGCCTCCAGGTGGACAGAGCCTGGGCACTTCCCCTTGAGCAGCAGCAGGAGCCATGGCCACAGTTCACCCTGCATCTCACCTCTGATCCCTCAAGGTGGATTAGGAGAGCCAGCCTGGAGGAGGGGGCCCGGCATAAGGGGGATACAGGAGAGTCACACAGCACAGAGCCAGAAAAGAATTGGGACCTGGGCACGCTGGTGGCCAGGAGTTAGGCTGAAGTGAGAGCCTCGCCTTGGGGCTTCCACAGCCTTTGGTGCCTGGCCAACACAGAGAACAGCATCTGGAGGGCCCTGCCGGCCTCACCCCTTCCCACTCAGGGCTCCAGGCTCTGGCAGCCAGCAGCACTCACAGACACACGCTGGCATTGGGAGACAGCATGTAGACGTTGTTCTCACACAGCGGGTAGATGATGATGGCCTTGCCCCAGTACACCAGATGAGCTGCAAGCTGGAAAACCTGCAGGCAGAGGGGAAGCTGCAAGGGCCATGCCTGAGGCTGGCCCACCGGGAGCTGTCAGAAGCTCTCAGCATGGGTGGCCATGGCCTACCAGCCCAGAGAAGCTGGTCCCAGGCTCGTGCAGAACACACCTGGCGGCTATGGCCCAACACTTCCTCCCTAATGTGGAACAGCACCTTCCCAACCTCTCACTAGGATGTGGGGCACAGCCAGCACACAGCACACAGCACTTTCTGTGAGCAATGGCTTTTTTTTTTGAGACGGAGTCTTTTTTTTTTTTTTTTTTTTGAGACGGAGTCTCGCTCTGTTGCCCAGGCTGGAGTGCAGTGGCCGGATCTCAGCTCACTGCAAGCTCCGCCTCCCGGGTTTATGCCATTCTCCTGCCTCAGCCTCCCGAGTAGCTGGGACTACAGGCGCCCGCCACCTCGCCCAGCTAGTTTTTTGTATTTTTTAGTAGAGACGGGGTTTCACCGGTTAGCCAGGATGGTCTCGATCTCCTGACCTCGTGATCCACCCGTCT
>NC_045450.1:2960818-2966943 GCF_002776525.5 Piliocolobus tephrosceles | reverse complement strand
CTTTTTTTTTTTTTTTTTTGGAGACAGTCTTGCTCTGTCATCCAGGCTGGAGTGCAGTGGTGCAATCTCAGCTCACTGCAACCTCTGCCTCCCAGGTTCAAGCGATTCTCCTGCCTCAGCCTCCCCAGTAGCTGGGATTACAGGCACCTGCCACCACGCCCAGCTAATTTTTGTATTTTTAGTAGAAACAGGGTTTCACCATGTTGGCCAGGTTGGTCTCGATTTCCTGACCTCGTGATCCACCCGCCTCAGCCTCCCAAAGTGTTGGATTACAGGCATGAGCCACTGTACCTGGCCACAATGGCCTTTTTATCTCTGCTCCCTGTACTGTTTGGTGCCACTGTTTTCCCATCCTGTACTGTCTTGACTCCCACTGAAGAATGGTGGTCTCAGGCCACAAGCATGGGAATGTCTGGGGTGCTGGGAACACAGGGTTGGCCCATCTGGGCAGGGGTCTTAGCTGGATGTACTGGCAGGGCACAGCCCTCTCATACCCCGTAAAACTCCAGCATGGCCTTGCCCCAGTGATGGGTGTGGAGTCACTCAGCGTGCCACCCCTACATACCCAAAGGCCCCAGGTCTGCCCCATGTGCCTTGACTTCCACAGAGACCCCCTCCCAGCTTTGCTCTTGTGGACCCTTGAACAGCAAGAAACACAAACACCCAAAACCCCTTCCAGAGGAAAGTTCAGGCCTGAGGTCTGAGAGCACCACAGCACTTCATGAAAAGGTGAGTGCAATCGTAAGCACTTGCACTTCTGCCTCTGCATCACCCCAAGACACCACTCCACCGTCTTGGCCAGTAGGCCTCTGTGGGGGTGAGTCACCCCGGCCTGGACACAGTGCTGCCTGCTGCTAAGGACGCTTATACCTCAGCTCAGAAAACAGGGCCTCCAGACTGAGTGCAGTGGCTCATGCCTGTAGTCCTAGCATTTTGGGAGGGCAAGGCAGGAGGATCACCTGAACCTCAGAGTTCGAGACTAGCCTGGGCGATATAGTGAGACCCTCATCTCTACCAAAAATTTTTATTTAATTAGCCGTGCACTGCGGCACACGCCTGTAGTCCCAGCTACTCGGAGGCTGAAACAGGAGGACTGCTTGAACCTGGAAGGTGGGGGTTGCTGTGAGCCGAGACTGTGCGAGTGGTGCCTCCATTGGCACCGCCAGCCCCAGCACGGCAGGTTTCAGTTCCATCACCAGCCTGTTCCCTCACCCCACGTGCCACTGGCATGTGCTCTCTCCAAAAGACACACCCACTTTCCCCCAGCTCTGCTCAGCATAGTGGTCTCCACCTCCTGCCTCTCCCTGCAGCAGCCTCTCCAAGATGCTGTCCGTTCTGGAAATCAAAAGTCCAAAATCAGTACTTCAGGGCCAGCATAAGGTGCCAGCAGGACCAGGCTCCCTCTGGAAGCTCCAGAGAGAATTCGTCCTGCCTCTTCAACTGCCAGTGTCTCTTGGCTTGCGGCCACATCACTCCACTCTGCCTCTGTGGTCATGTCGCTGCCTCTTTTTAGTCAGAGCTTCCTCTGCCTCCCTGTGATGAGGGCCTTGGTGATTACATTTAGGGCTTAACAGGATGATCTTCCCATCTCAAGATCTTTAACTTAGTAACATCTCCAAAGTGCCCCATGAGTTCACATTCATAGATTTTGGGGATTAGGATGTGTATGTCTGTGGGGGCTGTTATTCAGCCAATCACAACGAATGTACAGCACGATCCTAATTTTCATAATACAAAATAAAATGTTTGTGTACACACACACACACACACACACACACACACACAGAGACATAAAAAACCTGGAGGGATCTAGGTTACCTGTGGGATATGGGACTGTGGGAACTTTTTGTGTCTATAGTTTGTGTAGTGTTTGAAGTCTTATAACATTAATTTTATCATGACAAACCCAAAATTTACTTGTAGATTCTCTCTGGATTGATGTAAACATGAATTATTTTATTTTATTTTATTTTATTTTTTGGGACTGGGTCTTGCTCTTTTGCCCAGACTGGAGTGTGTGCAATCACAACTCACTGCAGCCTCGAACGCCAGGGCTCAAGCGATCCTCCCACCTCAGCCTCCTGAGTAGCTGGGACCACAGGCACACACCACCATGCCCAGCTAATTAATTAGTTTTCTGTAAAGACAGGGTCTTCCTATGTTGTCCAGGCTGGTCGTGACCTCCTGGGTTTGGGCAGTCCTCCTGCCTCATCCTCCCAAAGTGCTGGGATTGTATGCATGAGCCACTGCACCCAGCCACATAAGGGACTTTAAACTACCTGGTGACATTCACACCTAAGGCAGATGCTCCCCAGGGACTATCTCCAGGAAACAGAGTGACCCATCAGGGACGGGCCCCAGGGGCTTCTGCACTGCCACACCAGCAGCAAAACTCTGCTGACCTGCAGCAGGGACAGCAGGGAAGGGTTACAGACAGAGGAAAACAATGACAGCCTTCCCTCTCCCCAGTCAAGGCCGTGGCCGGGAAGTGAAGGGGACATCAAAGGGAGACCAAAGCTTTGTCCAAGGAGACTGACAGCAAGGGTGAGAGGCACAGTGTCCACACAAACTCCTGCCAGACAGCCTCAGGAAAGCCAGGCCCAGCTTCTTTCAAAAGCTCAACACAGGCCCTGTGAACAGCCACACGCATTTACCACGTGGCCAGTGCTCCTCAGGACATGGGGGTCACTGACTCCCTCACTCTGCAGGGTTGTATGGAGCAGTGAGTTCTTTTAAAATTCTGTGTCTCCTGGATGCTATGAAGGTGGACAGGACATGGTCTTTACTGGGTCCTGTCCAGCCCACAAAGTCCAAAGGCACAGCTGGGCATGGTGCCTCATGCCCATTAATCCCAGCACTTTAGGAGGCCAAGGTGTTATGATCACTTGAGCCCAGGAGTTTGATGCCAGCCAGGGCAACCTAGGGAGACCCCATCTCTACCAAAAAAAAAAAAAAATGAGCCAGGCGCACACCTGTAGTCTCAGCTACTTGGAAGGATGCTTGAGCCTGGGTGAACCATGATGGCACCACTGCATGCCAGCCTGGGAGACAGAGCAAGAACCTGTCTCAAAAGAAAAAAGAAATACAAGGGCACAATCTGGTAAAAGGTCTCACAGAGGATAAAGGGTCCCTGAGATACAGAGGCGGGAAAGACTTACTCTGAAAGACAGAATCCAAAAAGGCTGCTTTTGGGGAAAAGTGGCCTGAGAGTCAGGCCTTGCTGGACAAGTTCCCCTAACGTGCTAAGAAGCAAAGGCCTGTTTCACAGTCCAAAACAGCATGGAAGCTCAGCCAGAGGGACCCAGGCGGGCCCACCTCACGCCTGGGTTCCTTGGCAGCCTCTGCTGCCCCCTGGTGGCCATGCCGTGCACACCGCCACCAGACGAGGGCGCCACCCACAGGCACCACCTGCTCCGCCCTCAGGCAACACTTCCGTGGTCCCGTGGCTCTGGGCCACTTCACATGACTAGCGGCCACAGATGACCCCATGGCCTGTTGGCCACCCCATCAGCAGCCCCTGCTTCTGATTTCTCCCTGTGCTTTTTTTTTTTTTTTTTGAAACAGAGTCGCCCAGGCTGGAGTGCAGTGGCACGATCTCAGCTCACTGCAACCTCTGCCTCCCAGTGATCCTCCCACCTCATACCCCCAAGTAGCTGGGACTACAGGTACATGCCACCATGCCCAGCTATTTTTCTGTCTTTTTTTCTGTATTTTCTGTAGAGATGGGGTACTGCCATGTTGCTGAGGCTGGTCTCAAAGTCCCAGGCTCAAGCGCTCCATCTGCCTTGGCCTCCTGAAGGGCTGGGATGACAGGCATGAGCCACCGTGCCCAGCCTTCCCTGTGCTTTTCCTCCCATGCTCCACCCACACTCCAGCCAGATCTGCAGATGTGGCTGAGGGGCCCTCCATCTAATCAGAAAGGGCAGCCCTCTGCATGGACAGGCCCATGAGCATGCGGCTCGGCAAAGAAGGGGCATCCTGCACAGAGTGCACAGGCCAACACGTGTGCACACACAGGGGTAAGGCCACCAGGTGAGGTCTTCGTTCTGCATATGGGAGGGCCCTGCATCCAAGCTTCCTGCCCTCAGTTCCCATATGCTTGTTAATCACCGTGAGGCCCCCATGACCCTGCCCGCTCCTGCCCTGCCCACCCACTAGCTCTGGTGTCTCCACCTCCACTATTGGGAGCACCCCAGTCCTTTCCCTCACAGACTTGTCTTACCTCTCTGAGACAGAAGAACAAGTCAGTCCCATGGCTCATTCACAAAGCCAGCCCTGAACCCAGGTCTGACTCAGATGCCAAAACCTCTAGCCATCCCAGGGACTGGCCCCACCCCATGGTGGGCTGTGCCACAGCTCTCAGCTGCACAGAGCCCCTGTGGATGTAGTGTGGCAGATGGCCTGCCTTTCCTGATGCCCCAGCACCTGCCACATGCCACCCATCCAGGCCCCCAGAGCTGTACCTGCAGCAAGGCCAGGTCTGCATCCTGAGCTAGCTGCTGCAAGTTCTTCACAGCAGATGTGGTCTTGATCACCCGAACTAGGGCAGGGGAGCAGTCGATAGGAAGCTCCCCCAGCAAGGACTTCTCATCACTGAGCAGCAGCAGGGCGTGGTAGGGGCTGCAAAACAATCACCTGTTACGGAACACACGAAGTACAGGAACCTGCACCAGGTATGTACCTGGGACACAAACGTGCAGCTGGAGCCTCCCGGCCCTCAACTGCGGAGAGAAGGGCCAAGAGCAGGATATGAGAAAAGGGCAGTGGTCTGTTCAGAGGCCTTCACAAAATCTGCCAAGGATTGGCTCATGTCTGTAATCGTGGCACTTTGGGAGGCCAAGGCAGGCAGTCACATGAGGTCAGGAGTTTGAGACCAACCTGGCCAACATGGTGAAGCCCCATCTCTACTAAAAATACAAAAATTATCCGGGTGTGGTTGCACCCACCTGGGGTCCCAGCTACTCAGGAGGCTGAGGCAGGAGAATCGCTTGAGCCTGGGAGGCGGAGGCTGCAGTGAGCCGAGATTGCGCCACTGCACTCCAGCCTGCCGAGAGCGAGACTCTGTCTCAAAAACAACAAAAACAAAAACCTGCAAGGATTATGTCACCCTCAGAAAAAAACACATGACAAAAGTGGGGAAGGTTTGAAGACTGGACTCCATATCCCACCGCAGAGACGCCCAGCAAACATTTGTTGATTGAAGAAATGAATGAATCTTTCCTAAGGACATTGTCCCAAATATAAGAAAAGCAAAATCCCCTTCACAGACTAAGAACAGAAGTACGTTAAAATATGCTTAGCTAAGATTGAAAGGAAACAGCACGAACAGGGGAGGGTGGAACTAGGCAGCGCTTTGCTTTCTGTCATTTCCAAATTTCAGCAATGTGCCAGATATATTTTTTTAATTAAAAAATGTTCAAGGAACTGGGGGACTTGGGAATGGGTGGTGCCAGAAGACTGGGCTCAGTTCTTTCCTTGCAGAAAATCAATTAAATTGCCAGGGCACGGTGGCTCACGCCTGTAATCCCAGCACTTTGGCAGGTCGAGGTGGGTGGATCATGAGGTCAGGAGTTCAAGACCAGCCTGGCCAACATGGTGAAACCCCATCTCTACCAAAAATACAAAAATTAGCCAGGTGTGGTGGTGTGCACCCATAATCCCAGCTACTCAGGAGGCTGAGGCAGGAGAATCGCTTGAACCTGGGAGACAGAGGCTGCAGTGAATGGAGATTGCGCCACTGCACTCGAGCTCAGAACAAAGACTCTGTTTCAAAAAAAAAAAAAAGAAAAGAAAAGAAAAAACAAAGTCAGGCTGGGCACAGTGGCTCACGCCTGTAATCCCAGCACTTTGGTAAGCTGAGGCGGGTGGATCACGAGGTCAGGAGTTTGAGACAGTGAGACAGCCTGGCTAACATGGTAAAACCCAGTCTCTACTAAAAATACAAAAATTAGCCTGGCATGGTGGCATACGCCTGTAATCCCAGCTAGTCAGGAGGCTGAGGCAGAAGAATTGCTTGAAACCGGGAGGCGGAGGTTGCAGTGAGCCGAGATCGCACCATTGCACTCCAGCTCTGGGCGACAGAGCAAGACACCATCTTGGGGGGGGTGGGGGAGAAAGAAAGAAAA
>NC_045450.1:2959358-2960718 GCF_002776525.5 Piliocolobus tephrosceles | reverse complement strand
GGATCAGCTGAGGTCAGGAGTTCGAGACTAGCCTGGCCAACATGGTGAAACCCTGTCTCTACTAAAAATACCAAACAAATTAGCCGGGTATGGCAGTGGGCGCCTGTAATCCCAGCTACTTGGGAGGCTGAGGCAGGAGAATCGCTTGAACCCAGGAGGTAGAGGTAGCGGTGAGCCGAGATCGCGCCACTGCACTCCAGCCTGGGCGATAAGAGCAAAACTCTTGTGTTTCTCTCTCACACACACACACAAAGGAAAAGAAAGTAACTGAGATCCCACAAGTGCTGACTGAAATGCAAAAGACTGGGGTGGGGGCAACACCATCAAGACGAAGTCCCTTCAGCCCTCCAGCCTCCCCCAGGACACTCAGCCCCACATCCAGGCTGCCCTGCCCAGGCCTAAGGTGGTGCCAGGAGGGCCCAGGGGAAACCTGGGATTGGTCATTTCTGGACACAACTAGATACAAAACTATGTGTTTTAACGTCTATACACAGCAGAGCCCCACCTGCCAGCTTCCGCAGAGGGAAGAAGAAAAGAGAATTTTTGGAACAAAGTTAAGTGGTAAAATCTCAGGCAGAAGCTAAAGGGAAGGGCCCTGGCAAGGAGTGAGCACGTGGGGCTGGGCACTCACCGGATGGCTTTCAGGCTCCGTTCGATGGCCTCTGGGGGGATCAGGCTGGAGGCCGCATAGTGGATCTTGTGGGGCAGGCAGAAGCTCACCTCCAGCCAGCTATTGATGTGAAGCCGAACCACACCTGACGTGCACAGGCTGCAGAGAGTGGGTGCTGTTACCCCTTCACACAAACTTTCCAACCATGCACACAGATCAGAAAACACCCTGCTCAATGGTGCTGATTCCCCTGATGTTGAGAGGAAACTGCAGGTGGAGACCTGGGCAGGAGCGCATCTCTTAAAGATCACATTATGTTTAAGAAAAGAAAATATGGGGGCCAGGCGCAATGGCTCACACCTGTAATCCCAGCACTTTGGGAGGCCGAGGTGGGTGGATAATGAGGTCAGCAGTTCGAGACCAGCCTGGCCAACATGGTGAAATCCTGTCTCTACTAAAAATAAAAAAATCAGCCAGGCGTGGTGGCACACACGTGTAGTCCCAGCTACTCGGGAGGCTGAGGCAGGAGAATCGCTTGAACCCAGGAGGCAGAGGTTGCAGTGAGCTGAGATCGTGCCAGTGCACTCCAACCTGAGCAACAAGGCAAGATTGTCAGAAGAAGAAGAAGGAAGAGGAGGAAGGAAGGAGGAGGAAGGAGAAGGAGGAGGAGGAGGAGGAGGAGGAGGAGGAGGAGGAGGAGGAGGAAGAAGAAGAAGAAGAAGAAGAAGAAGAAGAAGAAGAAGAAGAAGA
>NC_045450.1:2951365-2959348 GCF_002776525.5 Piliocolobus tephrosceles | reverse complement strand
GAAGAAGAAGAAGAAGAAGAAGAAGAAGAAGAAGAAGAAGAAGAAGAAGAAGAAGAAGAAGAAGAAGAAGAAGAAGAAGAAGAGAAAAAGGAGGAGGAGGAGGAGGAAGAGGAGGAGGAGGAGGAGGAAAAAAAAAAGAAGAAATATATTTCTGGCTAGTCCTGGAATCTGTAGTCCAACCAGACTGCCAGGGCTTGAGAGAAGCCATCGCCCTGTCCTGGAGGCTCAGTGCACTAGAGGCACTCTAACTCAGGCCCCTGCCCGTCCAGACCCCTGACAGACACCCAATACCCAGAATGCATCCTCCCTGTGAATCGGCCTGCCCTGCACACCTTATGAAGACCCAGTCACAAGTGCACGTCCAGGCAGAGCAGTGGCTGTCTCAGAGGGAGAGGAGGGCAGGGAAGGAGTGCCAAGTCCCCCCAGAGTGTTCCAGTGAGAAGCACACAGTGCCCACCTCCCTGCACTCTGCAGATGCCCACAGCACCCCAGTTCCAGTGCATGTGGATACCAAGTGATCACCACAAGCCAACTGTCCTAGCCAGCCCCAACACTTCATTACCACGGAAACCCTCTCACTGCACATTCTATCAGTAACAGCAACTTGGTTCTTTCAGGTCCCAAAGCTTGCTCAGGCCAAACATAGCAACACCATCCCAGATGCCTTATTTCTTTCACAATCCACTTTAAACCATCAGCAAATCCCGTCTGCTCCACCTGCAGGGATGTCCAAAATTCAGGCCTTTTCAGCACCACCAGGCCCAAGACACCCAGAGCACTGGCCCCTCTGCCTATCCCTCCCCACACTCCCACCTGGACAGGCCCAGCCATGGGCCTGCAACACCTACGTTCCTGTGACCTCACCTCCGGTGCCCAGTCCCTCAGGTCCAGCTGTGCTCAGGGCCCTGGCATTTGCCCTTGCCCACGAACTCTCTGCAGACACCAAGGCTCCTTTACTCCATCGGTCTCCATTCAAGTGTCACATTCTCCGTGAAGCCATCCCTGACACCAAGCCCACTGCACGGGCACGCCAACCCCTGACCTGCTGCCTAATGCTGTCTCCCCAACCAGAACTCACTCCTGAGGAGGGGGTTTGTGGGTTCCATTCTCTGCTCTCTACACATTGTAAACTGTGTCAGGCATGGAGGCACAGAGCTGCATTTCCTGAATGAACTCAAGAACACAGTGCCCTCCCTGTGTGCACGGTCTTCCCCAGGAAGCCCTGCCCCAAGAACGGGCTCCACACTGCGGATGCAGCCCCGTCATCCCCTGGGGGAACCACACAAAACCAGGGAGGAGTTGTTTTCGCCAGGAGCTTCTAACACTCCCTGATGGAGAAACCAAGGCCCCCACCCCGCTCCACCGCTCACCACAAAGCCCCTGTGCCTTAAATAAGAGCCAACAGTTGCCGGGCGCGGTGGCTCAAGCCTGTAATCCCAGCACTTTGGGAGGCCAAGACGGGCGGATCACGAGGTCAGGAGATCGAGACCATCCTGGCTAACACGGTGAAACCCCGTCTCTACTAAAAAAAAAAAATACAAAAATCTAGCCGGGCGAGGTGGCGGGCGCCTGTAGTCCCAGCTACTCGGGAGGCTGAGGCAGGAGAATGGCGTGAACCCGGGAGGCGGAGCTTGCAGTGAGCTGAGATCCGGCTACTGCACTCCAGCCTGGGCGACAGAGCGAGACTCCGTCTCAAAAAAAAAAAAAAAGAGCCAACAGCACTTGCTCTGTGACACAGAGGCGATGCAACGACTCGAGCAAAGCTGTCTGCAGCTGGCCTTCGCCACATCCCCGGGGGCTCCAGGCACCAGGAGTGGGATCTCCACCGACTCTTGCCAAGGCCTGGCCACTCGAAGTAGCCGGCACCTTCCTTGTGTCCTGCACGGGGAACACAGCCTGTAAAGCCTCACAGTGACACCAGTTCTAAAATAGAAGCAAAACACACACAAGTTCTTCTCCAAACTGCCCATTTCTACAGCACCTCCCCCCATCATGTTTCCTCTGTTTACTGCCCCACCACCCAGGAGAGCAGCCAGCTGGTGCTTTTCCCATCACCCCCTGACCCTATTCCGCTATTCTCAGCTCCCAGTTGGCAGGACAGGCCAACACACTCACATCCGGCTAAGTCCGGGAGGCTTGGCCAGACTTCTGGCTGCCCCAGGCCAGAAGGTACCAACGGCCCCTCCAACGTCTCTCAGGACACATCAATATGGGTGCTGAGAGACCACCACAGCCCCAAGGTCCCAGAGGAGGGCACCAGTCTCAGCTTCTTCCAGAACTGCATGCTAACCAAGTATGTCAGAGCAGCAGAGGCTCCCAGAACCTTACCTCTCTTTGGTCAGGGTCTTTGCAGGGTGAAAAACTCATATCAAACCCTGAGAAATGTCCCAGCCTCTAAGGAATTAAAGATCATACCAGGAGAGATTTGTCCAGGGGATCCAGGTTAGTTACTCAACTTGAGTGAGCATTAGTTAGGATCTTGGCATCCGTATGCAACAGGGAAGAAAGCACAAGCGAGAGGTGGCCCCATGCACTGTGCTGTCACCATCCGGGTCAGAATGGAGGGCCACTGGAAACAAACGGCCTATTTTTTTTTTCTTTCTTCTGAGACAGGGTCTCACTGTTGCTCAGGCTGGAGTGCAGTGGTGCCATCTCCGCTCACTGTAGCCTCAATCTCCCGGGCTCAAGACAAACTCCCAGGTAGCTGGGACTACAGACATGTACCACCATGCCCGGGTATTTTTTTTTTTTTAAGAGACGGGGTCTCACTATGTTGCCCAGTCTAGTCTCAAACTCCTGGGCACCTTGGCTTTTCAACGTGCTGAGATTACAGGCATGAGCCACTGCCCCCACCCAAGACCTTTCTGTTTCTGTCCTATTTAGGATGCAGCTCAAAGTGGCTGTTGGGACACCACAGAATCAGAATACTGAGGCTCCTATCGTTTCAAAGGTAGCTGTCCTTGCTCCACCTAGGAGCACAGTAAGGCCTTATGACAAGTGCTGTGGCTCCCAGCACCGGCTTAGGTACTTGGAGTGCAGCAGGGAAGAAAACAACTTGGCTGCTCTGCACGTTGGGGGCTTCATTTGGTGGCATCAAGACAGACACGTAGGCCGGGCACAGTGGCTCACGCCTGTAATCCCAGCACTTCAGGAGGCCGAGGCAGGCAGATCACGATGTCAGGAGATCAAGACTATCCTGGCTAACACGGTGAAACCCCATCTCACTAAAAATACAAAAAAATTAGCCAGGCGTGGTGGCGGCGCCTGTAGTCCGAGCTACTCAGGAGGCTGAGGCAGGAGAATGGCGTGAACCCAGGAGGCGGAGCTTGCAGTGAGCCGAGATCGCGCCACTACACTCCAGCCTGGGCGACAGAGTGAGACTCCGCCTCAAAAAAGAAAAAACAGAAGACAGACACATAATTGGCCGAGTGTGGCAGCTCACGCCTGTAATCCCAAAACCTGGGAGGCCAGGTGGGCAGATCACTTGAGGTCAGGAGTTCAAGACCAGCCTGGCCAACATGGTGAAACCCCGTCTCTACTACAAATACAAAAATTAGGCCGGGTGTGGTGGCTCACACCTGTAATCCCAACACTTTGGGAGGCTGAGGCGGGCGGATCACCTGAGGTCAGGAGTTCCAGACCAGACTGACCAACAGGGAGAAACCCCGTTTCTACTAAAAGTACAAAATTAGCTGGGCGTGGTGGCGCATGCCAGTAATCCCAGCTACTCAGGAGGCTGAGACAGGATAATCACTTGAAGCCGGGAGGCAGAGGTAGAAGTGGAGGTTGCAGTGAGCTGAGATCGTGCCATTGCACTCCAGCCTGGGCAACAAGAGTGCAACTCCATCTAAAAAAAAAAAATTAGCCGGGTATAGTGGCAGGCACCTGTAATCCCAGCTACTTCGGAGGCTGAGGCAGGAGAATCACTTTAACCCGGGAGGCGGAGGTTGCAGTGAGCTGAGATCACACCACTGCACTCCAGCCTGGGTGACAGAGCAAGACTGTGTCTCAAAAAAAAATTGAAATTAAAATTTTTTAGAAAGACACATTGGCTATGTGCGGTGGCTCACTGAGCCTGTAATCCCAGCACTTTGGGAGGCCGAGACAGGTGGATCGCCTGAGGTCGGGAGTTTGAGACCAGCGTGACCAACATGGAAAAACCGCATCTCTACTAAAAATACAAAATTAGCTGGGTGTGGTGGTGCATTCCTGTAATCCCAGCTACTCAGGAGGCTAAGGCAAGAAAACCGCTCAAACCCGGGAGGCAGAGGTTGCAGTGAGCCAAGATCGTGCCATTGCACTCCAGCCTGGGCACAAGAGTAAAACTGCATCTCAAAAAAAAAAAAAAAAAAATTAGCCAGGTGTGGTGGCACGCACCTATAATCCCAGTTACTTGGGAGGCTGAGGCAGGAGAATCACTTGAACCCAGGAGGCAGAGGTTTCAGAGAGCCGAGATTGTGCCATTGCACTCAAGCCTGGGTGACAGAGCGAGACCCTGTCTCAAAAAAAATTGAAATTAAAGTGTTTTAAAAAGACACATAATTGTAATCAAATTGTATGGAGCATTAGAAACTGGAGAGAGTTATAGGAAAAGGAACAGGGGCTTGGAACACACCTCATGGAAAGCCAGGAACAAGTGCCAGCTATGGGTATGAAGAAATGAGGGCAAGAGGGAGAACACATCAAGGTTCTTCCAGTGACTTCCCAGCTTGGTCATCTCTGCTGCCCTCACCATGTCAGCTGTCCTTGGAGCTACAGTCATGCGGTCTGTTTTGTACACTGGCATGGGGCCCTCTCCTCTGGCAGAGACACGCGCTGGTGGTTCCTCTAATTTCCACGTGGACTTTACTCCATTTTCCCAGGCATCAGCTCACCCACCTGCTGCTTTCTCCCTCAGAGCACTCTGCACTGAGGCTGGTGCTTCTTTATGAACTAACCCAGCTCCCTAGAGCGGTGACAAGTGCTGCCACCTGGAGGGCCCCAAGAGCCATGGGCAGACCTGGGCAAATTCCCTAAACATGTCAGAGGGACAACTGCTCTGCAAATGTGCCGGCCCAGCCTCCAGCCTGTAAATCCCCCACAGCAAGAGGGTAAACCAGGAGCTGCACTAAAGTCTGTTAAGAGGAGGGAAGAGAAAGGTTTGCCCCTGTTTTTAAGTCTACAGCTTTAAGACAAGAGCGCTCAGCCAAAGTAGGGTTTGGGCCCTGAAAGGTTTCCCGCCGAGCTTATACTTCTGTTTGCAAGGTGTTTAATGGTTTGGTCTGAAAACACTCTGGAGGAAACCACTGTCCTCCTCAAGGCTTATCCAGCCCCTCACACAGCTCTGGGCCAGCCAAGAGGGCCCAGCCCAGTCTGTGACAGGAGATAGGTGCCCCAACCAAAGCCCTGCATCCTGACAATGACTGTGCAAAAGGGGATGGCTGGCTTCAAACACACTCTCGCCGTTTATCTCCAAGACAGAAATGTGCACCCGCTTACTCTAGTCCCCTCAGCTTTTAGCCTCTGAGAAAGTATCCATTCCTAACCTTAGAACTGGACAGGACCTCTGAAGCTATCCCACACACCTCTGCATCCTCTGGTCCCACGGATGGGCCCAGCTTCCTACTCTACGTAGTGGGATGCCGCATAACCCAAAAGATCTATGTGGGTTCCAAACAGCCCGCCTTGACATTTCAAACAAAGTTTATATACAGGTTCGTTTTTTTTTTTTTTTTTTTTTGAGGCGGAGTCTTGCTCTGTCGCCGGGACTGGAGTGCAGTGGCCGGATCTCAGCTCACTGCAAGCGCCGCCTCCCGGGTTTACGCCATTCTCCTGCCTCAGCCTCCCGAGTAGCTGAGACTACAGGCGCCCGCCACCTCGCCCAGCTAGTTTTTGTATTTTTAGTAGAGACGGGGTTTCACCGTGTTAGCCAGGATGGTCTCGATCTCCTGACCTCGTGATCCGCCCGTCTCGGCCTCCCAAAGTGCTGGGATTACAGGCTTGAGCCACCGCGCCTGGCCTACAGGTTCGTTTTTATGGAAAATTCTCAGGATATTCACAGAGGGTCCATGGGACCAACCCTGCTCTCGACACTTCACAATGCAAGGCTCTGCATCAAGTACCACCTACGCAGCCAGACCCTGGACAGCGCTCCCCACCACAGGTCCTGTTAACTAGGAGAACCATTCAGCAAATCACTTCTTCACACTCCACGAATCTACACTGCTGTTATTCCCACCCACACATTCCACCGACCCCAGCGGATGAGCGGTGCTCCTCCACAGGCTGAGTGTAGGACTGTGTTGCAGAAAGTGAAGACAAATCCCTGCACTCCTGGGAGACACAGCTCAACGGTCATATGAATGAGTGACATCCTGTCACTGAGGCCATTGGACTCCACAGGGAGACACAAGTGCTAGGTCTGGCACAAGTGTTGGGGTGGCCTCCTGAGAGAGTCACGTTCCCAGACTACATTCACAGACGTTAGGTCCTGCAGGACAGGGCCACCAGGCTATTCAGCCACACCATAACCCCAGCTCTAATTAAAATAGCAACTGGGGACTGGGCACGGTGGTTCACGCCTATAGTCCTAGCACTTTGGGAGGCCAAGGTTGGCGGATCACGAGGTCAGGAGTTCAAGACCAGCCTGGCCAAAATGCAGAAACCCCATCTCTACTAAAAATACAAAAATTAGCCGGGCGTGGTGGCAGGCGCCTGTAATCCCAGCTGCTCAGGAGGCTGAGGCTGGAGAATTGCTTGAGCCTGGGCGACAGAGGTTGCAGTGAACCAAGATCGTGCCATTGCACTCCAGCCTGGGTGACAAAGCAAGACTCCATCTCAAATAAATAAATAAATATAGCAATTGGGGGCCAGGCATGGTGGCTCATCCTATAATCCCAGCACTTCGGGAGGCTAAGGCGGATAGATTGCTTGAGTCCTGGAATTCAAGATCAGCCAGGGCAACATGGCAAAATCCCATTTCCACAAAAAAATACAAAAACTAATCAGAAGTGGTGGCGCGCGCCTATAGTCCCAGCTACTCGGGAGGCTGAGATGCGAGGATCACCTGAGCCTGGGAGGCAGATGTTGCAGTGAGCCAAGATTGCGCTCCAACCTGCCTGGCAACAGATTGAGACCCTGTCTTAAATAAAAAGAAAAAAAGAAGGAACTAGGAACAATTTCTTTGAAAAATCCCACCCCAATCTCTAACCTCATTAAGTCTCACAGCTTCTGGTCTTTCAGTTCTGTTCTGAGATTTTCCCAGATCTGGCAGTAAGTCACCATCAGGAGAAAGGGGGCTCTGTATCCTATGTCACCTGATCAGTAACAGAAACTCAGTCTCCTCTTCTTAGTGCAGAAGAGTGAGCAGCAGCAGACCAGACCCTCAAGGCCAACCATGGACCTGATGGGATGAGGACACAGGAGAGGCCACAGCCCAGAGGGGCTCCTGGATGGCTGCAGAGCCATGCCAGTGCCAGACAAGGATAGGGTACAGGGAGAATACTACTGCCCGGACCCCTGCCAGAGAAACAGCTCCCAGCATCCCTGGGATGAACAACAGCTTAGGAGCCTTTTTCACCAAAACTCAGATTACTGTCCTCCTTTAATATTCACTAGGTGGCGCTGAGTTGCCTCAAGTTCTGAGCTACTCTGCAGCCCGCAGATCACACAACAGGCAGTCCAAGGTTTTGTCTCCTTTCAACTTTCCAGCACAATTCAAACCTAAGAAATCATAGTCCATACTTCCTTTAGAAATATAAGGCCGGGTGCGGTGGCTCAAGCCTGTAATCCCAGCACTTTGGGAGGCCGAGACGGGCGGATCACGAGGTCAGGAGATCGAGACCATCCTGGCTAACATGGTGAAAACCCGTCTCTACTAAAAAATATAAAAAACTAGCCGGGCGAGGTGGCGGGCGCCTGTAGTCCCAGCTACTCGGGAGGCTGAGGCAGGAGAATGAAACCCGGGAGGCGGAGCTTGCAGTGAGCTGAGATCCAGCCACTGCA
>NC_045450.1:2910832-2951265 GCF_002776525.5 Piliocolobus tephrosceles | reverse complement strand
AAAAAAAAAAAAAAAAAAAAAAGAAATATAGTCAATGGGCTGGGCACAGTGGCTCACACCTGTAATCCCAATAGACCAGCCTGGCCAATATGGTGAAACCCCATGTCTACTAAAAATACAAAAACTAGCCAGGCGTGCTGGTGTGCACCTGTAGTCCCAGCTACTCGGGAAGCTGAGGCAGAAGAATGCACTCCAGCCAGGGTGACAGAGGGATATTCCATCTCAAAAAAAAAAAAAGAAAAGAAATATAGTCAATGGTTTGGCTTTTATTTATACACATTTTTAAGAGACAGGGTCTCACCGTGTTGCTGGGGCTGGAGTACAGTGGCTATTCATTCAGACACCAGCATACAGCACTACAAGCTCGAACTCCTGGGCTCAAGTGATGGCCTCGACTGTGAGATGAGACTACAGGAACACACCACCACACCAGCTTGGTTTTTATTTTAATTCCAAGTTAGCCTGATTTTTGCTTGTAATCTAATCCTAGTTGAGTCATACACTCAGAATAAGGGAACAATTTCCAAGAAAGAGATTGGATACTAGGCAATTCAAGACCAGAGGGTAGTAATTCTCTCAACACAGAGAAAACATTAGTGTGGTAACAATGAATAAAAGACATGGTCAGACTACATGACCACAAAGATCCCATTTTCCAACACAGAAGGGGCCAGAAAACAAAGCAATCAGGCCGGGCGCAGTGGCTCAAGCCTCTAATCCCAGCACTTTGGGAGGCCGAGGTGGGTGGATCACGAGGTCAGGAGATCGAGACCATCCTGGCTAACATGGTGAAACTCCGTCTCTACTAAAAAATACAAAAAACTAGCCGGGCGAGGTGGCAGGCGCCTGTAGTCCCAGCTACGCGGGATGCTGAGGCAGAAGAATGGTGTAAACCCGGGAGGCGGAGCTTGCAGTGAGCTGAGATCTGGCCACTGCACTCCAGCCTGGGCGACACAGCGAGAATCCGTCTCAAAAAAAAAAAAAACCCAAAGGAATCACCTGGCAAGGGCTGATGTTCTCTCACACCCGGGGAGGCTCAGTCCCCAGGGTCACCAAGAGACAAACAAATGCTAGTTGTAACTTATATCACAAAAGGCAAATCACTCTCTTATATTTAAGGACTTATATTTCCCAATAGAAGAATGAACAAGAGATCTGAGCAGCGAGTTCACAGGTAAGGCAGGCGGTTCAAACATGTGAAGAGATGCATCAATGCATTACAATAAAGCTACATAGAGATACCGTTCCCCACCTATTATACTGGATAAGATCCACAATTTCACGAGACTTGATGTTGGCAAAGCTTGGGGGAGGAGGCATCTCATGTGTTGCTGGTGGGAGTGTGGACAGAGGTACAAACCCCTGAGAAGGAAACCCAACATTACAAATGCCATTTTCCCCATTCGTAGTGCCTTTAGGAATTTACCTTATAGATACAGAGGCGCACATACAAAATAACGCAGGTAAATGGTTAGCACTGGAAGGCTGGAACAAACTCAATGAGGGGGGCAGTTGCAGCTCACTAGGCAACCAAAAAAAGAATTAAAAATTATTTTTTAAATTTTATTTTTTTATTTTAATTTAAAATTTTTTTTTATTATTATTATTTTTGAGACAAAGTCTAGCTCTGTCACCCAGGTTGGCGTGCGGTGGCTCAATCTCAGTTCACTGCAACCTCTACCTCCCGGATTCAAGCAATTCTTCTGCCTCAACCTCCTGAGTAGCTGAGACTACAGGCGTGCGCCACCACGCCTGGGTAATTTTTTGTATTTTTAGTAGAGATGGGGTTTCACCATGTTGGCCAGTCTGGTCTCGAACTCCTGACCTCATGATCCGCCCACCTTGGCCTCCCAAAGCGCTGGGATGACAGGCGTGAGCCACCGTGCCCGGCCTTTTTTTTTATTTTTGATACGTGGTCTTGCTCTGTTGCTGGGGCCAGAGTATGTGGTACAACCATGGCTCACCATTATCTTGATTTCCCAGGCTTAAGTGACCCTCCCACCTCAGCTTCCTGAGTAGTTGAAACTACACTCGTGCCACCACACTCACACATTTTTTTAAAATTTTTTGTAGAAATGGAATCTCACATTGTTGCTCAGGTAGATCTTGAACTTCTGACCTCAAGCAATCCGCCCACCTCAGCCTCCCAAAGTGCTGGGATCACAGGCGCGAGTCACCGAGCCCGGCCTGCTTGTCCACATTTAATAAAGGTGATGTTCAGCCAATATAATCAGAACAATTGTGACGTTTTCATGGTATCCTCAAGGCTTGCTGCCCTCACACAGTCAGTGTTGCAAATCCCAACTCTCTCAGAGCGAGGAAAAGACAGCTGGCTCCAGCCCCACCCACCGAGCCTCAATTTCCTCATGAGTGACTGGAGTCAGTGACACCAAGTGAAGGCGGGCCCAGAACTTGGTGTTGTGTCATGCTCAGTAAAATGTCATTTTGCAGCTGTGTGATTTCAAAACGCTTTCAGACTCTCATGTCTAACTTCAGGCTCGTTTTCCGTTTTAAGAGGAGTCTGGAGGTGGTGGTGCCAGCAGACAGAGTGTGTGCTACTCGGCAAAGGGGCTGGCATTTAAAAAAACGGCCACCGGCCAGGCACGATGGCTCACACCTGTAATCCCAGCACTTTGCTTGGGAGGCTGAGGAGGGCGGATCACACCTGAGGTCGGGAGTTCGAGACCAGCCTGACCAACATGCAGAAACCCTGTCTCTACTAAAAATACAAAATTAGCTGGGTGTGGTGGCACATGCCTGTAATCCCAGCTACTGGAGAGGCTGAGGCAGAAGAATCTCTTGAACCCAGGAGGCGGAGGTTGCTATGAGCTGAGATCACACCATTGCACTCCAGCCTGGGCAACAAGAGCAAAACTCCGTCTCGAAAAAAATAAACAGAAATAGAAGGAAAAAATAAATTAAAAAACAGCCACCAAGGTCACTTCTTTCAAGAGCAGCCACATGACCATCCCTTCCCAGTCCTCACCGGCCCTAACCTCAGGGAACTCTGATGCTCATACCCCAGGAGAACAGTGGTCAGTACCAGGGAGCCTTACATATTGACACTGCTCCTCAGGCCCCGGCAGCCTGGCCCAGAAGAAGGATGTTAATAAGCACACCCACTTGTCTTACCTGTCGTAAGCTTCCTTGAGGTCCCTGGCCAGCTTGCACTTGGGCAGGATGTGATGGAATGGGGACTGAGGACCTTCATTTCCTACAAGAATCACAACACAAGATTTACAGCTCCCAAAGCAAGGAAACTTTTTGTTTTTGTTTTTGAGACAGAGTTTCACTCTTTTTTGCCCAGGCTGGAGTACAATGGCACAATCTCGGCTCACTGCAACCTCCGCCTCCCGGGTTCAAGCAACTCTTCTGCCTCAGCCTCCCAAGTAGCTGGGACTACAGGTGCCTGCCACCACGCCCAGCTAATTTTGTATTTTTTACTAGAGATGGGGTTTCACTATGTTGTCCAGGCTGGTCTCGAACTCCTGACTTCAGGTGATCCGCCCACCTAGGCCTCCTAAAGTGCTAGGATTACAGGCATGAGCCAGCGCGCCTGGCCTTTTTTTTTTTTTTTTTGAGACAGGGTCTCACTCTCTCACCTGAGCTGGTGTGCAATGGTGTGATCATAGCTAACTTCTGCCTCAATTTCCCAAGCTCAAACGATACTCCCACCTAGTTGGGACCA
Organism: Piliocolobus tephrosceles; assembly: GCF_002776525.5. Classification (NCBI taxonomy): domain Eukaryota; kingdom Metazoa; phylum Chordata; class Mammalia; order Primates; family Cercopithecidae; genus Piliocolobus; species Piliocolobus tephrosceles. The sequence continues at coordinate 2,947,577 of NC_045450.1, read as the reverse complement.
CACACATGCACTACTAGACCTGCTAATTTTTTTTTTTTTGAGATGGAGTTTCACTCTTGTTGCCCAGGATAGATTGCAATGGTGTGATCTCAGTTCACTGCAACCTCCGCCTCCTGGGTTCAAGCAATTCTCCTTCCTCAGCCTCCCAAGTAGCTGGGATTACAGGTGCCCACCACCATGCCTGGCTAATTTTCTTGTATTTTTAGTAGAGACAGGTATTCACCATGGCCAGGCTGGTCTCGAACTACTGTCCTCAAGTGATCCACCCACCTGGGCCTCCCAAACTGCTGGGATTACAAGCATGAGCCACCACACCTGCCCTAGACCTGCTGATTTTTAAATTTTTTGTAGAGATAGAGTCTCGCTATGTGGCCCAGGCTGGTCTCAAACTCCTGGGCTCAAGTGATCCTCCCATCTCGGCCTCCCAAAGTGCTGGGATTACAGGTGTGAGCTACCACGTCTAGCCAGAAAGTCTTTTATTCATCCCTTTTCATAAATTTCTAACAAAATATATGCAGACTTAAAATTTTACTTCCTGTGATAAAGTCATAGATTCTAAAAAGACAATGTTTAAAAAAACAAAACTTTTGGATCGTTATTATGATAATTATAATTAGTACACAATTGGCCAAAACAGAAACATATTATAAATTTTGACAGATAATTGTCAAACATAAAAAGTTTTTCTTTTGTTTTTTTGTTTTTTTGAGACAGGGTTCTCACTCTGTCACCCTTGCTGGAATGCAGTGGTGCAATCTCAGCTCACTGCAACCTCCGCCTCCCAGGGCTCAGGTGATTCTCCCACCTCAGCATCCCGAGTAGCTACAACTCTGGGCACACATGACTGTGCCCGGCTAATTTTTGGGTTTTTTTGGTAGAGGCAGGATTTCACCATGTTCCCCACACTGATCCTGAATTCCTGAGCTCAAGCAATCTACCCGCCTGAGCCTCCCTAAGTGCTGGGTTTACAGGCATGAGCCACCACACCCAGCCACAAGTAAATTTTTACTGAAAATGCACCTGAGTCAGAGAGGCTGTTCTTTTATTGTTTATTCATGTCAATAGCTACTTTTACTTATTACTACAACAACTAAGTCTGACTTTAGTTTTGTCCTAATTCTCTCTCTTGTTATAGATGTGCTTGCCAAAGAAAATGGGGATGGAGAGTTTGTTACAGGTATCCCTCTGTTTTGAAATCTTTACAGTAGGCCAAAAAACTCAATATTCTATCTGCAAACGTTATTTTTAATAACTGATTAGTTGATAACCCAGTTAGGTCCTCCTTCAATTTAGCTAAAAGCAAAGAACTGGAAACTGTCCACCTCACCAGCTGGGTATTTCCAACGCCCTCTCCTGCCCCGGGAGTAAATACTTTCTCCAACAGGGCCAGGGCGAGGCAGAGCTGTCTGACCTACGTGAACGGTGATCATGCAGCAGTGTGTGGAAAGAAAGAACATCTCTGGTCGGGAAATCTGTTTCAGTACATCCATCCAGGAAAGTTCATCTACAAATGCGCCCCTTGGGAGTCTTCCTGTGCCCCCCAGGCACAATTGGTCCAGTGTGAAGATCACCTAACTTCTCCGAGCTTTAGTTTCCACATCTGCAAAATGGGGATGATCATGGACCCTGCCTTGCAAAGCTGTTGTCAGGACTTCATTTTCAATGCCCAGCTCATCAAAAGCCGAGGCTTGCAAGCTTCTGACTGCTCTGCTGCTGTTGGGGTGGGTGAGGCCCCACCACCATGTGCACCATTAACACTGAATGAAAGCCCCTCCACAGAGGTCTGCACTGCAGAGAGGCCACCAGCCAGCCCACACACATGCCCATCACGCCCTGCTGCACTCACCATCAGCCATGGCGGACACCTCATCCTGCAGCGCCAGGATCAGCTTGGCCTCCCGGGTGAGGTACTGGCAGCGGCGCTCCTCATGCTGCAGCACGGTGGCGATGCGACGGGACAGGTTATGCAGACAGTTTATCACTGACGGGTCTGCGTTGGCCTGCGGGAGAGAGACCATACACAGACTCAAATGTATGCACAGGGACACAGCTGGACAGTTTAAATGGAGCTAATACGTGTACACAGCAAAGTCTCAAACCATGAAAGAAAGCGTCTCTACTCCTTTCCCCCAGGCTCCTTTGCAGAGGCCACTGCTGCTCATTTCCTGAGTCCCCTTCAGGGCCCATCCACAGAAATGCTGGCTGTCAGCCCCCATGCTCTATTCCTGGGAGTGGCTGCCTGAATAGCAGCAGAGATGGCTCTGGAAATGTTGCTCTTAAGAAAGAACAATGCTGCCTCCCTCACAAAGGACTGAATGGAAGACATTAGTGAGCCATGTCACAAACTAGGAATAGAGCCTGCCCTGAGCAAAGACGCTGGTAGTGTCTGTGGTCACCACTGTACTGCTGACTACTGGGAGGCAGAACCAGCCTACAATGTGTAAGAATGCAGTCACAACAGGCCACATTACTACAGGGACGCACGGTACAAAAACAGAGGTGCCAGGCCAATTGTTCACTGAATACTTTTGGTCCTCAAGGATGCGAAGCTCTTCCCAGCAGAAGTGACACTGGTTAACAAGAAAACCAGCAGGCTCCAGGCCCACATCTCTGCCCCAGCACTCCTTCTGCAACCATGTTGACTGGGTCAAAGGACAGTGCAGGAGGCTCTCAGGAACAAGAGGGGCCCTCGCCCCTCTGGAACCTATCAGGCACCACAGTCAGCCAGGCAAGCACATCTGCCCAAGCCAAGGGCGGAGGCATGCAGCTCTGGGGATCTGTGAAAACACCTGAGGGAGCAGATAACTGGGCCAACCATGACTCAGTGCTTCTGGAGGCCAACAGGACTGCTGAATCATCCTGTGGGGGTGGAGATGGGACAAGGGAAACGGGTGAATGGTACTGCTGATTACAACCTCTGGTGCTGCCTCCCCCTCCTGTTTATCTGAGAGGGAAGGCCATGCCCAAAGTGTTCACAGCCAGGCTTCCGGGGCAAAGCCTCACCCAGACAGTAAATACTTTCTTCACCTGGGGCTGAAGAAATTCTCTATACTCTCATCAGATCCCATGTTCACAAACACAACTCACACCTGGGTGGACTTACAACAGGGCAGCATCCCTTGCCAGAGAAAGGACCGACTGGTGCTCCCATGCCGTGCCCACCACTGGGCAGCAGGCCTGCTCCTCCATGTCAAGGGCATCCCCTCAACAGTGTCCCTGGAACCAGAGGGCTGACACATGGGGTATATACAATTGCCTCAAAACAAAATACCCATTTAGAAGAAGAATCTGTGTATAAATACTTCTATGAGCAAAGCAAGGAGGAGGAGAATGATCCTGGATATGTGATTATTCAGCTGAGGCACAACACCGTCCATGAGTTGGATGTCCAGGGCCCATATGCTTGACCTTTCCAGACACAGAAGGTGGTGCAGTCCCCAGTGACGCCCAATGACCTGCACTCCGTGCAAACCCAGCATGTCCGTTTGCAAAGGTCTGACACTGAGTGAGGGACATGCTGAGAAAGCTAACACCTAGGGTGTGCCAGCACTAATAGGAACTCTTAGAGACACCATATTTTTACCAAACACAACATAAAGTGGCATGAAGTTTAAGGCATCATCTGTGAGACCTTCTCATCCCCAAAACTTGTACCCAAAGAGAACCAAGCCTTCAGAGTTAACTTCTAGTTTGCAGGAAATACAGGGACAGAGAGCAAGTCTGATTGCACAATGAGATGAATCCAAATGTGGAACGTTTGATGGAACAAAGGAAGGGGAGACCTCTGGATTGGCAGAGACATAAAGACACCACATGCACTAGCTGCACGGGTTTGCATCCTGGTTCAGACAGTCCAGCTGCGAAAATGCTTTAGCAATCAGGAAAAGCTTCAATGGAGCAGGTACTCGGTGATGCCAACTTATTAAATTTTTTCAGATGCACAAAAGGTATCATGGCCAAAAATTAAGTGCCCATATTTTACACAGATACCTTCTGAAGTATGTAGGGATGAACAGACATAAGGTATGGGACTTGCCTTGAAATAGAGAGAGGGAAGGAAATACATGGAACCAGGGTATAAAGGCACCTGACACAGGCATATAAGGTTTATCAGTCTCCTTTCTCTAGTTAAGGGTTTAAAATTTTTCAAAGTAAAAAAAAAAAAAAAGGATACATATATATTTTTTAACATAGGGTCTCACTGTGTTGCCCAAGCTGGGGTGCAGTGGCATGATCACTGCTCACTGCCACTTTGACCTTCCAGGCTCGGGTGATCCTCCCACTTCAGCCTCAAAAATAGCTGGGACTACAGGCACACATCAACATGCCTGGCTAGTTTTTGTATTTTTTGTAGAGACGGGATTTCGCTATGTTGCCCAGGCTGGTCTCAAACTCCTGGGCTCAAGTGATCCACCTACCTTGGCCTCCCGAAGTGCTGGGATTACAGGAGTGAGCCGCTGTGCCTGGCCAAAAGTGTATATTTTAAAAAGAAAGACTTGTCCACCCAAAAAATACAAATTCTTACATTATCCAAATTTCTCCCACTCGTCAACATCACGGCCAGCTGAAGTCCTACACTATCCTGTTTCCTGTTGTTGTTTTTTTTTTTGTGATGGAGTTTCACTCTTGTCACCCAGACTGGAGTGCAATGGCGCGATCTTGGCTCACTGCAACCTCTGCCTCCCGGGTTCAAGCGATTCTACTGCCTCAGCCTCCCGAGTAGCTGGTATTACAGGCATCCACCACCACACCTGGCTAATTTCATATTTTTTAGTAAAGACGGGGTATCTCCATGCTGGTCAGGCTGGTCTCAAACTCCTGACCTCAGGTGATCCGCCTACTTCGGCCTCCCAAAGTGCTGGGATTACAGGCGTGAGCCATTGTGCTCAGCTCCGGTTGATTTTATTATGGATAATCAATCCATACTTCTCCAGGTTCTGGTCTGATCTCCATTTCTCATCCTCAATGGCAAGAGAATGGGCCAGTGTAAAATAATCACCACATTGTTTAATCATTCCCCAAGTACTAGACAACACGATTATCTCCAGTTTAATTACTATTATAAAAATCTTGATTCCTGCTGAGAACAAGCTGGGGGGAAATCTTTATGCAGTTGTAAAAGTTGCTTGTTTTCTTGATAATACTCCTGACAGTGGGATTGCTAGATCTAAGGGCATCATATGCTCTGCTGTCAAACACTGTTCCCCAGAGATGAGGGCCTGCCTGCAGCATCCTGGGTGGGGCTGTGGCTGCTTCTCATCGACTGTCCCACAGTGGTTGTCGGTGTTGACAGGTGGACAACATTTGTCATGGATTTTGTTTATTCATTTGCTGGTTTTTTGACTTAATTCATTTTTCTTTGTGACTCTTTATATTATGTAATTACTTAAGAAATACAAAGATACTATGAAAATGCAAATACTGGCCGGGCGCGGTGGCTCAAGCCTGTAATCCCAGCACTTTGGGAGGCTGAGACGGGCGGATCACGAGGTCAGGAGATCGAGACCATCCTGGCTAACCCGGTGAAACCCCGTCTCTACTAAAAAATACAAAACAAATTAGCCAGGCGAGGTGGCGGGCGCCTGTAGTCCCAGCTACTTGGGAGGCTGAGGCAGGAGAATGACATGAACCCAGGAGGCGGAGCTTGCAGTGAGCTGAGATCCAGCCACTGCACCCCAGCCTGGGCGACAGAACGAGACTCCGTCTCAAAAAAAAAAAAAGAAAATGCAACTACTACAAAAGTGTATCAAGCAGAAAGTGAAGAACTTCTCCCAGAACCCTATACCCCAGAAGCAATTAACAAATCATTTTGTTTTAATTTGTAGTTCCTTATTTACCAACAACGCAGGCCTGTCTTAAAAATTAAGCTCCAGCTGGGCGTGGTGGCTCACACCTGGAATCCCAGCACTTCGGGTGGCCAAGGAGGGAAGATCGTTTGAGCCCAGGAGTTCAAGATCAGCCTGGGCAATAAGGTGAAAACTCATCTCTACAAAAAATACAAAAATCAGCAGGGGCCAGGCGCAGTGGGTCACGCCTGTAATCCCAACAGTCTGGGAGGCCAAGGTGGGAGGATCACCTGAGGTCAGGAGTTCAAGACCAGCCTGGCCAACATGGCGAGACCCCGTCTCTACTAAAAATACAAAAATTAGCTGGGCATGGTGGCATATGCCTGTAATCCCAGCTACTCGGGAGGCTGAGGCATTAGAGTCACTTGAGCCTGGGAGGCGGGCGTTGCACTGAGCCAAGATTGTGCTACCACACTCCAGCCTGGGTGACACAGTGAGATTCTGTCTCAAAAAAAAAAAAAAAAAAGAATAACTGCTAATGGGTATGGGGTTTCCTTCTGGGGTGGTGAAAGTGTTCTAGATCTAGATAGTGGTGATGGTTATACAACATGAATGTACCAGATGCCACTGAAGCATAGACTTCAAAATGACAAATAGTGTTATGTGTATTTTACCAAAACAGAAAGTGGTAAACAATGAAGTGCAGTCTGCCTGCACCCCGGAGGCGCCAGCACCACGCCCACTGCAGTCCAAGCTCCGAGTCACTGACGCGCTCGTAGCAAGAACGAGCTGCTTCTCCCCAGCCCCACTCCCTGATCTTAACCATTTACAGAAACACTCACCCTCAGCGCAAACACCACATTAAAAAGAATCATGGTAGGCGCTTCCCTCTTCGGGGAAGGATCCGTTTTGGAGACCTGAAAAAGATGCATAATTCTAATTAATTGAGACGACTTTCTAAGGAAAGCTGTTCAGAGCTATTCTACTTCAGGCATAGGAAAAGTCACCAGAACACAGCACCAAGGTCTCGGAGAAGCAATGAATGCCTTTGCTCTAGAGGCGTGCCTACTGCATGGACAGTCACAGCTACGACAGGACTGGGAAGGTCAGTGCTCTGACCCCTCCACCCCCACAACCGCTAACAGAAGTGAGCTGACAATGCCCACAGGGGACAGGGATGGCATGGAGAGGGGCATAAATGGGTGGCGGACCCAGACCACACCCCCACTGCTGTCCCATGTCCACCTGCATCCACCCAGGCTGTATCTGCTAAGTATGACGCATACTGAACAATTTAGGGACAAGACAATGTTCGGCGACAGCCAAGCCCTGAGCAGGGCCCAGGTGACGCCGCTCAGCAAGTCCTAATCTCTGTACTCCCGGTTCTGGCATCCAGCCAGCCTCACAAGGCCCAGGGCACTCAAGGGAGGCATTCCAAGGGGCACGAGGGAACTCTTCAAAGCCAACTACAAGTTCTGCCACCAGGGGGAGCTGGGGCCCCAGGCCGCCCTTGCACTCATACCCTACCCCGACTGCAACTCCTGTCTACAGGGTGTGACCGCAGGCAGGCTGCCAACTCTCCCCTCCAGTGCCTCCAGGTAGGGGACTGTACCGCAGCTATGGGGGCTGTGATGAGAAGGGAGGGTGAGGTCCAGGGGGCCAGGCACATCAACGGCCTCAGAAATTCCTTCCATGGAGGTTCACAAATAACACCACAGAACCTCACACAATTGCTGGATCTGTATAAATGTAGCTAAATCCTATGTTATGTGTTCTACCCTTCAGAATCTGAGTAATGCCATCACTGATCCTGCCTATATGCAGAGAGCTGACTGGCAGGCTCTGGTGTACAAGTTCCCTTCATCCTGCTAGCAAGATGAATTCCTCAGTGACACTGATTCATCAGAGAACACACAGAGAGGGTTTAGCAGAAAAATAAGTGCTAAATAATACTAATATTAGCTACTAGAGTGTCTTGTAATAAATAAGAGGAAATGCTTGCATCACATTGTAGAAAATTCAAGGGTTTGACAGATGCTAGTTAACTCATCTTGGCCTCCCCTGGAAACAGACATCCTATATATAAAGGGCAGGACCACAGTCAGTAGAGACCTAGAATGCAGACTGCAAAAGCTAGGGGCAGGGACTGAAGCACCTGTCTTTAGGGGCAAGAACACCTGTCTCTTTTTCCATTGGACTCTCAGGGTTTATGAAGATGCACAATTCATAGCAAATGTCTAATCAGGTCTCCTGCCCAACAGTTACTTTCACCAGAGCTGGTGTCAGCCTCAGTTCTGAGCCCCCCAGAGCCAGAATGGACCACGCCTGCCAGCCCAGGGAGAGCCACATCTACCCAGAGGGTCTTTGCGTGCCCAGGGAGAACCCAACCTGCCCCAGGAGAGTCCTATCTGCGCAGCGAGAGCCACACCTGCCCAGGGAGAGCCATACCTGCCCCAGAGCATGCTGTAGCAGTGTTGGGTGCCCAACAAACCGCACGTTATCAATCTTCAGTTCAAATTTTTGGCCACACATTTCAGACTTGGTTGCCAAAATTGTTGCCAGAATAACATCTGAAAACCTTAAAATGTAAAAGAGGTAGAATAAAAATAAGTTAACAAAGTACCACAGCACCTACCCTTCACCTACTGAGAAGGGTCTCAGTAAACTGCACCTTCATGGAGTTGCTCTGCCCCGACTGCTGATGAAAGCTACTAACAGTTGCCCTTCTGTAGCAATCCCAGAGGTTACGATGTAAGATCACCAGAATTACAAGGTAAAAGGCATGAGAAGCACAGACTGAAGGCACATGCTGTCATTTTTTGGCATGCTCTATTAAATTCAGGAGAGAAGCAGTTGCAGTTTGCTTTCAAAGGGAGGATCAGCTGGAGCCGGCACTGCCCTGAGGAGCTGCTCTTTAAGGTTCACAGGCAGAGGGGGCCTCTCCCAATTATACTCAGGTTTGCTGGGCTGCACCTTCAACTCCCAGGACCCTGGCCCTTCAACCACAGAACCGCATGGAGGGCAAGGGGACGGTGCACAGGGAGGCGTGCAGAGCGCTGACTTCCTTCCTGATAGCGTGGCTGCCCAGCCATTCTCTTATCCCAAACACTTAAACTTCCCGGTTTTTATCACGGAAGAAACTTTGTGCAAGATGTGCAAGCCCACTGTGATCACAGCTATTTCCAAACAGCAGAAATACAGGGTTGTACAGGACTGGGTGCCATGGAAAAGTGGGAACAGCTGTGGTGCGGGAGGGAGGGCATCCCTTTTCAAGGTCATCTGCGCCCTATGTCTCTTTACTGGCAATGCTGGTGTCTCCTGCCTGGGGGGATCCGGATAAGGGAGCAGCATCACCTGCAGGGGTGCTGTGGGTGGTGCTGACTCTTATCTTAGAGCCCAGGGCTCTGAAGGCTCTAGAAACACAAATGTACTACCTCTGATCTGGACCCAGAAGGGAGAGAAGTCCCATGCATATCTCTCCACCCAGGAAAAATACTTCTAATATCTAGGTCAGGAGGATACACTATCTTGGGGAAGGCAGCTCTAGCCTCCCCAGGGCCATATTCTTCCCCTGGACAGGGAGACCCCCCAAGATCCTAGAAGAGACCACTGAGGACAGACATTTTAGTGTGATCCCTGGTCATGCTTCTTCCCCGGAGGCCCTCTTGGCGAAGGGGTGGGAGAGACTAACATAACTCCTCCATATTGTGATAAAAAAGGAAGGTCTGCTTTGAACTGCACTGTAGCTCAGCTCTGTAATAGCAAATGGCAAGTAGCTACAGGATTCTTTGCAAGTCTACCATGGGCTGTGGGGCCCACACTGTTTTCCAGCCTTCCTCCTGCACTGGCACGACCCTCTAACCATCTGAAGTCATCCCAAACAAGCCCACAAAGAAACCACATACGAGGGTTTGGTCAAACCTATTTGTGCCCTTTGGAAACAGCCTCTCAACCCAGTCAGGTTGCAGTTGGACCTTCTGAAATCAATCTCGTTAGAGATATCCTGGGAAATCCAGGACCCACAGCCAAGTCCTCAGCAACCCACTGCAGGTCTCTCCTGCAGAGATGGAGGATTCAAGTGCCTTACACCATAGGCATAATATGCTTTCTTCAAAAACCCTAAATGGCTCACTCTGTCCTATAACTCCCATCTGTGGGACATGGTAATGTTGAAGGAGGGTTTGAGGTACTAAAACACCACCAAACGCTTCAGCTCTAGCAACTGATCCAGTGCCAACACCTCACATCCTATCTAAACAGTGCCCCTCCACTCTGCCACCAAGTGACTCAAAGGACACAGAGATAACAGAAAAATAACCACCACCACTCCAGAAACAGCCCAAAATCTCCACTAAAAACTGCTGCTCTGTCATAAAGAGTCACAGCCATGTCTCAGCCTCAGTCCTCAAGCACCAGTCCAGGGACCAAATTTAGTTTGGCTGTGAGATAGTTCCTGGGATTTTCAGAGGCAAGCAGTGGTAGCCCAACTCACATTTATAAATACCTAAACTTCAAGGCGCCCTCACAACAGCCAAATAAAAGGCTCTTTCTCTGCTAAAGGCCAGGGTCTGCAGAGACAGCCAACTGGAAATCTGTGAGCTGAAGTAAAAAGTCACATTGGGCTGGGCACGGTAGTTCACGCCTGTAATCCCAGCACTTTGGGAGGCTGAAGCAGGTGGATCACCTGAAGTCAGGAGTTCGAGACCAGCCTGACCAACATGGTGAAACCCCATCTCTACTAAAAATACAAAAATTAGCCGGGCGCACTGGTGCACGCCTATAGTCCCAGCTAGTCGGAAGGCAGGAGAATCGCTTGAACCTGGACAGCAGAGGTTGAAGTGAGCGGAGATGGTGCCACTGCACTCCAGCCTGGGTAACAGAGCAAAACACCGTCTCAAAAAAAAAAAAAGAAAGTCACATTGACTTAGTGGCTGTTCATGGAGCCCTCTGAGGCAGCCAGCAGGGTGGTAGGTAGCCACTCTGTTTATCTGAGCAAATCTGGCCCACAGAGAAATCTATTCCTCACACCTTAATATTACACACATATAATGACAGAACACTTTTTTTTTTTTTTTCCCCCGAGACGGAGTCTCGCTCTATTGCCCGGGCTGGAGTGCAGTGGTCAGATCTCAGCTCACTGCAAGCTCCGCCTCCCGGGTTTAGGCCATTTTCCTGCCTCACCCTCCCGAGTAGCTGGGACTACAGGCGCCCACCACCTCGCCCACCTCGCCCAGCTAGTTTTTTGCATTTTGTAGTAGAGACGGGGTTTCACCGTGTTAGCCAGGATGGTCTCAATCTCCTGACCTCGTGATCCGCCCATCTCGGCCTTCCAAAGTGCTGGGATTACAGGCTTGAGCCACCGCGCCCAGCCTTTTTTTTTTTTTTTTTGAGGCAAAGTCTTGCTCTTGTCCCCCAGGCTGGAGTGCAATGGTGTAATCTTGGCTTACTGCAACCTCCGCCTCCCGGGTTCAAGCGATTCTCCTGCCTCAGCCTCCCGAGTAGCTGGGATTACAGGTGCCTGCCACCACGCCCGGCTAATTTTTGTATTTTTGGTAGAGACGGGGTTTCACCATTTTGGTCAGGCTGGTCTCGAACTCCTGACCTCAGGTGATCTGCCCGTCTTGGCCTCCCAAAGTGCTGGGATTACAGGCGTGAGCCACCGCGCCCTGCTCCATGACAAAACACTTGAGTGGCCTTTTTTTTTCCCTGGAGACGGAGTCTTGCTCTGTCACCCAGGCTAGAGTGTAATGGTGCAATCTCACTGAAACCTCCACCTCCTGGGTTCAAGTGATTCTCCTGCCTCAGCCTCCCAAATAGCTGGGATTACAGGCACGTGCCACCACGCCCAGTTAATTTTTCATATTTTTTAGTAGAGACAGGGTTTCACCACATTGGCCAGGCTGGTCTCGACCTCCTGACCTCATGATCTGCCCGCCTCGGCCTCCCAAAGTGCTGGGATTACAGGCATGAGCCGCCGCACCCATCTGGCTTTATACTTTATACAGTGGGTCTGGTAAAGTAATATGCATAAAGACAGAGTTAGATTCATGATATTGGGGGTGGGGCAAAACTTACAAACAGCAAACTGAACCATAAACAAAGTGTCTTTTTGTTTTATTGGCTTCCAACATTTATAAAAATCCTTTTCCCTCATTTTGATGGTGAAAGGCCTAATAAACGTACTGCAACACAACAAAATATCTGTTACAAAAACTGAAGATTCCTGGAATAACTTGGATATTCAAGAGAAACACGTTTAGGAAGATGAACCAGCCCAGCCAGAAAACAGGCCAGACCTTCCATCGCTGCCAAGCTCTTCTGGAGCAGGCTTGCTCTCTAGCTTGGGCAAAAACAGGGATGGAAGGACATCCTGGAAAGGAGCTCAACTCTGCTCCCCCCACCCACCTTGCTACAAGCTCACAGATGCTGTGTGTACCTCCAAGGCCCAGAGGACAGGCACTGTCAAGGGGAACGGAAGCGTCGCACTTCATCCACGCCCTCCTGGACAAGCACCATATCAATTCTACGAGAACATTTCTGCCTCTATTAAGCACACTCAATAGCATCTAGGCCTGAGCATCACACTTACTACCTAACCCTTGGGAGAGGCCCCCACAAAACCCCTCAGAAATATAAAAACAAGGAGCAACAGTCACAGGTCTCTCTAGGGTGGCAGTGGACTAGGGAGATGACAAACTCCACTCCTGCTTGCCCACCACCCTCACAGGACTACTTGTGCCCACCTGGAGGAAGAGGAGGTTTGTGTGACATGCCTGGTCCCAGAAGTCTCCCTGGTGCCAGCCAGCCATGCCTTGGCCTCTCAGGTAATGTGAAACAGCTAAATGACTAGGTGGAGAAAAAGCGGGGGTGGTGGGAAGTCTGGGCAATCGTGGGGGAACTGGGGCAGGGAGGTCCACGCCTGTGTGCCTCATCAGTCACTCTCAACATTGAGGGAAACCAGGAATTAAGCACAATTAAAGAAGAGAAGGCAGCGGAATCAAGACAGAAAGACCGTGGAGAGGTCTCGGTCTTACCCTGCAACCAATTGCTCATCGGTTGGAGGACATGGCTCGCTGAAATGGGAACAGGACCATCAAGACCAAACAAAAACATACCGCTTTTTTAAAAACCATGAAAACTTACAAGCCTATTTTATAAAAAACTGTACTAAAGTCTAGCAGAAGTGCCACCATTAAGCATTACCATTGAGCATCGTGACTAAGCAACTTACCAGACAAGAAACAGGGTCACACACACCCCATGCTGAGAAACAGATCACACACTCCCCACACTGAGAAACAGGGTCACACGCTCCCCATGCTGAGAAACAGATCCGCACACTCCCCACGCTGAGAAACAGATCCGCACACTCCCCACGCTGAGAAACAGATCCGCACACTCCCCACGCTGAGAAACAGGGTCACAGACTCCCCACGCTGAGAAACAGGGTCGCACACTCCCCACACTGAGAAACAGATCACATACTCCCCACGCTGAGAAACAGATCCGCACACTCCCCACGCTGAGAAACAGATCCCCCCCCCCCCCCCCCTGGGAAGCAGATCCGCACGCTCCCCACGCTGAGAAGCAGATCCGCACGCACCCCACGCTGAGAAACAGGGTCACAGAGTCCCCACGCTGAGAAACAGGGTCGCACACTCCCCACACTGAACTCTTACCATGGGGTTTTCTCACTAAAGGTCAAACTCTGACACAGAAGTATGGGCTGGGCAGGAATGAAAGTCATTTTTCAGAAGTAAGCACAAGGCTGGAAGAGCTGGGTCAAACCCAGCGCCTTATGTATTAGCTGGATGCCTGTGCACAAGTATCTCATCTTCTCTTTTTTTTTTTTTCTTTTTTTCTTTTTTGTCTTCAAAAGAGACGGGGCCGGGCGCGGTGGCTCAAGCCTGTAATCCCAGCACTTTGGGAGGCCGAGAGGGGCGGATCACGAGGTCAGGAGATCGAGACCATCCTGGCTAACATGGTGAAACCCAGTCTCTACTAAAAATACAAAAAATTAGCCAGGCGTGGTGGCGGCGCCTGTAATCCCAGCTACTCAGGAGGCTGAGGCAGGAGAATGGCATGAACCCGGGAGGCGGAGAGAGCCGGGGTCTTGCAATGTTACCCAGGCTGGTCTCATACTCTTGCCTTGGTCTCCCAAAGTGCTGGGATTACAGGCGTGAGCCACTGCACCCAGCCTAAAACTAATCTTTTTAGTAAAAGTTTTCTCATCTGCATGACGAGAAATCGCCTACAGAAGATCACATAAGACTCCCAGAGGCAAAAGCCTTCTGAAAAGTATAGCACGTCATGTGAATTTCACCAGCTCCAATTCTTGAGATACTGTGACTGCCAGCATACCTGACTTCCCTAAGCCTCTGCCTGGAACAATAAGGTAGTCATGGTGGATCCATATATATTTGTCAAAAAACATCTGGGCTTCTGCACTATCTAGTTGAGATTTTTAGAAACGGTTTAGGAGTTGACTTTCTGGCCAGGCGCGGTGGCTCATGCCTGTAATCCTAGCACTTTGGGAGGCCGAGGTGGGTGGATCGCTTGAAGTCAGGGGTTCGAGACCAGCCTGGCCAACATGGCGAAACCCTGTCTCTACTTAAAAAGAAAAAATTAGCTGGGCATGGTGGTGGATGCCTGTAATCCCAGCTACTCAGGAGGCTGAGGCAGGAGAATCGCTTGAACCCCAGAGGTGAGGTTGCAGTGAGCCGAGGTCGCACCACTGCACTCCAGCCTTGGGCAACAGAGTGAAACTCTGTCTCAAAAAAACAAAACAAACAAAAAAAAACTTTATTTTCCTCTGCAGAGATTTGTGTTCTGGGACATACTGCTGTCCGTGTATTCTGGAAAGAGAAAGGAGACCTGAATCCAGGAGTGGAAACAGTGTGGGAGCTCTGCCAAAGATCCACAGAAGGGAGCTCTTTCCTCAGCAGCTGCCAAGCTCCTCATGTTGTACAGTATGGAAGCATTCAGATGTTTCATGGGCTTTCCCAAGAAGTCAGAATCCTCCAAGCTGGAGCCTGACTGTAAGCTCTATCTCCTACAACCAGACAAGTCACAATGCAGCCCCTTTGCTCCAGAGGAAAAGGAGTAAGCACAGAGGGCTTCTGAGTCTGGCAATGCTCCATTTCCTGGCAGGAGCATTTTACAGACTTGGGTCTGCCTCTCTGAGGGAGGCAGAGCCGTCAGCTAACACGCAGAGACAAGGATGCTCTTACGACATCCTGATCTGGGAGGAAGAGGTGAAGGCAACTCGCCACCCTCAGGCATCTTACAGGAAACAGTGGAACTAAGGCTCATTCTAAGGAATGTGCCCAAGATCACACACTGTAGGCTGCAAAGCGAGAGTCAAACTTTGAACCCTGAACCTGCACTTGTCCTTGTACACTGCCCTGCAGCACAGATGCAATGGCTGGGCTGGGGGCAATACCCGAGCCTGGGGATAAAAATGCCTACCTGCTTTCTTGTGTGTCAACCTCAGCTACAGAAAGGAGAGGGCATCTTTCTAACACATCAGTGTAGGGTTCTAAAAACACAAGCTAACAGAGGCAAAGCTATCAGGAGAGGCCCTGGCAGAGCCTCATGTGTGCCTGGTGGGAGGACCTGCATGCTGTGAGCTAGAGTACCTCCCTGGCCACGGACCCCATCTCGCCTAGGCCCAAGTCACCCACAAGTTGGGTCCACTGCTACAAAAGTGGCCAAGCCTGAGGACAGTAGCAGTGCCACCTGATTTCACATCCCCAAGATGTCACCTGAGAATGAAAGGGTAGAGATGGTAGCTGGGTGAGGGGCTCATGCCTGTAATCCCAGCACATTGGGAGGCGAAGGTGGGAGGATCACTTAAGCTCAGGAGTTCAATCACCTGAGGTCAGGGTTCTCTTAAAAAAAAAAAAAAATTTTGGCTGGGTCTAGTGGCTCATGCCTGTAATCCCAGCACTTTGGGAGGCTGAGGCAGGTGGATCACCTGAGGTCAGGAGTTCGAGACCAGCCTGACCAAAATGAAGAAACCCCATCTCTACTAAAAATACAAAATTAGCTGGGTATGGTGGTGCATACCTGTAATCTCATCTACTTGAGAGGCTGAGGCAGGAGAATCACTTGAACCTGGGAGGCAGAGGTTGCAGTGAGCCAAGATGGCGCCATTACACCCCAGCCTGGGCAACAAGAGCAAAACTCCATCTCAAAATAATAATAATAATAGTATGATTTCAGAGCATTCTGAAAATGAAAGAAATCAGTTCTTCTCTAAACCTGTAGCTCCCCATTCTCTGAAGCAGTGGCCTAAGCACTGCTCGCAGTTTCAAAGAAGGGAGCAGGAAGACGGTGTCCACACAGAGAGGGACATGCCCACACCAGCCTTTCTGAAGGACACCAGGCTATCCTCTCAGACCTGGCTTGATGGCTTCTGCCCTTGCCAGTGTGGGGACACATGGTACATTTAGGCATGGGCACCATGGCCCCTAATACCCAGGGAACACTACATCTTTTCTGACCTTGGTTTCGTCTTAGAGACACTGAACAATATCCATTTTCTTTCCTCATAATTGAATTATAGAAGAGTTATAAAAAATAAGTAGCAGTTAATCTATATACCCTGAATTATATCTCAAGTTGTTTTTGAGAGGGGAGGTCTCACTCTGTCACCCAAGTTGGAATGCAGCAACATGATCTTGGCTTACTGCAATCTCTGCCTCCCAGACTCAAGCAATCCTCCCACCTCAACCTCCTGAGCAGCTGAGACCACAGGCGTGTGCCACCATGCCAGGCTAATTTTTTGTATTTTTGGTAGAGACAGGACTTCGTCGTATTGCCCATGCTGGTCTCGAACTCCTGAGCTCAAGCCATCTGCCCACCTCAGTCTCCCAAAGTGCTGGGATTATAGGCACAGGCCACTGTGCCCAGCCCTGAACCATATCTTGATGATGCACCTCAAAAAACCAGCCCCCTCTCTAAGCTAGCACTGTCCAATTTTTTTCGTTGTTGTTGTTTTTTCTGAGACAGGCTCTCACTCTGTCACTCAAGGCTCAGACTGGAGTACAGCGGCATGGTCTCGGCTCACTGCAACCTCCACGTCCTGGGCTCAAGCTACCCTCTCCCTCAGCCTCCTCAGTGGCTGGGATTACAGGCGCAGGTCACCAACCCAGCTAAGTTTTGTATTTTTTGTAGAGATGGGGTTTTGCCATGTTGCCCAGACTGTTCTCAAACATCTGGCCTCAAGTGATCCCCCCACCTTGGACACCCAAAGTGATGGGATTACAGGCATGAGCTACAGCTCCCGGCCCCAGTAGAACTTTCTACTGTGATGCGACTGTTCCAAATGAGAACCATTTAATATGGTAGACACTATTTCCATGTAGACACTGAGCACCTGAAATGTGACCAGCGCAATTGAGCAAGTGAATTTTTTATTTTATTTCAGTTATTTCTTCTTCTTCTTCTTCTTTTTTTTTTTTTCAGACAGACTCTTGCTCTGTTGCCCAAACTGGAGAGCAGTGGTGCGATTTCAGCTCACTGCAACCTCCGCCTCCCAAGTTCAAGTGATTCTCCTGCCTCAGCCTCCAGAGTAGCTAGGATTACAGGCACGTGCCCCCATGCCTAATTTTTGTATTTTTAGTAGAGGCAGGGTTTTGCCATGTTGGCCACACTGGTCTCCTGACTTCCGGTGATCCACCTGCCTCGGCCTCCCAAAGTGCTTGGATTACAGGCATGAGCCTCACATCTGGCCTATTTCAGTTAATTTCAATTTAAATGGCCACATTCGCCAATGTTTGTAATAGTGAGCAGCACAGCTGTGTCCTCACTCCTCTAAGGCAGGCCAGGACCCCTCACAAGTTACTGTGTAGCCTATTAATACTGTTTCAGTGTGGCAAACTGAAGCTCTGGTTTCAGAAAGAAAAGCACTTTTGGGAACAACAAAGACACAGAGAGTGGATGTGATGCACTTTCACGGCCTTGCTTCAGGAACATGCTCTGAGCTATGACAAAGCAGAGCGGGGCTTGTGGGCCGACATGACAAAATAAAACAGGAGGGGAACTGAGTCCCTAAGGGTATTAACCCTGTATCTGGAAAACATGAGTGGCAGACAGTGACACTTACAGATATACGATGTGCTAAAATTACTGAATGAAGCAATTTTTTAGTAAAAGATTCTAGAGAGAAGCACGCCCCTCCCACAGTTTTACCTCTTCATTAAGTTAAATATTAAATTAATTCCCTAGAAAATATCCTCATGGTCATGTCACTGTAAGTCTGAAAATTAACTGCAGGAATTAGGTACTGCCAGCCTTCCTTCTGAGTCTTCAGCAGCCTGAGCCTCACATCCACTGCAGCTTGGAGTAAGGATAATGTGGGCGCTGGCCAGCAGCCAGCCCTGCTCTAAGCTGATCTGTGGCACAGCTGGAAGGAGAACAAGAAACACCTATGCACTGTGCAAGGGCAAAAGCATTCTACATGCCTGTGACAAACCAGAGTTTGTTCCACCACCACATTTAAAGGACAAGACAACCACAGGCCTCTACATCAAAATGACAGTCCAATGGGGTGTCCAGCAAGCTCCATCCCCCTTCCAAAGCCCACTCCACTCAGAGAAAGTCATCAGTCATGCCAGAGGCCCCAACATCCTCCCAAAAGAGGATAAAAATCACACTCTTGGAACCACAAATTGTGGCCAGGCATGGTGGCTTATCTACGTAATCCCAAAAATTTGGGAGGCCAAGGAAGGAAAATCACTTGAGGCCAGGAGCTCAGGACCAGCCTGGGCAACAAAGCAAGACCCCATCTCTACAATCAATCAACAAAAATTTTTAAAAAAGAACTGCAAATTGCCATAGCAAGTGTGGTGCTGCCTTCTCAGAGAACTGCAGTGAAACAGCACTACCTCGCTGCACAGCAAAGGCCCAGCCTAGGGATCTTAGCTATTTTTTCCCAGGATGGTGGAGGCCAAGTCCTTGAGTCCACACAGGCCTTGTCTGTGTTTAAGGGAACTCAGGGCAGGTAACTCACAATCTTCCTTCACCTGGGCCTATGTTAGCACTGACTATGCTTCAAAATGAACAGAGGGCAGAAGTCGTCATTTCTCTCTCTCTTTTTTTTTTTTTTTTTTTTTTAGACGGAGTCTTGCTCTGTCGCCCGGGCTGGAGTGCAGTGGCGCGATCTCAGCTCACTGCAAGCTCCGCCTTCCGGGTTTACGCCATTCTCCTGCCTCAGCCTCCCGAGTAGCGGGGACTACAGGTGCCCGCCACCTCGCCCGACTAATTTTTTGCATTTTTAGTAGAGACAGGGTTTCACCGTGTTAGCCAGGATGGTCTCGATCTCCTGACCTCGTGATCCTCGTGACCCGCCTCGGCCTCCCAAAGTGTTGGGATTACAGGCGTGAGCCACCGCGCCCGGCCAGAAGTGGTCATTTCTACAGTTCCTACCCCGGTAGTGCCTCCCAGAGAGGGCAGAGGGCACAAACACAGGAAGGAACTGGATCCACCCTTCAGCTGTGCCTAAAAGAACATCAAAGAACATCCAGGTTCACACCATCCCAGCTCTAAGCCTCACTGCCCACATCACCACCTAAGCCTGGACTCCAAGAAGGGACTTGACCAGGCTGAGCACCCAAGCACCTGCATTGGACCTCTGGGTACATGCTCAAGGAATTAGAACCAAAGACAACAACATAGGGGTCTGCTTTCCTCTACATTTCTTCCATAGGAGATAGACATCCCACAGGGACATGGCCTCATCTGTTCTCTGACCTGCTTTACCCATCACACAAGCCTGAAGCTGGAACAGGTGCCCAAGACTGTCTATGCAATCCTCCACTCCACACTACCTGAAAGCACACACTAAATGGAAAAAAAAAACACCAGACTTCTCACGGAGAAAATATCTGGGCGAACAGGAAGGTGGGGCTTTGTCCAGGCCTGGGACCAGGAGGAGCCCCACCCTGAAGTGACCACAGAGCCCTTACCTGGCATCGCCATCCTGGTCATCAGCATGGTCGCCCATGTTGTTAACAGCATATCTGCTGCGTGGCTTATCTGAGTGAGGGCAAAAAGAGGAGAAGGGCTAAGAAAACAGGATCCTTCCACATACAGGAGGATTACGGAACCGTTAAAAGCCATGTGTTCCAACACACGGTCTATCCATACCATGGGATATTACTCAGACATAAAAAGGAATGAACCTGGATGAACGCTGACAATATCATGCTGAAGAAGCCAAAGACAAAAGAACAAATAGTGCACTTACAGTATACGAAACGTCCAGAACAGGCAAATGTATCAAGACAGAAAGTAGATTAGAGGTTACCGGGGTCTGGGAGCAGGGGAAATGAAGAGTTACTGGTCAGTGGTTACAGAGTTTCAGTTTGGGTGATGAAAAAGCTTTAGAAATAGATAGCCATAATGGTTGCAAGATATAATGAAAGTAATTAATGTCACTTAATTATACACTTAAAAATCACAAAATGACAAATCTTATGTTATCTTCAAAAACTGTGACAAGCCGGGCACGGTGGCTCATGCCTGTAATCCCAACACTTTAGGTGGCTGAGGTGGGCAGATCACCTGAGGTCAGGAGTTCGAGAACCAGCCTGGCCATCATGGCGAAATCCTGTCTCTACTAAAAATACAAAAATTACCAGGGTGTGGTGGTGGGAGCCTATAATCCCAGCTACTGGGAAGGCTGAGGATTGTGCTACTGCACTTGAGCTTGGGCCACAGAGTGAGACTAGGTCCCCCCCCCAAAAAAAAAAGAAAGAAAGAAAAAAAAAACGCTAACGATCAGCTCAGCCTTCAGCAAAACAATCATTTTGCGGGTGAAAGGCCTTGCCTCAATGTTGATGGCTGTTGACGGATTAGAGTGGTGCTTGCTGAAGGCTGGCGTGCTGTAGCAACTTCTTAAAATAAGATAAGGACGTTTCCTACATCCATCAATTAACTCTTCCTTCATGAAAGATTTCTCTGTAGTATGGGACGTTGACAGCACTTTATCCATCACAGAACTTCTTTCAGAAATGGAAGCAATGCTCTCAAACTGTACCAGTGCTTTATCACCTAAGTTTATATACTGTTCAAAATCTCTGTTGTCATTTTAACAATGTTTACAACATCTTTACCAGGAATGCATTCCATCTCCAGAAGCTACGTTTTTTTTTGTTTTTTTTTTCTTTGTTTTTTGAGACAGGGTGTCACTCTGTCATCCAGACTGGAGTGTGGTGGTGTGATCACGGCTCACTACAGTCTTGACCTCCCAAGGCTCAGGTGATCCTCCTACTTCAGTCCCCTGAGTAGCTGGGACTACAGGCATATGCCACCCATGCCTGGCTAGTTTTTATATTTTTAATAGAGATGAGTTTTTGTCATGTTGCCCAGGCTGGTCTCGAACTCCTGGGCTCAAGTGATCCACCTGCCTCAGCCTCCCAAGTGTTGGGATTATAGGTGTGAGTCACCACACCCAGCCCAGAAACTGCTTTCTTTGCTCATCCATAACAATCAAGTCCTCGTCCATTCAAGTTTTATCGTGAGATTGCAACATTTCAGTCGCATCTTTAGGCCCCACTTCTAATTCTACATCTCCTGCTATTTCCACCATATCTGCAGTTACTTCCTCCACTGAAGTCTTGACTCCTTCAAAGTCATCCATGAGGGCTGGAATCAGCTTTTTCCAAACTCCTGTTACTGTTCATATTTTGACATGATCACCAATGTTCTTAATGGCATCTATAATGGCACATGCTTTCCAGAAGGTTTTCAATTTATTTTGCCCTGATCTGTCCAAGGAATCAGTATCTATGGCAGCTATAGCCTTCCAAGTTGTATTTCTTTTTTTCTTTTTTTTT
Source organism: Piliocolobus tephrosceles (assembly GCF_002776525.5). NCBI lineage: Eukaryota > Metazoa > Chordata > Mammalia > Primates > Cercopithecidae > Piliocolobus > Piliocolobus tephrosceles. The sequence continues at coordinate 2,925,949 of NC_045450.1, read as the reverse complement.
TTTTGAGACGGAGTCTGGTTCTGTCGCCCAGGGTGGAGTGTGGTGGCCGGATCTCAGCTCACTGCAAGCTCCACCTCCCAGGTTTACGCCATTCTCCTGCCTCAGCCTCCCAACTAGCTGGGACTACAGGTGCCCGCCTCGTCGCCCGGCTAGTTTTTTGTGTTCTTTAGTAGAGACGGGGTTCCACCGTTTTAGCCAGGATGGTCTCGATCTCCTGACCTTGTGATCCGCCCGTCTCGGCCTCCCAAAGTGCTGGGATTACAGGCTTGAGCCACCGCGCCCGGCCCCAAGTTCTATTTCTTACATAGTAAGACTTGAAAGTCAAAATTACTTCTTCATCCAAGGGTTACAGAATGAATCTTGTGCTAGCAGGCATGAAAACCACATTAATCTCCCTATACATCTCCCTTAGAGCTCTTGGATGAGTAGATGCATTTTCAATGAGCAGCAATATTTTGAAAGGAATATTTTTCTGAACAGTAGGTCTCAACAATGGGCTTAAAATATTCAGTAAACCCTCTGTAAACAGATGTACTATCATCCAGGCTTTGTTGTTCCACTGACAGAGCATAGGCAGAGTAGATTTAGAACAATTCTGAAGGATCTTAGGATTCTTATAATGGTAAATGAGCACTGGCTTCAACTTAAGGTCACTAGCTGCATTAGCTCCTAACAAGAGAGTCAGTCCGTCCTTTGAAGTTGCCAGGTTTCTCTCTATGTATGAAAGTCCTATCTGGCATCTCCTTCCAATATAAGGCTGTTTTGTCTACATTAAAAATCTGTTGCGGGGGGTGGTGGCTCATGTCTATAATCCCAGCACTTTGGGAGGCCGAGACAGGCGGATCACCTGAGGTCAGGAGTTCGAGACCAACCTGACCAACATGGTGAAATCCCATCTCTACTAACAATAAAGAAAATTTGGCCGGGCGCGGTGGCTCAAGCCTGTAATCCCAGCACTTTGGGAGGCCGAGATGGGTGGATCACGAGGTCAGGAGACTGAGACCATCCTGGCTAACATGGTGAAACCCCATCTCTACTAAAAATACAAAAACTAGCCGGGCGAGGTGGCGGGCGCCTGTAGTCCCAGCTACTCGGGAGGCTGAGGCAGGAGAATGGCGTGAACCCGGGAGGCGGAGCTTGCAGTGAACTGAGATCCGGCCACTGCACTCCAGTTGGGGCGACAGAGCGAGACTCCGCCTCAACAAAAAAAAAAAAAAAAAAAATTTTTTAAATTAGCCACGTGTGGTGGCGGCGCCTGTAATCCCAGCTACTCTGGAGGCTGAGGCAGGAGAATTGCTTGAACCCAGGAGGTGGAGGTTGCAGAGAGCTGAGATTGCACCATTGCGCTCCAGCCTGGGCAACAAGAGTGAAAACTCCATCAAAAAAAAGAAAGAAAGAAAAGAAAGAAAGAAAGAGAAAAGAAAGAAAGAAAGACTGCTGTTTAATGAAGACACCTTCATCAATTATCTTACCTAATCTTCTGAATAACTTGCTGCAGCTTCAACACCATCAATTGCTGCTTCACTTTGCACTTTTTTTTTTGGGGGGGGACGGAGCTCGCGCTCTGTTGCCCAGGCTGGAGCGCAGTGGCACAATCTCGGTTCACTGTAAGCTCTGCCTCCTTCCTGGGTTCACGCTATTCTCCTGCCTCAGCCTCCCGAGTAGCTCGGACTACAGGTACCCGCCACCACACCCAGCTAATTTTTTGTATTTTTAGTAGAGACAGGGTTTCACTGTGTTAGCCAGGATGGTCTCCATTTCCTGACCTCGTGATCCGCCCACCTCGGCCTTCCAAAGTGCTGGGATTACAGGCGTGAGCCACCGCACCTGGTTCACCTTGCACTTTTACATTATAAAGATGGTTTCTTTCCTTAAATCTCATGAACCAACCTCTGCTAGCTTCCAACTTTTCTTCTGCAGCTTCCTCACCTCTCTCAGCCTTCTCAGAATTAAACAGAGTCAGGGCCTTGTTCTGGATTAGGCTGTGGTTTAAGAGAATATTGTGGCTGGTCTGACCTATCCAGACCACTAAAACTTTGCATACCAGCAACAAACAAAGCCATTCAGCTTTTTTTATCATGCACTCACTGAATAACACTTTTCCTTTGTTTGCTTTCTTTTGTTTTGAGACAGAGTCTCACTCTTGTTGCCCAGGCTGGAATGCAATGGTGGATCTCAGCTCATGCAACCTCTGCCTCCCAGGTTCAAGCAATTCTCCTGTCTCAGCTTCCCGAGTAGCTGCGATTATAGGCATGGGCCACCACGCCCGGCTAATTTTTGTATTTTTTTTTTTTTTTTAGTAGAGACAGGATTTCACCATGTTGGCCAGGCTGGTCTCAAACTCCTGACCTCGTGATCCGCCAGCCTCAGCTTCCCAAAGTGCTAGGATTACAGACGTGAGCCACTGCGCCCAGTGTTTTTGTTGTTGTTGTTTGTTTGTTTGTTTGTTTGAAGAGTCAGGGTCTCCCTATGTTGCCCAGGCTAGATTTAAACTCCTGGGCTCAAGCAATTTTCCTGCCTCCACCTCCCAGGTAGCTGAGAGTACAGGTGCAGGCCTGGCTTGGGGTAACACTTTCCATTTCCTTCAAGAGCTTTTCCTTTGCATTTACCATTTGGCTGTTTAGTGCAAGTGGCCTAACTTTGGGCCTAGTTCAGCTTTCAACATGCCTTCCTCAAGAAGCTTAATCATTTCTAGCTTTTGATTTTAAGTGAGAAACATGTGATTCTTTATTTCACTTGAACTCTCAGAGGCCACTGTAGATAACCAGTTTAATTTCAATACTGTTGTGTCTAAGGGAACAGGGTGGTCCAAGGAGACGGAAACAGATGAGGGAACAGCCAGAATACACACATTTCTTGATGAAACCTGCTATCTTATGTGGGCATGGTTCATGGTACCCGAAAACAATCACAATAGTAACATAAAGATCACGGATCACCATAACAGACACAATAATAATGAAAAAGCTTGAAACGCTCCAAGAATTACCAAAACATCACACAGAGACACAAAGTGAGTATATACTGTTGGAAAAATGGTGCTGACAGACTTGCTGGACACAGGGTTGCCATAAACCTTCAATTTGTAAAAAACACAATAAAGTGAAGCGCAATAAGACAAGGTAGGCCCCTATGCACATGTACACACACACACCCTTGCAGTGTGGGATGACGATTAGCTTGGAAAAAGCACAGACAAAATAAAAACATTTAAATGTACATACACCAAGAACCTTCATATACACAAACAATAATACTTTACCAGAGTAAAAAAAATTTAAAACCTAGTGATGAACCTAAGAAGAGTGCAAGAGGCCCAGGAAAACAATGGAAGAGCTGGCCGGGCGCGGTGGCTCACGCCTGTAATCCAGCACTTTGGGAGGCCGAGACGGGCGGATCACGAGGTCAGGAGATCGAGACCATCCTGGCTAACACAGTGAAACCCCGTCTCTACTAAAAATACAAAAAAACTAGCCAGGCGAGGTGGCGGCGCCTGTAGTCCCAGCTACTCGGGAGGCTGAGGCAGGAGAATGGCGTAAACCCAGGAGGTGGAGCTTGCAGTGAGCTGAGATCCAGCCACTGCACTCCAGCCTGGGAAACAGAGCGAGACTCCGTCTCAAAAAAAAAAAAAAAAGAAAACAATGGAAAAGCTAATAAGGGAGAAAAGAATGAATAGAAGTCATATCATGTTCCTGACAGGGAAGATGCAACATAAAGATGCTTTTTCTTCACAGTTAATCAACAGATTCAAAGCTACCTACACCAACAGCTTGGGAGTGGGACCTAATACACTTGATGCTAAAGTTTACAAGGAAAAATAACAAAGCATAGTCAGGATAATGCTGAAAAAGAAAAGTAATGACAAAAGACTAACCTAACGTGATAGTATAACATAATATCAAGTTACAGTAATTATTATGGAACCTACACATAGATCATTGGAGGAGATAAGAAAAATAAAAAAATAGGCCGGGCACGGTGGCTCAAGCCTGTAATCCAGCACTTTGGGAGGCCAAGACGGGCGGATCACAAGGTCAGGAGATCAAGACCATCCTGGCTAACACGGTGAAACTCCGTCTCTACTAAAAAATACAAAAAAACTAGCCGGGCGAGGTGGCGGGCGCCTGTAGTCCCAGCCACTCGGGAGGCTGAGGCAGGAGAATGGCGTAAACCCAGAAGGCGGAGCTTGCAGTGAGCCGAGATCGCGCCACTGCACTCCAGCCTGGGCGACAGAGCGAGACTCTGTCTCAAAAAAATAAATAAATAAATAAAATAAAAAAATTAAAAAAAACAAGAAAGATCAAAAAATAGATTCAAGCAAACATGAGAATTTAGCACATGATAAAGACAGAAAAATCAATTAGTAGAAGTAAGGTGAATTATTCAATAAAATTATGTTGGAACCAGATAGCCATATGGAAAAGAAAATTATGTTGGCCCAATCAATCACCATTTGGCCACGCTGCGGCCTGTTATAACTCCTGTTCCACAGGGTTCCAAAGGCAACCAAGCAGTTCATCCACAACTCTGCCCAAGTGTCCAGAAAATATCAGTTCTTAGGATGAGCCTTCACCTTATGCCAAGACAAACACATTTAAAAACCAGACATACTGGCCGGGCACGGTGTCTCAAGCCTGTAATCCCAGCACTTTGGGAGGCCGAGACGGGCGGATCACGAGGTCAGGAGATCGAGACCATCCTGGCTGACACAGTGAAACCCCGTCTCTACTAAAAATACAAAAAACTAGCCGGGCGAGGTGGCGGGCGCCTGTAGTCCCAGCTACTCTGGAGGCTGACGCAGGAGAATGGCGTAAACCCGGGAGGTGGAGCTTGCAGTGAGCTGAGATCCAGCCACTGTACTCCAGCCCGGGTGACAGAGCCAGACTCTGTCTCAAAAAAAAAAAAAAAAACCAGACCGAGGTTTTTGGGAGGCCGAGGCAGGCAGATCACAAGGTAAGGAGTTCGAGACCAGCCTGGCCGATATGGTGAAACCCTGTCTCTACTAAAAATACAAAAATTAGCCGGGCGTTGTGGCACGCACCTGTAGACCCAGCTACTCAGGAGGCTGAGGCAGGAGAATCGCTTGAACCCGGGAAGTGGAGGTTGCAGAGAGCGGAGATCACGCCATTGCACTTCAGCCTGGGCGACAGAGACTGTCTCAAAAAAAAAAAAAAAAGACATAGTCTGGAGGAAAATAAGGGAGTTTTTTATTGTTGTTGCTAATACTATTGGAGAGCAGAGCCAGGCACGGTGACTCATGCCTATAATCCCAGCACTTTAAGAGGCCAAGGCGGGTGGATCACCAGGTCAGGAGATTGAGACCATCCTGGCTAACACAGTGAAACCCCCGTCTCTATTAAAAGTACGAAAAATTAGCTGGGTGTGGTGGCAGGTGCCTGTAGTCCCAGCTACTACAGACTAAGGCAGGAGAATGGTGTGAACCCAGGAGGCGGAGCTTGCAGTGAGCCGAGATCGGGCCACTGCACTCTAGCCTGGGCACGAGAGGGACACTCCGCCTCAAAAAAATAAAATAAAATAATTTTGGAGAGCAGAACGTCTTTCTATTTAAAACAAAACTAAGAAACCACAAGAGATTAGACAGAAAACTTCATAAAAATCAAAACTCTGGCAAGAACTACACAGAAGCAAACAGGGTAACTATAGCTTTGTCACAAGACCTATTTTTACATTAAATATACAAAGAACTCCTTCAAATCTATAAGGAAAAAAAATCAAACAACCCAAGAGAACATTAGGCAAAGGTTATAAATAAGTCACTGAAAAGGAAATCCAAATGACTCCAAAAACAGGAAAACATGCTTTCTATCTCAATTGAAAGCCAAATAAACATCAAAATTACTACCAGATACAATTTTTCACCTACCAGATTAACAAAGATTGAAAAATCTAACCTATTAAAAATAAATATGCTCCTTATCCCTTAGGCCCAACCATGCTACTTCAGGGATTTAACATTACAAGAACTCTCACTTTGGGAGGCCGAGGTGGGCAGATCACGAAGTCAGGGGATTGAGACCATCCTGGCTAACACTGTGAAACCCCGTCTTTACTAAAAATAAATAAATAAATAAATAAAATAAAATAAAATAAAAAATAAATAAAATAAATAAAAAATTAGCCGGGCATGGCGGCAGGCACCTGTAGTCCCAGCTACTCGGGAGGCTGAGGCAGCAGAATGGCGTGAACCCGGAGGCAGAGCTGGCAGTGAGCCGAGAAGGCGCCCCACTGCACTCCAGCCCGGGCGACAGAGTGGGACTCCATTTAAAAAAAAAAAAAAAATTATAAGAATTCTGCAAAATGACAATACATGGAAAGGACGTTTGCACTTTTCATATTAGCAAAAGACTGAAAACAAGTTTACTTCCATCAACGAAGAGGACGAGATAAACAAATAACAATATGTTCATCTCATGGAATTCACTGTGGCCGGTAAAAAGGACAAGGATGCTGGGCAGGTTCTGATTCTACATCAAAGATGCAGACATGAAGTGAACACGAAAACAGGGGCAGAACAGCGTGTATGGTGTGCGTGCCTTTGCTTGTGCTTAGTTTTAAAAAAACACAAGTGCAGGCTGGGCGTGGTGGCTCATGCCTGTAATCTCAGCACTTTGGGAGGCCAAGGCGGGCGGATTACGAGGTCAGGAGATCGAGACCAGCCTGGCCAACATGGTGAAATCTCATCTCTACTAAAAATACAAAAAAAAATTAGCTGGGCGTGGTGGCGCATGCCTGTAATTCCAGCAACTCGGGAGGTTGAGGCAGGAGAATCGCTCGAACCAGGGGGTTGGAGGTTGTGGTGAGCCGAGATCGCGCCACTGCACTCCAGCCTGGCGAGAGTGTGAGCCTCGTCTCAAAAAATGAAAATAAAAAAGAAATGCATACGCCTGTATTAACACAGAAAGTCCTGGAAAGACACAGAAAAATGGTAACAGTAGTTACCCCTATGATGGAAACTGGGGGCCAATGGTAGGAAAGAACTTTCTTTTCTAATCTAAACTCCTTTGTATCTTTAAAACTTTCTGCCATATCACAAGTTTAAAAGTAATTTTAGACCGAGCACAGTGGCTCAAGCCTGTAATCCCAGCACTTTGGGAGGCCGAAGCAGGCAGATGCCGAGGCAGGCAGATCACGAGGTCAGGAGATGGAGACCATCCTGGCTGACACAGTGAAACCCCGTCTCTACTAAAAATACAAAAAACTAGCCGGGCGAGGTGGCGGGCACCTCTAGTCCCAGCTACTTGGGAGACTGAGGCAGGAGAATGGTGTGAACCCGGGAGGCGGAGCTTGCAGTGAGCTGAGATCCGGCCACTGCACTCCAGCCTGGGCGACAGAGCCAGACTCTGTCTCAAAAAAAAAAAAAAGTAATTTTAAAACAAAACATAAAATAAAAACTGAACAGTCCGGGTGCGGTGGTTCACGCCTGTAATTCCAGCACTTTGGGAGGCCGAGGCAGGTGGATCACTTGAGGCCAGGAGTTACAGATCAGGCTGGCTAACATGGCAAAACCCGGTCTCCAAAAAAAAAAAAAAAAAGCAGGGCATGGTGGCGTGCACCTGTAGTCCCAACTACTTGGGAGGCTGAGGCAGGAGAATTGCTTGAACCCGGGAGGTGGAGGTTGCAGTGAGCCAAGATCGCGCCACTGAACTCCAGCCTGGGTGACAGAGCGGGACTCCGTCTCAAAAAATGAAATAAAAACAAAAACTGAACACTCATGATGATGAAAAATCAAAAGTAATCTACGTGCCGTCCGCAGGGGAAGGCAGCAGCCTGCAGTTAAGGGCGAGGTTGGTCCCTGCTGGCAAAGGCAGACAGCCACAGAACAATTCGTGCAATGGAAAACCTCCCGCAACGTTCTCTGTTTCTGTGGACAGATCCGCATCTACGCACAGGGCAGACAATTCCCAACACGGCCATGGCTGATCCTTGTGTTGGCTGGAACTGGGGGTGGCAAAGACAACTTCAGATGGTCGCATAACCTTTTTTTTTTTTTTTTTTTTTTTGAGACGGAGTCTCGCTCTGTCACCCAGACTGGAGTGGCGTGATCTGGGTTCACTGAAACCTCCGCTTCTCGGGTTCAAGCGATTCTCCTGCCTCAGTCTCCCGAGTAGCTGGGATTATGGGCACGCACCATCACGCCCGGCTACTTTTGGGGGTTATTTTTTTTTAGTAGAGACGGGGTTTCAACCATGTTGGCCATGCTGGTCTCGAACTCCTGACCTCAGGTGATCCACCCACCTCGGCCTCCCAAAGTGCTGGGATTACAGGTGTGCGCCACAGCGACTGGCCTTGCTTGCGTAATTTTGTATTTCCTCAAGATGAATACATCCAAAACTCACTTTATTTTACTTTATTTTTTAAAGCCTGGAGACTGATGAAATGTCAGCAGTAGTTGCTTTGGTGTGGTGAACAATGCATGACTTTAATTGTTTTTTTTTTTTTTTCCTTTTTCTACTTTTCAAATACTCTACAACGAGCAGGTCTCGAATGCCCAGCAAAAGCTAAACTCCGCGAGGCGGCCCGGGAACCAGGCGGCCCCCGCGAGCGCCAGGCCCCCGCCCAGCGCTCACTTACTTGTCTGGGACGCCGGGTGCTCCTGGCTTCTCTGGAAGGGGTACCTGAACAGCAGCTTATTGCCCCTGCTCCCCGAGCTCACCAGAATAACGCTGATGGGGCTGGTGTTGTCCCGCATCCCGCCGTGGGGCCGGGGCCGGGGGCGGAGGCGGAGGGGGCCTGAGGAGGACGAGGGCGGGGACGGAGGGGGCCAGAGGAGAGCAGGCGTGGAGGCGGAGGGGTCCTCAGGAGGCCGGGCCGGAGGCGGAGGGAGCAGCGCGACAGTCATCAACCCACGTGCCACCCTCCGGGCTCGCGAGAGTTCGGCGATACCGCCCGGAGGAGGTGCTGAGGCGACAGCCGGGGGAACGGCGCAGGCGCAGGCAGCGGAATGCGCAGGCGCAGGGCCTTCTGGAAGCCACCGAGCCGCCCCGGTGTCTCCGGAGCCCTCCCAGTCTCACTTGGGCTAAAGGTGCGGATGGGAAAGGCGCGGGGTCGAGTCAGCATCCCTCTTGATGTTGGTTTCTTCATTTTAAAAATAACACTTGCTTTGGAGAGAAAATTCAAACTTGGAAATATAAAGTATGAAAAGATAAAAGGAAAAAGTTAAAAATCACTTCAGTGGCTCACAGACTTAAATGAAGTGGTAAAACTGCCAAACACGGGCCGGGCGCGGTGGCTCACGCCTGTAATCCCAGCACTTGGGGAGGCCGAGGAGGGGGAAACACGAGGTCAGCAGTTGCCCAACATAGTGAAACCCCGTCTCCACTAAAAAATACAAAAAATTAGCCGGCCGTGGTGGCAGGCGCCCGTAACCCCAGCTACTCGGGAGGCTGAGGGAGGAGAATCGCTTGAACCCGGGACGCGGAGGTTGCAGTGAGCCAAGATCGCGTCATTGCACTCCAGCCTGGGCGGCAGAGCGACGAGACTCCGAATCAAAAAAAAAACAAAGAAAGAAAGAAAAAGGCCGTTAGAAGTGCCTCACGCCTGCAATCCCAGCACTTTGGGAGGCCGAGACGGATGGATCACGAGGTCAGGAGATCGAGACCATCCTGGCTAAGATGGTGAAACACTGTCTCTACTAAAAATACAAAAAAAAAAAAAAAATTAGCTGGGCGTGGTGGTGCGTGCCTGTAATTCCCAGATACTCGGGGAGGCTGCGACACGGAAAATCGCTCGAACCCGGGAGGCGGAGGTTGCAGTGAGCCGAGATTGCGCCACTGCACTACAGCCTGGGCGACAGAGCGAGACTCTGTCTCAAAAAAAAAAAAAGCAAACACTTGGAAGCCGACAGGAGATCTTCGAGACTTTGGACGAGGCAGTGACCCTAAAGGCAGGAGCGACTACAGAAAAATAAATTAAACTTCACCAGATTAAAAACTTTCATGCGGCCGGACACGGTGGCTGACGCCTGAAATCCCAGCACTTTGGGAGGCCGAAGTGGGTGGATCAGGAGATCAGGAGATCTAGACCAGCCTGGTCAACATGGTGAAACCCCGTCTCTCTACTAAAAACACAAAAATTAGCCAGGCGTGGTGGCGCGTTCTTGTAATCCCAGAGGCTGAGGCAGGAGAATCGCTTGAACCCAGGAGCTGGAGGTTGCAGTGAGCGGAGATCATGCCACTGAACTCCCGCCTAGTGACAGTGCAAGACTCCATCTCAAAACAAAACAAAAACTTGTGTGCGGCCGGGCGCGGTGGCTCAAGCCTGTAATCCCAGCACTTTGGGAGGCCGAGACGGGCGGATCACGAGGTCAGGAGATCGAGACCATCCTGGCTAACACACGGTGAAACCCGTCTCTACTAAAAATACAAAAAACTAGCTGGGCGAGGTGGCGGGCGCCTGTAGTCCCTGCTACTCGAGAGGCTGAGGCAGGAGAATGGCGTGAACCCGGGAGGCGGAGCTTGCAGTGAGCTGAGATCTGGCCACTGCACTCCAGCCTGCGACAGAGCGAGACTCCCTCTCAAAAAAAAAAAAAAAAAAAAAAAAAAAAAAAAAAAAACTTGTGTGCTTTAAAGGACACCACCAAGAAAATTAAAAGTCCACCCACAGAACGGGAGAAAATATTTGTAAGTCACATATCTGATAAGGGAATTGTATCTAGAATGTAGGAAAATTACAACTCAACAATAAAAAGACAATCAATTGAAAAATGCACAAAGGATATGAATTTTTTCCAGTGCATTATGCAAAGGGCCAATAAGCACCAGAAGATGCTCAGCTCACGGTGGAGGCTCCTGCCTGTGACCCCAGCGCTGAGAGGCGGGGAGCTCCAGACCAGCCTGGGCAAAAGCGCCAGACCCCGTCTCTACAAAACATAGGAATTAAAAATGCTCAGCATTATTATGCATTAGGGAGATGCAAATCAAAACTACAAATAGATGCCACATCACATGTCCTACGATGGCTATAATCAAAAAGACAAAATAAGCGTCAGCAGGGGTGTGGAGAAACAGGAATCTCTCCTGTTGGTGGGAGTGTAAGAGGCTACACTCGCTGTGGAAAACAGGCTGGCAGTTGCTGAAAGGTTAGAGTTAACATGACACTCAGCAAATCCCCCTTTTAGATATATAGCCAAGAGAAATGAAAGCATATGTCCACACAAAAACATGTGTGTTCTTAGTAATATTATTCATAATAGCCCAAAGTGGAAGTATTCCGAGGGTGTATCAACTGATGAATGGCTGAATATGGTATCGTTCGTTTAAGGGAATACCATTCAGCCGTAAAAAGGAATGAAGTGCGGCTCATGAATTCATCTTGAAGACGCGGTTATATATGATTCCATTTATATAAGATGCCCCGAGTAGGCGAATCCATAGAGACAGAAAAGTGAGTGGCTGCCTAGGGCTGCCGGGGGGTCAGGGGAAACACGGAACTATTGTTAATAGATATGGTTTTTTTGTTTTTTTGTTTTTTGTTTTTTTGTTGTTTTTTTTTTTTGAGACGGAGTCTCGCTCTGTCGCCCGGGCTGGAGTGCAGTGGCCGGATCTCAGCTCACTGCAAGCTCCGCCTCCCGGGTTTACGCCATTCTCCTGCCTCAGCCTCCAGAGTAGCTGGGACTACAGGCGCCCGCCACCTCGCCTGGCTAGCTTTTTGTATTTTTTTAGTAGAGACCGGGTTTCACCGTGTTAGCCGGGATGGTCTCGAACTCCTGACCTCGTGATCCGCCCGTCTCGGCCTCCCAAAGTGCTGGGATTACAGGCTTGAGCCACCGCGCCCGGCCGATATGGTTTTTTTGAAGGGGAACGTTGACTGTGGTAATGGTCACACAGCTCTGTGAATGTGAATACACTAAAAGACACGGAAGTGTACACTTTAAGTGGATAAGCTTTATGATATGCAAATTGGTATGGTATGGTAAATTATATCTCAATAAAGTTGTTCTTTAAAAAATCACCCCACCCACCCTATCCCAGGCTTCTCCAGGAGGTGACTAAAGTTAATGGTCTTCTTTGGCTGCTTCCAGAACTTTCCCAAGCACATTAAAGGCATCAGAACCTAACCACTAGACTGAGGGGTTAGCATTTTCACTGTTGCAAGTAACCCTCTTGCACCAACACTGACACTAATGTGTATTTTGCAGAACAGATTTTTGGGTTGGCCTCACCAGGGTGAAGGGTATGTGTGTTTGAAATGGCTCAGCACTACCAACAGGTGTGTGTTCTTGCACAGGGCTGCATAACTTTTTTTTTTTTTTTTGAGATAGAGTCTCGCTCTGTCACCCAGGCTGGAGGGCAGTGGCATGATCTCAGCTCACTGCAAGCTCCGCCTCCTGGGTTCAAGCGATTCTCCTGCCTCAGCCGCCCGACTACCTGGGACCTCAGGCGCCCACCAGCACACCCAGCTAATTTTTTGTATTTTAAGTAGAGACGGGGTTTCACCGTGTTAGTCAGGATGGTCTTGATCTCCTGACCTTGTGATCCAGCCGCCTCGGCCTCTCTAAGTGCTGGGATTACAGGTGTGAGCCACCGCGCCCAGACTGCATAACTTTTTTTTTTTTTTTTCTGAAATTCCCAGAAAGGAAAATGGCGTCTTGTTCTAGGTTGCATTTCTTTGATTGAGAGAGTGAGCTGCATCACTTGATTATTTGCAGAGAATTGCTTTTCTTATTTTCTTTACAGGTTGTCTGTTCTTGGATGGTTTGGCTGTGTTCTTTCTAAGGAATAGATTACCTCTGTTACAGATTGTGCAAGTCTTTATCCCAGTTGTGTGTGTTTTGATTTCATGTATAATCACAAGGTTTGTGAGTTCTCCCACACTTCCCAGGAGTGCCTCCAGGATGGAAATGAGAATGCAGGAGCAGGGCTCGAGGCTGGAAGGCTGAGATGGGACAGATGGGGGTGGGGGAAGCCGGGGCAGTGGCCGGTGGTGGTAATGGAGGACTCCTCACAGGGACACTGGGCATCTGTGTGCGACCGACCATACGAATGGAGCAGGACTGTGACTCAGGCCTCCCTCTTCTGACCTAATCATGCTGCTGCCCTAATGGGCAGAACCTTGGGGCTCCAGACTGGCCATCTCTGGGCTCAAAGGATCCCACTGTTCCCCAGTTACCCTCTCAGAGTTGGCCTCCTGCCACCCATTGTTCATTCTTTTGACTATAGTCCATAATAATGAGCACTGAACTGGTGAAAGCGCAGGGAGCTCACTATGACCCCAGCCCACAGAGGCCCTGGGTGTGTCCCTGGCCTCGTAGCAGCACTCTGAATCCCAGTGCCGCCCTCCTGTCCATGTTTGCACCTCATCGGCTGTTAGAAATGAGACATCGCCGGGCGCGGTGGCTCAAGCCTGTAATCCCAGCACTTTGGGAGGCTGAGACGGGCGGATCACGAGGTCAGGAGATCGAGACCTTCCTGGCTAACACGGTGAAACCCCGTCTCTACTAAAAAAATACAAAAAACTAGCCAGACGAAGTGGCGGGCGCCTATAGTCCCAGCTACTCGGGAGGCTGAGGCAGGAGAATGGTGTAAACCCAGGAGGTGGAGCTTGCAGTGAGCTGAGATCCGGCCACTGCACTCCAGCCTGGGTGACAGAGCAAGACTCCGTCTCAAAAAAAAAAAAAAAAAAATGAGACATCATTGCCACACCCTGGCCTGAGGGTCAGTGGGCCTTACTTTGGACCTCAGTTTCCCCACCAGTAACAGGGTTCAGAGCAGATGGTCCCTGACTGAGTCCCAGCTCTAAGTTCTCCCAGTGTCTCCTGGACAATGAAGTGCAAGGGCCAACCTCCACTTGCTACAGGGGACATCCTCAGTCTCTTCTCTGCTAAGACCCCACACCTCTAAGTCCTCCTCATTTTACCTTTAAATAACTGTTTCATAACCTGCTTTTTTGAAGGTAAGTAGATTTTTGGAAACTGAAACCCCTGACCCTTCTTCCCAGCCTGGGCCTGCCCTTGGCAGGACAGGAGGCCTTATCAGTCCTGCCACTTGGTCTGGGCCTCACAGGGACACCACCATCTGCAGGAAGGCCGGGTGGGGTTCACAGACTCTATCTGGGACTTGCCTGGCCACCTCCACCTTCTCAGCTGAGTGTTAGTACCCCTCCAGGGAGAACCACTCACACACAGTAGTAATCAAAATAATTTACAATTCATGCTGCAAGTTGCTGAGCGCCTTCCCAACACTGAGGTGGGGGCTAGTCTAATCCCCATCCTAGAGGTTAAAACAGTGAAACGAGGACTTACAAGGCAAATCAGCCTGTTCAGGGTCACTGAGGTTCCGCTCTCATGGGAGGGTTTGCAGATGCCCAATCCAGCATTCTACTGCGTGTCCAATGGCTTGTCAATGGCCAGACACCCTCTGAGCTCAGCCTCAGCTGCTCAGGCACAGAACATGCCTGGAACTTGGAATTCAGGCCAGAAACCAGTGGACACCGACATCCGACACTCGCTGCACAGGCTCGGGCTCAAACCAAGACCCAGGGACAGGAAGAGACAAGTCCCAGCCCCAGCCGGCCTCTCAGCCCACACAAACCATCAGGGCTTGTTTTCTGCTCCATGGAAGCCTCAGACATGTTTCATAACCTCCTGGAGCCTCCGTTTCCTTATCTTTCCAATGTAATGATGGCCAGGTGCAGTGGCTCATGCCTGTAATCCCAAGCACTTTAGGGGGCCGAAGTGGATGGATCAGCCGAGGCGGGCTGGCCTCAAACTTGAGCTCAGGAGTTTGAGGCCAGCCTGGGCAACATGGCAAAACTCCGTCTCTACTAAAAATACAAATATTAGCCGGGCGCGGTGGCTCAAGCCTGTAATCCCAGCACTTTGGGAGGCCGAGACGGGCGGATCACGAGGTCAGGAGATCGAGACCATCCTGGCTAACACGGTGAAACCCCGTCTCTACTAAAAATACAAAAAAAAACTAGCCGGGCGAGGTGGCGGGCGCCTGTAGTCCCAGCTACTCCGGAGGCTGAGGCAGGAGAATGGCGTAAACCCGGGAGGCGGAGCTTGCAGTGAGCTGAGATCTGGCCACTGCACTCCAGCTCGGGCGACAGAGCAAGACTCCGTCTCAAAAAAAAAAAAAAAAAAAAAAAAAAAAAAAAAAA
>NC_045450.1:2897417-2910732 GCF_002776525.5 Piliocolobus tephrosceles | reverse complement strand
AAAAAAAAAAAAAAAAAAAAAAAAAAAAAAAAAGAACTTAGAAAGTGCTCAACAAATCTCAGCCAAGCAGACATGGACTCCCTTCAACACAGTCAATCCCAGGTGGACTGTTGCCAAATGCAAAAGACAACACAGTAAAGCTTTTAGAAATGTGGTCTAGTGGCCAGGCGCTGTGGCTCATGCCTGTAATCTCAGCACCTTGGAAAGCTGAGGCTGGCAGATCACAAGGTCAGGAGTTCAAGACCAGTCTGACCAACATGGGGAAACCCTGTCTCTACTAAAGATTCAAAAAATCGGCCGGGCGCGATGGCTCAAGCCTGTAATCCCAGCACTTTGGGAGGCCGAGACGGGCGGATCATGAGGTCAGGAGATCGAGACCATCCTGGCTAACACGGTGAAACCCCGTCTCTACTAAAAAATACAAAAAACTAGCCAGGCGTGGTGGCGGGTGCCTGTAGTCCCAGCTACTCGAGAGGCTGAGGCAGGAGAATGGCGTGAACCTGGGAGGCGGAGCTTGCAGTGAGCTGAGATCCGGCCACTGTACTCCAGCCTGGGTGACAGAGCGAGACTCCGTCTCAAAAAAAAAAAAAAAAAAAAGATTCAAAAAATTAGCTAGGTGTGGTGGCGCGTACCTGTAATCCCAGCTGCTTGGAAGGCTGAGGCAGGAGAATTGCTTGAACCTGGGAGGCAGAGGTTACAGTGAGCTGAGATTATGCCATTGCACTCCAGTCTGTGAGACAGAGTGAGAATCCATCTCAAAAAAAAAAAAAAAAAAAACGAAAACTTAGCTGGGTGGTAATGGCACATACCTGTAATCTCAGCTACTCGGGAGGCTGAGGTAGGAGAATTGCTTGAGACTGGGAGGCAGAAGGTTGTGGTGAGCCAAGATGGAGCCACTGCACTCCAATCTGGGTGAGAGAGTGAGACCCTGTCAAAAAAAAAAAAAAGAAATGTGGTCTAAAAGACTCTCTTCACTTTGAGAGAAAATTTGCATAACATAAAGATAACCATTTTAACGAGAACAATTCAGTGGCATTTAGCACATTCAGAGTGTTGTGCAACAACCACCTCTCCCTAGTTCCAGAATTTTCATCGCCCCAGCCGGAAACGCCCTCCTCACTGAGGAGTCCCTCCCTGCCTTTCTCCACCCCGGCCCTAACAACCACTAATCTACTTTCTGCCAGGATTTGCCCATTCTGGACATTTCCTAAAAATGGCTTATCTAAGCCCCACCACTTCGTGCAGCACGCAGCCTCTTGTGTGTGACTTCTTTAACTTGCTCTAATGGCTCGAGGCTCGTCCATGTGGTAGCCTGGGCCAGAACTTCGTTTCCATGGCTGAATAATACCTCACGGCGTGGAAATACCACCGTTTGCTTCTCTGTTCATCCAGTGATGGACATTTGTGTTGTCTCCACCTTTTGGCTATTGGAAATGGAAGGGAATAATATTTTTTAACTGGATTTTTAAAGTCACTAGTTTGACTGCATTAAAATTACAAACTTTTGTTTAACTAAAATATCATTAAGATACAGAGTTGGGGGAGATCTAACACATAAAAGTGACAAAGGAATTATATCCAGAATATTTTTGAAATTTCTGCAAATCAATGACTGGCAACACAGTGGGAAAGTGGCCGTGACTAAAATACTTCAATAACGAGGAAACCAAAATGGCCACTAAACATGGGCTCAACCTCAGTAGTTATCAGGAAAATGTAAACTAAGACCACAAGAAAAACCACTACACACTCACCAAAAATTACACACCCATCAAAAGGCTAATTTTTTTTTTTTTTTTTGAGATGAAGTCTCACTCTGTTGCCCAGGCTGGAGTGCAATGGCACGATCTCAGCTCACTGCAACTTCCACCTCGTGGGTTCAAGCAATTCTACTGCCTCAGCCTCCTGAGTAGCTGGGATTACAGGCATGCACCACCACACCCAGCTAATTTTGCATTTTTAAGTAGAGACGGGGCTTCACCATGTCGGGAAGGCTACTCTCGAACTCCTGACCTCATGATCTGCCTGCCTCGGCCTCCCAAAGTGCTGAGATTACAGGCATAAGCCACCATGCCCAGCCTAAAAAAGGCTAAAATTTAAGAAGACCAGGAGTTTGACAGCTATGGTTAGAATGTTTATCTCCTCTAAAACTCTTGCTGAAACTTAATCACCATGTGGCAGCGCTGAGAGGTGGGGTCTTTTGGGTACGGAGGTTGGATCATGAGGGTCCTCCCTGCAGGAATGGATTAATGAGTTGTCATGGGAGTGGGGCTAGTGGCTTTATAAGAAGAGAGACCTGGCCGGGTGTGGTGGCTCACACCTGTAACCCAGCATTTTGGGAGGCCAAGAAGGGTGGATCACAAGGTCAGGAGATCGAGACCATCCTGGTTACACAGTGAAGCCCTGTCTCTACTAAAAATACAAAAAATTAGCTGGGCATGGTGGTGGATGCCTGTAGTCTCAGCTACTCGGGAGGCTGAGGCAGGAGAATGGTGGGAACCAGGGAGGCGGAGCTTGCAGTGAGCTGAGATCCGGCCACTGCACTCCAGCCTGGGTGACAGAGCGAGACTCCATCTCAAAAAAAAAAAAGAAGAAGAAGAAGAAGAAGAGAGACCTGAGGTGGCGCACAACCTGCGATTAATACTCTGTGCCACTTTGGCACTCTGCACAGAGTCCCCATTGGGCTTGGAACTTCTCAGCCTCCATAATTGCAGGAAATAAATTCCTTTTAAAATAAATTCCACAGTCTCAGGTATTCTATTATAAGCAACAAAAAATGGAGTACTGCATCAACTATATCAAGTGTTTAGAAGGATTTGGAGCAAGGAGAATGCTTGCACACCACTACGGAAAACATAAGCTGGTTAACTCTGAAAAAGAGTTTGGCATTATGTACTAAAGTTGAAAATATACATGCCGTATGACCCAGCAACTTTACTCCTAGGTATGTATGTACAAAATAGAATTTCAGGCGTGTGGGTACCAGGTGACATGTAAAGGGATATTTATTGCAGCATTATTCATAATAGCCAAGAACTAAATAATGTAAAGTTCCAGCCCCAGTACAATGAATAAATTGTAGTATATTCCTACAAGGAAATATTAATAGATACAGCAATGAAAATGAACACACATAACATGGCTGGTAAATCTGATAGACATGAGAGAGTGAAAGAAACTACAAACATTCAGTGTGCAGACAGTTGAGTTAAAAATATTTTTTTAAAGGCCAGGCTCGGTGGCTCACACCTATAATCCTAGCACTTACGGAGGCTGAGGCGGGCGGATCATTTGAGGTCAGGAGTTCAGGATCAGCCAGGTCAACATGGTGAAACCCCATCTCTATTAAACAATACAAAAATTAGGCAGGTGTGGTGGCACACGCCTGTCATCCCAACTACTCGGGAGGCTGAGGCAGGAGAATCACTTGAACCCGGGAGGCAGAGGTTGCAGTGAGCCGAGATCGCGCCACTGCACTCCAGCCTGGGTGACAGAGTGAGACTCCGTTTCTAAAATAAGTAAATAAATAAATAACCGGGCCGGGCGCGGTGGCTCAAGCCTGTAATCCCAGCACTTTGGGAGGCCGAGACGGGCGGATCACGAGGTCAGGAGATCGAGACCATCCTGGCTAACATGGTGAAACCCCGTCTCTACTAAAAAAAAATTACAAAAAACTAGCCGGGCGAGGTGGCGGGCGCCTGTAGTCCCAGCTACTCGGGAGGCTGAGGCAGGAGAATGGCATAAACCCGGGAGGCGGAGCTTGCAGTGAGCTGAGATCCGGCCACTGCACTCCAGCCCGGGCGACAGAGGGAGACTCCATCTCAAAGTAAATAAATAAATAAATAAATAAATAAATAACCAACAGATTGCATAAAGTGGCTCATACCTGTAATCCAAGCACTTTGAGAGACCAAGGCAGAAGGATCACTTGAGCCCAGGAGTTCAGGACAAACCCGAGCAACATTGTGAAACCACACCTCCACAAAAAAAAAAAAAAAATTAGCTGGGCATGGTGGCATGTGCCTGTGATCCCAGCTACTTGGAAGGCTGAGGCAGGAGGATAATTTAAGCCTGGGAGGTCGAGGCTGCAATAAGCTATGATCGTACCACTGCACTCCGGCCTGGGCAATAGAGCAAGACCGTGTCTCAAAACAAACAAATAAACAAAAGCCAGACAGACACAAATGAGAGCATTCTATATTGGTTCATTTCTATGAAGGTCAAAAGAGGCAAAAACAACCAAAGTGCTTGCATATGCATATCTGAGTAGTTAAAAACTTACTGAAAAGTGGGCGGACGCCGTGGCTCACACCTGTAATCCCAACACTTTGGGAGGCTGAGGAGGGTGGATCACGAGGTCAGGAGATCAAGACCATCCTGGCTAACAAGGTGAAACCCCATCTCTACTAAAAATACAAAAAAATTAAGTCCCAGCTCCTCGGGAGGCTGAGGGAGGAGAATGTTGTGAACCCAGAAGGTGGAGCTTGCAGTGAGCCGAGATGGCACCACTGCACTTCAGCCTGGGAGACAGCGAGACTCCATCTCACAAAAAAAAAAAATTACTGAAAAGCAAGAAGTCAGGTGGAGTTACCTTTGGGGAGGATCGGGGTGCCATCTGCTTTCTAATAATTCATTAAACTATAATCTACATCTTGTGCTATATTTCACAATGGAAAAATAGAAAAGAGCTCCTGCCCATAATGACGCTTTGCAGGGTTTGGAAATTTCAGATTCAATTCCTCTCCTTGTGAGGGCCAAGGATGGGAAGGGCAGGTGGTTCCAGGAGGAAAAGAGGAGGCCCTGGGGCCTGAAAGTCGCTAAGGACCGTCCCTCAGCATGGGCGGCACCTACCCTGGAAACAGGACTCTACTTCCCTCCTCCGTGAGGGAGCGGAGCAGCCCTGCAGTGCCTTCTGGGCACAGGTCCTCCCACTGCAGCTGGAGGGTTTCTCACAGGCACTGAGAGCCCTTCACAACCCAAATGCCCCATGTGGGTGGCCTCTGGACTTGCCTTCCCCGCTCTGTGTACCTCCCTCTGCCTGGCCCTCAGCGTCCTCCATCACTCACTCTGTCTTCTCTGTCAGTGTATTCATCTGTCTCTGTCCCTGTCTCTGCTGCCTTCTCTCCTATGGAGGAGCCAAAACTTCAAGCACAGACTCACACGCTCCTCACAGGCCCATGTGCCCAAGGAGCCCCTAGGTGCCAGGCTGAGATGAACCAGGAGTGTCCTTCTGAACCAAGCAACAGCGTAGGGTGACCAGGGAGGGCCAGTTCATCTCGGTCTGAAAGAAGACCCAGATGAGGAAAGGATACACTGGCCTCCCACGGTCGGCAGCAGCACTTCCCAGGACAGCGAGCAAGCAGGTGCCCTTTCAGAGTGGGTGGGCACACGCCTGGGAGAGGGCAGCCCTGCCACACAAGAAGAGGAGCAGCTGTGAAACGTGCACAAGGAACAGACCAGCAAGGAGGACCCAGGCAGTGCTAGAAGGGAGTTCCTGGAAGCTTGGTAGGAGAGCCCCTCCCATCTGCTAAGCCCAGAGGGCATCAAAGGCTGCTGCCGCCCTCAACCCCTGACAATCTCACCATCTCACATCTCAGGCATGGAAGAATGAGGGCCTTTACAGAATAAAACATCAAGTACACTCCAGCCTGGGCAACAGAGCCAGGCTCCATCTTAAAAAAAATAAAAAATAAATGCCTGTGGTCAATGCTCTCCATACAGGGGAAAACAAAACAAAACAAACTTCTCCTTAAAGAAAACATTTGCCTTTGATTTCACCAAAATTCCAGCAGGATTTTGTGCAGATAACTCTTTAGCTAACTCTAAAATTCATACAGAAAGGTAAAGAAATTAGAATAGCCAAAGAAATTTTGAAAAGGAAGAATAAACAATGAGGAATCACATTCCTCACTTTTTAACAGCTCTTTTGAGATAACATTCACATACCATACAGTTCACCTATTTAAAGTGTATAATTCAGGCTGGGCGCGGTGGCTCACACCTGTAATCCCAGAACTTTGGGAGGCTGAAGCGGGCAGATCACTTGAGGTTGGGAATTCGAGACCAGCCTGACCAACATGGAGAAACCCCATCTCTACTAAAAATACAAAATTAGCCGGGCATGGTAGCTCATGCCTGTAATCCCAGCTACTTGAGAGACTGAGGTAGAAGAATCGCTTGAACCCGGGAGACAGAGGTTGCGGTGAGCCAAGATCGCGCCACTACACTCCAGCCTGGGCAACAAAAGCAAAACTCCTCTCAAAAAGACAAATAAAAACAAAATAGGCCGGGCGTGGTGGCTCACGCCTGTAATCCCAGCACTTTGGGAGGCCGAGACGGGTGGATCACGAGGTCAGGAGATCGAGACTATCCTGGCTAACACGGTGAAACCCCGTCTCTACTAAAAATACAAAAAACTAGCCGGGCGAGGTGGCGGGCGCCTGTAGTCTCAGCTACTCGGGAGGCTGAGGCAGGAGAATGGCGTGAACCCAGGAGGCGGAGCTTGCAGTGAGCTGAGATCTGGCCACTGCACTCCAGCCTGGGCGACTGAGCAAGACTCCGTCTCAAATAAATAAATAAATAAATACATAAATAAATACATAAATAAAGTGTACGATGCAGTGGGTTTTAGTATACTGACAGTTACACAACCATTATCATAGTCAATTTTAGAACATTTTCATTACCCAAAAAGCAAACCCATGTGTTGAATACACTAGCAGTCACAGCCCCCATGACACCAGCACTAGAGAACCACCAATCTACCTTCGTGTCCGTGGATTTACCCATTCTGGACACGTCACGTACGTGGAATCACACAACATGTGGCCTTTTGTGTCTGGCTTCTCTCCCTGAGTGTGTTTCCAAGGCCCATTCATGCTGTACAATTCATCAGTTAATGGACATTATATTTTGCCAAATATGAATAATGTTATTATATACATACAAACTATTTTTTTTTTTTTTTTGAAATGGAATCTCACTCTGTTGCCCGGGCTAGAGTGCAATGGCGCGATCTCCGCTCACTGCAACCTCTGCCTCCTGGGTTCAAGCGATTCTCCTGCCTCAGCTTCCCAAGTAGCTGGGATTACAGGCTCCTGCCACCACACTTGGCCAATTTTTGTGTTTTTAGTAGAGACAGGGTTTCACTATGCTGGCCAGGCTGAGCACGAACTCCCGATCTCAGGTGATCTGCCCGCCTTGTCCTCCCAAAGTGCTGGGATTACAGGCCTGAGCCACCGCCCCCGGCCACAAACTTTTTTTTAAGGTAGTAAGTTTTTTAATCCACTTAACAAAAATCAAACTTTATTTATTTATTTTTTTGTGTGTGTGATGAAGTCTTGCTCTGTCAGCCAGGCTGGAGGGCAGTGGTGCAATCTTGGCTTACTGCAACCTTCACCTCCCGGGTTCAAGTGATTCTCCTACCTCAGCCTCCCAAGTACCTGGGATTACAGGCATGTGCCACAACACCCAGCTAATTTTTGTATTTTTAGCAGGTAATTTTTGTATTTTTAGTAGAGATGGGGTTTCTCCATGTTGGCCAGGCTGGCATCAAACTCCCAACCTCAGGTTATCTGCTTGCCCTGGCCTCTCAAAATGCTGGGATTATACACACAAACTTTTGTACGGACATATGCTTTTGTTGTTTTGTTTGTTTGTCTCTTTGTTTTTTGAGATGTAATCTGGCTCTGTCACCAAACTGGAGTGCAGTGGCTCCATCTCAGCTCACTGCAACCTCCGCCTCCCAGGTTCAAGCGATTCTCCTGCCTTAGCAGCCTCCCAAGTAGCTGGGATTACAGGTGCACATTGCTACGCCTGGCTATTTTTTGTATTTGTAGTAGAGATGGGGTTTCACCATATTGGCCAGGCTGGTCTAGAACTCCTGACCTCAAGCAATCCACCTGCCTCGGCCTCCCACAGTGTTGGGATTACAGGCGTGAGCCACTGCACCTGGCCTGCTTATGTTTCTTTTTTACTTTTTTGAGACGGAGTCTCGCTCTGTCTCCCAGGCTGCAGTGTAGTAGCGCGATCTCGGCTCACTGCAAGCTCCGCCTCCCGGGTTTAGGCCATTCTCCTGCCTCAGCCTCCTGAGTAGCTGGGACTACAGGCACCGCCACCGCGCCCGGCTACTTTTTTGTATTTTTTTTTTAGTAGAGACGGGGTTTCACCGTGTTAGCCATGATGATCTCAATCTCCTGACCTGATGATCCACCCGCCTCGGCCTCCCAAAGTGCTGGGATTACAGGTGTGAGCCACTGTGCCCAGCCTTATTGCGTCTTTTTAATTATAGTCATCCTAGTAGATGTGAAGTGGTTTTGATTTGTATTTCCCTAGTGACTAACGATGTTGAGCATCTTTTTACATGTTTATTGGCCATTTGCATATTTTTTGTTTGAGACAGTCTCGCTCTGTCGCCCAGGCTGGAGTGCAGTGGCACAATCTCTGCTCACTGCAGCCTCCGCCTCCCAGGTTCAAGCGATTCTCCTGCCTCAGCCTCCCAAGTACCTGGGATTACAGGCGGGTACCACCACACTCAGCTAGTTTTTGTATTTTTAGTAGACATGGGGTTTTGCCATGTTGGCCAGGCTGTTCTCCAACTCCTGACCTCAAGTGATCTGCCTGCCTTGATGTATATCTTCTTTAATAGAAATGTGCATCCAAGCCGGGCACAGTGGCTCACGCCTATAATCCCAGCACTTTGGGAGGCCAAGGCAGGCGGATCTCCTGAGGTTGGGAGTTCAAGACCAGTCTGAGCAAAATGGACAAACCCCTTCTCTACTAAAAATACAAAATTAGCCGGGTGTGCTGGCACATGCCTGTAATCCCAGCTACTCAGGAGGCTGAGGCAGGAGAATCACTTGAACCCAGGAGGTGGAGGTTGCAGTGAGCTGAGATTGCACCACTGCACTCTAGCCTGGGCGACAAGAGTGAAACTCCATCTCAAAAAAAAAAAAAAAGTGCATTAAAATTATTTGCAAAAAATAAAAATTAAAATAAAATAAAATTATTTGCAATTTTTCTTTTTTTAAAATTATTTATTTAAGTGCCGGGCGCGGTGGCTCACGCCTGTAATCCCAGCACTTTGGGAGGCCGAGACGGGTGGATCACGAGGTCAGGAGATCGAGACCATCCTGGCTAACACGGTGAAACTCCGTCTCTACTAAAAAAATACAAAAAACTAGCCGGGTGAGGGGGTGGGCGCCTGTAGTCCCAGCTACTCGGGAGGCTGAGGCAGGAGAATGGCGTGAACCCGGGAGGCAGAGCTTGCAGTGAGCTGAGATTCGGCCACTGCACTCCAGCCTGGGCGACAGCCCCAGACTCCGTCTCAAAAAAAAAAAAAAAAAAAAATTATTTATTTATTAGAGGCAGAGTCTCAGTCTGCCACCCAGGCTGGAGTTAGGGTGAGATCCTAACTTACTGCAGTCTCAAACTCCTTAGCTCAAATGATGCTCCCACCTCAGCATTCCAAGAAACTGAGACTATGGGCACGCAGTATGCCTTGCTAATTTTTGTTCGTTTGTTTGTTTTTTGTTTTTGAGATGGAGTTTCGCTGTGTCACCCAGACTGGAGTGCAGTGGCACAATCTCAGCTCACTGCAACCTCCATCTTCCAGGTTCAAGCGATTCTCCTGCCTCAGCCTCCCGAGTAGCTGGGTCTACAGGTGCGCAACACCACACTCGCCTAATTTGTATTTTTAGTAGAGATGGGGTTTCACCATGTTGGCCAAGATGTTCTCGATTTCCTGACCTCGTGATCTGTCCGCCTCCGCCTCCCAAAGTGCTGGGATTACAGGAGTGAGCCACCGCGCCTGGCCAAATTTTTTTGTTTAAGATCTCACTATGTTGCTCAGGCTAGTTTTGAATTCCTGGGTTCAACCGATCCTCTCTCCTCGGCCTCTGAAAGTGCTAAGATCACAGGCATGAGCCACCACACCCAGCTGCCATTTTTCAATTGATTACTTGTCTATTTATTATTGAGTTGTAAGATATTTGGGGCCAAGCATGGTGGCTCATGCCTGTAATCCCAGCACTTTAGGAGGCTAAGGTGGGCAAATCACTTGAGGTCAGGAGTTCGAGACCAGGCTGGCCAACATGGCAAAACACCCTCTCTACTAAAAATACAAAAAAATTAGCCAGGTGTGGCTGGGTGCAGTGGCTCATGCCTGTAGTCCCAGCACTTTGGGAGGCCGAGGCGGGTGGATCACGAGTCAGGAGATTGAGACCATCCTGGCCAACACAGTGAAACCCCATCTCTACTAAAATACAAAAAATTAGCCTGTGTGGTGGTGCGTGCCTGTAGTCCCAGCTACTTGGGAGGCTGAGGCAGGGGAATTGCTTGAATCCACGAGGCAGAGGTTACAGTGAGCTGAGATCACGCCACTGCACTCCAGCCTGGTGACAGAGAAAGACTCCATCGCAAAAAAAATAAATAAATAAAAATAAAAATATATTAGCTGGGCGTGGCCAGGTGCGGTGGCTCATGCCTGTAATCCTTACACTTTGGGAGGCCAAAGAGGGTGGATCACCTGAGGTTGGGGGCTCGAGACCAGCCTGACCAACATGGGGAAACCCTGACTCTGCTAAAAATACAAAATTAGCCAGGCGTGGTGGTGCATGCCTATAATCCCAGCTACTCGCGGAGCTGAGGCAGGAGAATGGCTTGAGCCCAGGAGGCAGAGGTTGTGGTGAGCTGAGATCGTGCCGTTGTACTCCAGTCTGGGCGACAAGAGCAAAATTCTGTCTCAAAAAAAAAAAAACAACAAAAAACAAAAAACTGTTAGCCGGGTGTGGTGGTGCACACCTGTGGTCCCAGCTACTCAGGAGGCTGAGGCATGAGAATGGCTTGCACTCAGGAGGTGGAGGTTGCAGGGAGCCGAGAGTGCGCCATTGTACTCCAGCCTGGGTGACAGAGCAAGACTCTGTCTGAAAAAAAGAAGATATTTTGCATGTATTTGGATAACTTCCCTATCAGATATACGATTTGCAAATATTTTTCCCTCATTCTGTGAGATTATTCCATTTTAGGACATCATAAAGCTATACTAATCAAGACAGTGTGGATGTGCTAAAGGATAGATACACAGAACAGAAGAGAGTCCAGAAATTGACCCACAAACCTATGCCCCATTCATTTTTTACAAATAAGTGCGAGAAGCCAACTGAATAGAAAGCGTACAGCCTTTTCAAAAAATAGTGCTGAAACAATTGGACATCCATAGGCAAAAAAACAAACAAGCAAATAGAAGAACCTGGACCTGCCCTTCATACCTCAGGCAAAAGTCATCTCAGAAGAGATTGTAGATCTCACTATAAACATAAACTATACAACTTTAGAAGAAAACATAAGTGAAATCTTTGTGTTCTATGGTTAGACAGACAGTTCCTAGGCATGACAGTAAGATTCATTTAAGGCCGGGCACGGTGGCTCAAGCCTGTAATCCCAGCACTTTGGGAGGCCGAGACGGGCGGATCACGAGGTCAGGAGATCGAGACCATCCTGGCTAACACGGTGAAACCCTGTCTCTACTAAAAAATACAAAAAACTAGCCGGGCGAGGTGGCGGGCACCTGTAGTCCCAGCTACTCGGGAGGCTGAGGAAGGAGAATGGTGTAAACCCGGGAGGCGGAGCTTGCAGTGAGCTGAGATCAGGCCATTGCACTCCAGCCGGGGTGATAGAGGGAGACTCTGTCTCAAAAAAAAAAAAAAAAAAAAAGATTCATTTAAAAATTTATGATAAATTGGACTTTATTAAAACTTTTGCTCTAAAAAGACAGTGTTAAGAGAATGAACTAACAAGCTACAAACTAGGAGAAAACATTTGCAAATTGCATATCTGACAAGGGATTGCATCCAGAAGACACACAGAATTCTAAAAATTCATCCGTATGAGAATAAACCACTCAATTTTAAAATGGGCTAAATACTTGAAAAGATATTGGCCTGGCGCGGTGGCTCATGTCTGTAATCCCAGCACTTTGGGAGGCCAAGGCGGGTGGATCACAAACTAAGGAGTTCAAGACTAGCCTGGCCAAGATGGTGAAACCCCTTCTCTACTAAAAAAAAAAAAAAAAAAAAAAAAACTTGGCCAGGCACAGTGGCTCACACCTGTAATCCTAGCACTTTGGGAGGCTGAGTCAGATGAATCAGGAGGTCAGGAGATCAAGACCATCCTGGCCACCATGGTGAAACCCTGTCTCTACAAAAATACAAAAATTAGCCAGGCATGATGCTGGGTGCCTGTAATCCCAGCTACTCGGGAGGCTGAGGCAGAAGAATCACTTGAACCAGCAAGTCAGAAGTTGCAGTGAGCTGAGATCGCACCACTGTGATCCACCCTGTGCCACAAATTGAGATTCCATCTCAAAAAAAGAAAAAAATTAAAAGGTATATTTGCCTCATTATGTTACAATAACTAATATGGAAAGCAATATTCCAATCCCTATTAGCACATGACATCAAATGAATTCTCCTTTGTCCCCGGACCTGCTGCCTCCTCCTGCTTGTCAGGGGACAGAGCCAGTACATCTCCCCTCAGCGCTGGGTGGATGGAACCCTTGCTTTCTCGGAGGAAACCGAGGAATCCCAGAGACAAAGGGGAAGGGGACTGGCATGTGGCTGCGCAGGGCTGACTGAGGTCAGTGTTAGCAGACGATGGGGCAGGTTCCCAGGAGGCTGCTTACTGGGCCCTGCTCCTGTGGTTTCCCCCAAGTTGTGATTCTGAAATGAATAAGGACGGTGCAGAACTGGACTGCAAATGCAGGAGTGACTTCCTGGGAGGGTGGGGCCCCTATCTCTCCTGGACTCTGTGGTCAGACTCTGGCCAACACCCCCTCTAAGCCCACAGGAGAGGAAAGGAGTGATAGCCCCCAAACCCCAGTCGCACCAGGCCTTGAGGGCCCCTTTGTCACTAGATCTGATAAGAAACCTCACCCCGGCAGCCCCCTCCCCTCACCTGACCAATGGCCACAGGCTGGCTGGGCCCAGCTCCCTGTATATAAGGAGACCCTGGGGGCTGAGCACTACCAAGGCCAGTCCTGAGCAGGCCCGACTCCAGTGCAGCCGCCCACCCTGCCGCCATGTCTCTGACCAAGACTGAGAGGACCATCATTGTGTCCATGTGGGCCAAGATCTCCACACAGGCCGACACCATCGGCACCGAGACTCTGGAGAGGTGAGTGTCAGGCAGGACTGCCAGAGGGACGGGGTGGGAGGCCAGGTATGTGAGTGGGGACTGTGGGGAGGGGACAGTGGGGAGGGGACAGTCGAGAGGGGACTGTGGGGAGAGGACAGTGAGGAGGGGACAGTGGGGAGGGGAC
>NC_045450.1:2890329-2897407 GCF_002776525.5 Piliocolobus tephrosceles | reverse complement strand
TCCTGCGCGTGGACCCGGTGAACTTCAAGGTGAGCCGGGCGCGGTGCGGGCGGGGTGGGGCGGGACCGCGGGCCGGGGCGGGGCGGTGTCCCCGTGCGGGGCGGGGCCCAGGCGAGGCCCCGCCCCCGCCCTGAGCCGGCCCCGCCCCCAGCTCCTGGCCCACTGCCTGCTGGTCACCCTGGCCGCGCGCTTCCCCGCCGACTTCACGGCCGAGGCCCACGCCGCCTGGGACAAGTTCCTATCGGTCGTATCCTCTGTCCTGACCGAGAAGTACCGCTGAGCGCCGCCTCCGGGACCCCCAGGACAGGCTGCGGCCCCTCCCCTGCCCTTCACCCTCCCACAATCCCTGCCCTGACTCCAATAAATGGATGAGGACAGAGCGATCTGGGCTCTGTGCTCTCAGTATTGGAGGGAAGGAGGGGAGAAGCTGAGTGATGGGTCCGGGGGCTTTGCAGGAACTCGGTGGTCCCCGCTGACGTCGCGGCCTGGGGGTCACGTGGGGGGCGCTTTGGGGAGGTTCTTGCCCTGAGCACCGGAGCTGCAGCCCGGGTGGAGCAGAGCAGTCCCGGGCCAGCCCACGGCGTCTCCCGGGGCTCTTGGGTCACACGGGCGTTTGTGCGTCTCCCAGCTTTCCCCATCGCCCAAAGACTGTCCCTTCGCTAAGCATATCGGGAGCGTGTCGGGACTCAGGGAACTTTTCCGCAAAGCCTGAAGTCCGAATCCCGGGATTCTGGCAGCTGCGGGGGTCCCTGAGGCCTGTCCCTCCCCGACTCCTAAGACAGTGGGGGTTTCCTGCCCCGCGTTCTCTCTCCGGTTCCTCCCATGGGCTCCCTCCCGGCAGACCAGTCACTTTGCCCGAGGGGAGTAATTACAGATGCCCCTGAAGTCTGGAGTAAAGGTACCCACGCACAACAGCGGGAGTCAGTGCCAGAAACCCTGGGATCCCGGAGGTCGAGGCCTCCCTGTAGGCAGGAGCCCGGACTGGCTACGTTCCCGGCGCAGGCCGAGGGTCCCCGCGTTCCCGCCGCGCTCGGGCCGATAAGGACGGGCGGGGTGCTCGGAGGCTCTATAAGGAGGCCAGGGCGGCGGGCGCGGCCCGCAGAGCACGTCAGGCGGCGCCATGCTCAGCGCCCGGGAGCGCGCCCAAATCGCGCAGGTCTGGGACCTGATCGCGGGCCACGAGGCGCAATTCGGGGCGGAGCTGCTGCTCAGGTCGGTAGAGGCGGGGTCTCCGGGAGCTCAGGGAGGTGGAGATGAGGGTGTTGGGCGCGTGGGCCGCCAACGCCATCCAAAGTCCCTCCGAGGTGGATCCCCGGGGATCTGGGCGGTGTGGGCGCTAGTGAAGCCCCACGCAGCCGCCCTCCTCCCCGGTCACCGGCCTGGTCCTGCAGGCTCTTCACAGTGTACCCCAGCACCAAGGTCTACTTCCCGCACTTGAGCGCCTGCCAGGACGCGACGCAGCTGCTGAGCCACGGGCAGCGCATGCTGGCGGCGGTGGGCGCGGCGGTGCAGCACATGGACCACCTGCGCGCCGCGCTGAGCCCACTGGCGGACCTGCACGCGCTCGTGCTGCGCGTGGACCCAGCCAACTTTCCGGTGAGCCCTTTCCGGCCGGGGCAATAGTGCAGCGCGCAGCTGGGGGAGCTCCGGGGATCCCTAGAGGGGCAGACCCCGTCTCACAGGCCGCTTCTCCTGCAGCTGCTAATCCAGTGTTTCCACGTCGTGCTGGCCTCCCACCTGCAGGACGAGTTCACCGTGGAAATGCAAGCGGCGTGGGACAAGTTCCTGACTGGTGTGGCCGTGGTGTTGACGGAAAAGTACCGCTGAGCCTAGTGCTGCGCAGGCCTTGGTTTGTGCCTGTCAATAAACAGAGGCCCCAAACATCTACCCCTGCCTGCGTGGTCTTTGGGGAGCTGTCGAAGTGAGGTCACTATTGTTGGCCAGAGAAGCTCAGGGACCTACACGGATCCTCCTAGAACTCTCCAATGCACCCCACCCCCGGAGGTTTGTCCTCCCATGGTGGGGAGTGTGGTGGGGCAGAGGGAGCACTGTGATGTGGTGGGGGGTGGCCTTTGACTTCAACTCTTGAATCCAGCTTCCAACCACACTGTTCGCAAAGCACTTCCCCATTCATGCATTTATTCATTCATTCTCTCTCCATCCCCACTTCCTGCTGGGACCTGTAGATGCTAATCCTGGACCCTTCTGCAGAGAGATGCAGAAACTGAGGTCTCAGAGCCAAATGTGCAATCTAATTAGGGCCCCAGAGCAGAGGGTTCCGCAGACCTCACTGTTCCTTCCCCCTTCCTTCCCCCATGGACACTTCCTCTGCTGCAAACCTGTGCTAGCCCGGTTAGCCCTGCCTGTGACCCTCCAGCCCTGGGGGTGAGGTGGGGAGGAAGTCCTCCGTGGCCACAAATTGGCAGACAGACCTGGTTTAGGCTTCCAGCCTGCTCACTGACAAGCTGTGCGACCCTGGGCATGTCCCAGAGCTCTCCGGCCTTTATCCATCGAATAAAGAAACAACATCCAACTCACAAGATTTTGGAAATAATTTTTGAAATCGTAACACAGGGTGGGTGCCTGCCGGCTCATTGCCACCCCACCCCTCCACCCAGCCCTAGCTGCCGTGTCTCCATCTCTGCAGGTGCCCAGGCCAAGGCACTCCCTCCCCAGGTTCCCTCTTCTCCCTCCCCAGGATGGGGAAAGGAATCTTAAGGCTCCACCCCAGGCTTTTCAGACAAAGAACAGGGTCTGAAGAAAGAGTGGGACCTTGGAGGTCTCCAAATCCTGAATAGGACTGGCTCTGGGTTGGCCACCCTGGGTCTGTGTGGGGAGCACTAGACCAGGCCTGGCAGCCAGGTCTGACCTGGCGGTCAGCGCCTAGGTCTGAAGAGAGCTGTTGGAAGCGGAGCCCTGACTGTGAGTCAGTCAAGCTCCCTCCAGCAGTCAGTGCCAGGGACCTGTTGCCCTGCACGGCCTGGGACACCAGCCTGGTAGTTTGGAGAATTTGGCCCCGTGTTATCTACATACCCCAACTGTTTTCTTGGGTTTTTTCATTTTGTCTTGTTTTGTTTTTGAGACAGGACCTTGCTCTGTGGGCCCGGCTGGAGTGCAGTAGCTCACTGCAGTCTCAACCCCCTGGGTTCAAGCGATTCTCCTGCCTCTGTCTCCGGAGTAGCTGGGATTACAGGCATGCGCCACCATGCCTGGCTAATTTTTGTATTTTTAATAGAGACACAGCTTCACCACGTTGATCAGGCTAGTCTCAAACTCCTGACCTCAAGTGATCCGCCTGCCTCAGCCTCCCAAAATGCTGGGATGACAGGCGTGAGCCCCCATGCTCAGCCCCCCAAATGTTTACATGGATAACTAACAGCTTTTGGTCCCAGGCAGAGTTTGGTGTGAAAGCAGCTTATGTTTCACTTTGGAAAAAGTGTGCTCTTCTTCCCATCCAGGAAGTTGCCTGGGTCTGGGCCATATGTGGATACCTCATGGGTATAAGGGGCTCAGGACCCTGTGTAGAAGCCCAGGACAATGGGACTGGGAAGGCTACCATGTAGAGAACTGGGTTTCTGTTTGGGCAGGACTAAGAGACGCAGGGCAGCCTTGGGCAACCTGCCTATTCTCACTTACTCCGCTTCCCCTTTTCCTGTGCCAGGCGCCTCCTGGCAACTTGCCTGTCAAAGACCCTGCATCCCAGGCATAAGAGCTCCTACTCTCCCCCTCCTTTCACTTCTGAGCTTACACAGACTCAGAAGGAACCCACCACGGTGCTGTCTCCTGAGGACAAGGCAAACATCAAGGCGGTCTGGGCGAAGGTTTGCGACCACGCTCCTGACTATGTCACGGAGGCCCTTGAGAGGCAAGGACCCTCCTCTCCCCGCTCACATTTTGGGACCAACACCCACTCCAGGGCTCCACTGGCCACCCCTAACCATTCTTGCCCCAGACCCAGCCCCCAGCCCCTCATTCTTTGCTTCCCCCTGAAGCATGTTCCTGACCTTCCTCTCACTTGGCCCTGAGGTATGGCTCAGCCCACATCAAGAAACAATGCAAGTAGGTGGCCGACACGCTGACCAGTGCCATGGCCCACTTAGATGACATGCCCAGTGACTTGTCTGAGCTGAGGCAACTGCACGTCAACGACCTGTGGGTGGACCCAGGCAACATCAGGGTGAGCTTTGGGCCGGGAGGAATCTCCGGTGTGGGGGCAGCTGGTCTTCCTCATAAGACACAGCAGCCCATGCGTTTGGGGAGGTGGAGCACAGCTGGCAGTGGTACCTGACTCTCTCCACAGTTCCTGGGTAAATGCCTGCTGGTGACATTGGCCCATCACACCCTTCCCAGTTTACCCATGTGGTGCCTCCATGGACAAATTCTTTGCTTTTGTGAGTGCTGTGCTGACCTCCAAATACCATTAAGCCGGAGCCTCGGTGGCCATGCCTCCTGCCCACTGGGTCTCCCTCCAGGCCCTCCTCCCCTCCCCGCCCCAGCACTTCCTGATCTTTGAATGAAGTCCCAGTAGGCAGCAGCCTGTGTGTGCCTGGGTTCTCTCTGTCCCTGAATGTGCCAGCCATGGAGGTGTTTTCCTGTCTCAGACCAAGGAACTCTCTGCAGCTGCATGGGGTTGGGGAGGGAGAACTGCAGGGAGTATGGGAGGGGAAGTTGAGGTGGGCCTGCTCAAGACAAGGTGCTGAACCTGTCCCTGTCCTGAGAGGTGCCAGGCCTGTAGGCAGTGACTCAGGAGCTGGGGAGGAGAGAGGCCTCCCGGGTTCTTCTCAGGGAGTCCCAGCATTGCCACCCTCCTTTGAAATCTCCCTGGTAGAACCCAGTTAAACATACACTCTCCATCAAAACAAGACGAAATAGAACAAACTAGCAAAATAGGCTGTTCCCAATGCAAGTGCAGGTGCCAGAACATTTCTCCCATTGCCACCCCTTCCTGCCAGAGGGCAGGTGTCTGGAGTGAGGGTGCTGGTCCTACCCACGCGTCCTCTGTCATGGGAACCCTCCCAGAGCAGCCCAGTCATTGGGGAAGGAGGAAGGGGCTGGGATGCTCACAGCCGGCAGTCTACACCCGGGAGGACTCTTCAGCACAGTACCTTGCGGCCTTACTCCTGCACTTCTCCTGAACTTTATAAGGTGCTTTCAGAACTCACTGTGTGCCCAGCTCTGAGCCCCCAGCTAATTGCCCCGCCCAGGGCCTCTGGGTGCTTCTGCTTCCCGTGCTGCCAGCAACTTCTGGAAACGTCCCTGTCCCCGGTGCTGAAGTCCTGGAATCCATGCTGGGAAGGTGCACAGTCCATCTGGCTCTCAGCCCTCCGAGGAACATGAGCAGCACTTCCAGCCCAGCTCCTGTCCCAGAGCAAGCGTCCCCTCCACACTCACAGTACTGGATCAAGCTTTGGGGAGGGCGGAGAGGGCCCCATCGCCACTTTGCTTCTGGACATGGACCTCTCCGAATTGTTGGGGAGTTCCCTCCCCGCTCCACCATCCACGCTTCCTCCGCCTCACAGCCCAGAGCATTCTTATTTAAGCATAAACACTTAAAATATAAACTACAATCCATCCATGCCTCCACACACACACACACACTTTCTTGTGTTGCTTAAAGTAGGAGAGAGTCTCTCTTTCCTATCTCCTCACCCACACCCCCAAAAGAGACCACAGTGAAGGACTTGGGACTGAGCCCACCGGCCCCATCCTGTGCTGAGGGAACAGCTACAACTACAACTACTGCCGCAGACCCTCTTTTTGGACAAAAATACCATCATGCTGTAGATACCTGTGTACAACTTCCTATTCTCTGAACTGTCTCCTCTACATCCCTTTCAATCAGTTGATTCAGCTCTGTGCCATTCCACAGTCTCATTGTTTCTATATTTCCATTACGATCCTGCCAAAAATCATCACTATTTATTTATTTATTTATTTATTTATTTATTTATTTAGAGACGGAGTTTCCCTCTTGTTGCCCCGGCTGGAGTGCAATGGCACAATCTTGGCTCACTGCATCTGCCTCCCGGGTTCAAGCGATTCTCCTGCCTCAGCCTCCTAATTGAGATTACAGCCACGTGCCACCGATGCCCGCTAATTTTGTATTTTTAGTAGAGACAGGGTTTCTCCATGTTGGTCAGGCTGGTCTCGAACTCCCGACCTCAGGTTTTTCACCTGCCTCGGCTTCCCAAAGTGCTGGGATTACAGGCGTCAGCCACCGCGCCGGGCCAAACCATCATTTTTCATGAGCAAGGATGCACCCACTGGCACTACGGCACCTCCCACCCTTCCCCCGCCAAGTCCACCCTTCTCTCACCCCACATCGCCCCCACCTCCATTCTGCAACCACAGGGGACTTCTATCCCCGCCCTCTCCCCTCCCAGAGCCGAGTTTGTTTATCTGTTTACAACCACTATTTACCTAGCGAGTCTTCCATCGGATAGCATTTGGAGAGATGGGGGTGTCTCAGTGAACCACGACCTCTAGGCCAGGGGGAGAGTCACTCACACAAACTGCACAGGGTCCCACTGTGAGTCCAGCACCCACCACCCCCACGCGCCACCCCACAGCCCCGGGTAGAGGAGTATGAACCTGGAGCCGCCCCCAGCCCAGCCCCGTGCTTTTTGCGTCGTGGTATCTGTTCCTTCCTGGTGCCTGTCACTCAAGCACACTACTGACTATCGCCAGAGGGAAAGGGAGCTGGAGGAAGCCAGGCTGGAGAGCAGGAGGGGCTCTGCGCGGAAATTCTTTTGCGTTCCTACGGGCCAGGGCGTCCGGGTGCGCGCATTCCTCTCCGCCCCGGATTGGGCGAAGCCTCCCGGCTCACACTCGCTCGCCCGCGTGTTCCCCGATCCCGCTGGAGTTGACGCGCGTCCAGCGCGTGCCAGGCCGGGGCGAGGTGCGGGCTGACTTCCTCCCTCACTAGGGACGCTCGGGCGCCCGAAAGAAAAGGGTGGCGCTGCGCTCCGGGGTGGACCAGCCGACAGCGCCCGACCCCAGCGGGCCGGTCCCCGCGCCCAGCGTCGCGACCGCCCGGCTTCCCGGCGAGCTGGATGGGCGCGAGTGGAGTGGCGGGGGG
>NC_045450.1:2883576-2890319 GCF_002776525.5 Piliocolobus tephrosceles | reverse complement strand
CCCTGGTCTTTGAATAAAGTCTGAGTGGGCGGCAGCCTGTGTGTGCCCGAGTTTCTTCCCTCAGCGAAGGTGCCAGGGATGGGCGCGGACAGCAGCTGGGACACACATGGCTAGGGCCTCTCTGCAGCTGGATAGGGTAGCAAAGGGCAGGGGCGGGAGGAGGGGACAGAGGAAGCAAGTTGAGCCACCGCAAATTCCAGCTGGAAAACCGCTGGGCCCTAGCACGCTCTGAGGATGCATTTGCTCTTGCCTGAGTTTTATTCCCAGGCCTTTCAGATTCAATGCAGGTTTGTTGAAATAATGAATGTATCCATCTTTACATTTCTAGGCACTCTTGTGCCAAGAACTGGCTGACTTTCTGCCTGAGACCTCACTGGTTTCCCAGAGGTTCTCCCAGATATGGGTGGTGGGTAGGTTAGGGAAGTCCCGTTCCAGTGCGGCTGCTTTGATCCCCCATTGTCCCCACTAGTCTCCGTAAAACCTCCCAGATACAGGCACAGTTTAGATGAAATCAGGGGTGACAGACGCAACCGCATGCCCCAGACAATTCAATAGGGGTTCCCCTTTCACCCCCAGGCCATCCTAGGATGCTCACAAGGATCCAGACACTGATGCCCTGGGGCTGGCGAGGTCAGGAGGTCGTCTCTGGGCCCAGCTCAGGGCTCAGCTCAGCACCCACTCAGCTCCCCTGAGGCTGGGGAGCCTGTCCCATTGTGACTGGAGAGGAGAGCCGGGGCCACGGAGTCCTGGCTAGAAGGTCCCGCCTCGCTGCAGTGTATTTTCTCTTTGCTGAGCAGGCTCTCAGTGCCTGGGGTATGAGAGGGAGGGTTCCCAGATCTCGCAGCCATAAAGCCCTGGCCCTCAACTGATAGCAGTATCTTTTCTTCCCTGAGCCCATGAATTGCCCTGGGTAAATACCTGTGGCAGGCCCTCTGCCTGCGTTTGTGATGTCCTTCCCACAGCCTGTGGGTACAGTATCAACCCTCAGGATGACAGCGTCTTCATTATTTCATCAGGAAGAATGGAGGTCTGACCTAAAGGTAAAAATATGTCAAATGTACCTCAGTGGGCTGGTTGCAGCGCAGCAGTATTTACAATTAATTGATCGGAACCAGTTATAAATTTATTGTTTCCTTCTCTACTCCTGCTGCTTCAGTTGACTAAGCCTAAGAAAAAATTATAAAAATTGGCCGGGTGCGGTGGCTCATGCCTGTAATTGCAGCACTTTGGGAGGCTGAGGCAGGTGGATCACCTGAGGTCAGGGGTTCAAGACCAGCCTGACCAACATGGTGAAACCGTGTCTACCAAAAACACAAAAATTGGCCGGGTGCGGTGACTCATGCCTGTAAACCCAGCACTTTGGGAGGCGGAGGTTGCAGTGAGTCAAGATCGCGCGATTGCACTCCAGCTTGGGCAACAAGACCAAAACTCCGTCTCAAAATAAATAAATAAAATAAAATAAATTAGCCCAGCGGCTGGGCACGGTGGCTCACGCCTGTAATCCCAGCACTTCGGGAGGCCAAGGCGGGCAGATCACAAGGTCAGGAGTTTGAGACCAGCCTGGCCAATATGGTGAAACCCCATCTCTACTAAAAATACAAAAAATTAGCCGGGTGTGGTGGCACACGCCTGTAATCCTAGCTACACGGGAGGCTGAGGCAGGAGAATCACTTGAACTCAGGAGGCAGAGGTTGCAGTGATCCGAGATCACACCATTGCACTCTAGACTGGGCAACAAGAGCGAAGCTCCATCTCAAAAGGAAAAAATTATAAAAATTATACATCAGTAGATGAATGGGTAAATAAAACATGGTGGTCTACACATACAAGCGAATATTATTCGGCCATAAAAAGAAATGAAGCACTGATAGGATGTAGCTACACCTTGAAAATATTTGACAAGTAAAAGAAGCCAGACACCAAAGGTTACATACTGCATGACCCCATCTATATGCAATATCCACTACAGCCAAATCCATATGAACCAAAAGCAGATCAGTGGCTGCTGGGGCCAGAGTTACTGTTAATGAGTACAGAGTTGGCGTTTGGGATGATGAAAAAGCTCTGACCTAGATAGTGGTGATGGTTGCATAACACTGTAAATGTTCTTAGTATCACCAAATTTTACACCTGAAAAATGGCTAAAATGATCATTTATGTCGATTTTAGCACAATTTTTTTAAAACAAAAAAGCTATAAGGGGTAAAGCAGAGTGAGTGTTGCATACGCATTTACTATTATTCTTGGGTTATATCCCAGGCACTCAGTAAACGTTCATTGCCCTGAAGAAACACTGCTACGAGTCAGGCACCTGACAGTTGTTATCCGTTTAATTCTGACAGTCTGAGAAGAAATTGTCACTCTCATTTTATATAATAAATGAGAAAATAGACTCGGGCAAGTGTCACAATAGACTCAAGAGGCAGAATAAACTGACTTCCAATGACAAATCCATGCCTAAATTCAGTGTTATAATAATACACATGGCCGGGCGCGGTGGTTCACGCCTGTAATACCAGAACTTTGGGAGGACGAGGTGGATCACCTGAGGTCGGGAGTTTGAGATCAGCCTGACCAACATGGTGAAACCGTGTCTCTAATAAAAATACAAAATTGGTTGGGCGTGGTGGCGGCGCCTGTATTCCCAGCTAGTTGGGAGGCTGAGGCAGGAGAATCGCTTGAACCCGGGAGGCGGAGGTTGCAGTGAGCCGAGATCGCGCCACTGCACTCACCGCACCCGGCCAATTTTTGTGTTTTTAGTAGAGACTGAAAACTATATGGTGAACACCTAAGACGGGGGGCCTTGGATCCAGGGCGATTCAGAGGGCCCCGGTCGGAGCTGTCGGAGATTGAGGCCGCGCACTCCCGGGATCCGGGACGAGGCCCTGGACCCCAGGGTGGCGAGGATGCAGCGCGGCGCCCCCTGGTGGCCGCGGGACCCCTGGCCGGTCCGCGCAGGCGCAGCGGGGACGCAGGGCGCGGCGGGTTCCAGCGCAGGAATGGCGCTGTCCGCGGAGGACCGGGCGCTGGTGCGCGCCCTGTGGAAGAAACTGGGCGGCAACGTCGGCGTCTACACTACTGAGGCCCTGGAGAGGTGCGGCGAGGCTGGGCGCCCCCGCCCTCCGGGGCCCTCCCTCCCCAAGCCCCCCGGACGCGCCTCACCGCCGTTCCTCTCGCAGGACCTTCCTGGCCTTCCCCGCCACGAAGACCTACTTCTCCCACCTAGACCTGAGCCCCGGCTCCGCCCAGGTTAGAGCACACGGCCAGAAGGTGGCGGACGCGCTGAGCCTCGCCGTGGAGCGCCTAGACGACCTACCCCGCGCGCTGTCCGCTCTGAGCCACCTGCACGCTTGCCAGCTGCGAGTGGACCCAGCCAGCTTCCCGGTGAGCGGCTGTCGTGCTGGGCCCCTGTTCCCGGGAGGGCTCCGGCGGGGCGGGTGCGGGGGGCACGTGGGCCGGGTGCAGGCAAGTGAGCCTTGCGCGCTCGCCGCAGCTCCTGGGCCACTGCCTGCTGGTGACCCTCGCCCGGCACTACCCCGGAGACTTCAGCCCCGCGCTGCAGGCGTCGCTGGACAAGTTCCTGAGCCACGTGATCTCTGCGCTGGCTTCCGAGTACCGCTGAACTGTGGGTGGGTGGCCGTGTGACCCCCAGGCGATCTTCCCCGTGTATGAGTAAAGCCTCCCCAAGGCGCAGCCTTCTTGCAGTGCTCTCTCGAAGGCAGGACGCGAGAAGGCGGCGCCGCCCCGCCCCACGGAAAAGCGAGGGTCTGGGGCGCACCCCCAGTGCCCAGATCCAGGCGCGCCTCGTCCCACCCCCAGCAGGTCTGGGGCCTCGGCTACGGGGGCACCGACCTGCGTGCGGTCTGACCCTCCCGAGTGCGGTGGCAGGTGGGGGCCGCGGGTCGCCCCGGGCGGCGGGCTGCGAGGACGGCCGATTCTGCCCATCCCGAGCCCACTGCGAGAACTCCGCACCTGCAGCGTGAACGCGCGCGGGCGGTGTCAGGACCCGGGGCCGACTCGGAACAGGTTAGGGAACAGCGCCCCCTCCCGGCGCGAGTCGGTACCTGCGCAACGCGCAGCCCGCTAATGGCTCCACAGCTGTGGCCTGGAATTGGGGACCCGGGGTGCCGGGGGCGTTGCGGTGGGGGAGGTGGGACCAGCCCACGTAGCAGGCAAGGTCGACCAGGAGCCGACCCAGACCCCTGCCTTCACCCGACACCACTACGGAGAGGGAAGCTAGGCCTTCTTTTTTATATTTGTCCACATAAAACCAATCACGGTGATTGTAGAACTTCCGAAAAGAACGCTTGCTGCACCTTCCTGTGTATCCCAGGTCCAGGAACGGGTGCAGCACATCCTTCAGCTCCCACTTGACACGTGGCAAACTGTTATGTGTAAACAAGAACAGGACATGGCTGTCACATCCAAGAGCACATGTGTAACACACACACACAAACACACACACACACACGGCAGAGACAGGCCCCACCCAGACCCCTAACATTTAATGCGTAGCTGTTCCAGTCTTTCTGGGCACATGTAGAGGTGCTTCTCCTCAGAAATAGTATTCTCAAGGTGACACTGAGAAGTGGACAGGCCGGGCGCAGTGGCTCATGCCTGTAATCCCAGCACTCCGGAGGCCAAGGTAAGCAAATCACTTGAGGCCAGAAGTTCGAGACCAGCCTGGGTAACATGGTGAAACCCCGTGTTTACTAAAAATACAAAAATTAGCTGGGTGTGGTGGTGTGTGCCTGTAATCCCAGCTTCAGGAGGCTGAGGCAGGAGAATGGCTTGAACCCAGAAGGTGGAGGCTGCAGTGGGCAGAGATCACACCACTGCACTCCAGCCTGACAGAGCAAGACTCCATCTCAAAAAAAAAAAAGGGGGGGAGGGGAGGAGCTGAAGAAAATATTTGCTACACGTGGCAGATAACATTTCTACTACATTTGATCTCCGGGCCAGGCATGGTGGCTCACGCCTGTAATCCCAGCACTTTGGGAGGCAGAGGCAGGTGGATGACCTGAGGTCAGGAGTTTTGAGACCAGCCTGGCCAACATGGTGAAACCCCTTCTCTACTAAAAATGCAAAAATTAGCCGGGCGTGGCGGCAGGTACTTATAATCCCAGCTATTCAGGAGGCTGAGGCAGGAGAATCACTTAAACCAGGGAGGTGGGAGATTACAGTGAGCTGAAATCGAGTCAGTGCACTCCAGCTTGGGCAACAGAGCAAGACTCCGTCTCAAGAAAAAAAAAAAAAAAAAAAAACAGATCTCCAAATTGTCCTTCTTCTGGCCCTATACTCCCTATCCCTTTCTAGTCCATCAGCCTAACAGAAAAGCCAGAAGACAGGCAACTCAGATGGACCAAAGGCCAACAGACATTTGCAGTGATGTTCAAAGACATGCACCTAGCTGGGCACACGGTGGCCCACACCTGTACTCCCAGCACTTGGAGAGGCTGAGGTGGGAAGACTGCTTCAGCCCAGGAGTTTGAGACCAGCCTCAGCAATATAGGGAGACCTTGTCTCTACAAAAATTTAAAAACTAGCCAGGCGTGGTGGCGTGTGCCTGAGGTCCCAGCTATTCAGGACACTGAGGTGGGAGAATCACTTGAGCAGGGCGGGTAAGGCTGCAGTGAGCTATGATCGTGCCCCTGCACTCCAGCCTGGGTGACACAGTGAGACCCCATCTCAAAAAAAACCAAAAAAACAAAAACTGGGTCACGTCTGTAATCCCAGCACTTTGGGAGGGTGAGGTGGGTGGATCCCAAGGTCAGGAGGTCAAGACCCTCCTGGACAACAGGGTGAAAGCCTGTCTCTACCAAAAATACAAAAATTCACTGGGCGTGGCGACATGTGCCATAATCCCAGCTACTCGGGAAGCTGAGGCAGGAGAATCACTTGAACTGGGAGATATAGGTTGCAGTGAGCTGAGACCCCGCCACTGCACTCCAGCCTTGTGACAGAACAAGAGTCCGTCTCAAAAAAAATAAAAAATATGATGCACAACCAATATATTCATAAACAGGAGACAGATTAAATTATAGTGGAGTCACAAGGGAATACTGTGGACCCATCACAGAGAATTAGGTCAGTCTGAGCAGACATGGAGAAATGCCAGGACCTTCATATAACATATCATGCCACAGAAATATGTAAAGCATAAATCAATTTATATATATATATATTTTTTTTTTTTTGAGACGGAGTCTTGCTCTGTCGCCCGGGCTGGAGTGCAGTGGCCGGACTCCCTGCTCCGCCTCCCGGGTTTACGCCATTCTCCTGTCTCAGCCTCCGGAGTAGCTGGGACTACAGGCGCCGCCACCTCGCCCGGCAAGTTGACGGGGTTTCACCGTGTTAGCCAGGATGGTCTTGATCTCCCGACCTCGTGATCCACCCGTCTCGGCCTCCCAAAGTGCTGGGATTACAGGCTTGAGCCACCGCACCCGGCCATCAATTTCTACCTTTAAGCATCAACAAATTAGTTCAAAACTTAGTGACTAACCACCACTGTAAAGGAAGGAAGGAAAGGAAAGGGAAAGGAAAGAGGAAGGGAGGGAGGGAGGAAAGGAGGGGGAGGAAAACTAAGTAACTCTGAAAGGAAGTGTCCTCAGTACAGGAAAAGCACAGATCCTTAACTAAGGTTTAAGCAGATCTCAGGAAGAAGCCTTTCTTTTCCAATACAAATTCAGCTACCATCCCGACATATTTATCATCAGGACTTTAATGAAAACATGACTCTGTTC
>NC_045450.1:2848738-2878576 GCF_002776525.5 Piliocolobus tephrosceles | reverse complement strand
AAAAAAAAAAAAAAAAAAAAAAAAAAAAAAAAAACTTGAAAATAGATACCAAATATTGGCAGCAGTCTTCCGTGGGTGTGGGACTACAGGGAGAGAGAAGGCAACTGTCACCACTTGATATAATCACAGAAAGGGAAAGCAGTTGGGGGTGATTTTTCTTTTTTTCTTTTTTGAGACGGAGTCTGGCTCTGTCGCCCAGGCTGGAGTGCGGTGGCCGGATCTCAGCTCTCTGCAAGCTCCGCCTCCCGGGTTTATGCCATTCTCCTGCCTCAGCCTCCCGAGTAGCTGGGACTACAGGCGCCCGCCTCGTCGCCCGGCTAGTTTTTTGTATTCTTTAGTAGAGACGGGGTTTCACCATATTAGCCAGGGTGGTCTCGATCTCCTGACCTCATGATCCGCCCGTCTCGGCCTCCCAAAGTGCTAGGATTACAGGCTTGAGCCACCGTGCCCGGCCGGGGGTGATTTTTCATTTGTGTCTGTATAGTTTTGAAAACTTTGCAGAAAACCTTACTGTGAATATTTACAGCTAAAATCGTATACACATACTTGATTTCCTAGAGGGATGTTTACACATGTGGAATTTCTGGGGTAAGTGTGCCCACGGGTACGGCTTTTGAGTAATATTGCCAAAATTGCCTTCATTTGTTTCGCCAGTGGGGGGCCAGTGCCTGCACCCTTGACTGCTCTTCATGATTGGGAGCTGGAATTTGATTAGTGATGTCTTTTTAAAACTTAATCGGCTGCGGCTGGGCGCAGTGGCTCACACCTGTAATCCCAACACTTTGGGAGGCCAAGGCCGGCAGATCACGAGGTCAGGAGATCAAGACCATCCCGGCTAACACGGTGAAACCCCCATCTCTACTAAAAATACAAAAAAATTAGCTGGGCGTGGTGGTGGGCTCCTGTAGTCCCAGCTACTTGGGAGGCTGAGGCAGGAGAATGGCAGGAACCCGGGAGGCGCAGCTTGCAGTGAGCCAAGATGGCACCACTGCATTCCAGCCTGGGCAACAGAGCAAGACTCCGTCTCCACAAAAAAAAAAAAAAAAAAAAAAGGGCCGGGAACGGTGGCTCACACCTGTAATCCCACCACTTTGGGAGGCTGGGGCGGGCTGATCACAAAGTCAGGAGATTGAGACCATTCTGCCCAACATGTTGAAACCCCATCTCTACTAAAAATATAAAAACTGGGCATGGTGATGCATGCCTGTAATCCCAGCTACTTGGGAGGCTGAGGCAGGAGAATCACTTTTACCAGTGAGTCGGAGGTTGGAGTCAGCTGAGATCTGGCCACTGCACTCCAGCCTTGTGACAGAGCGAGACTCCGTCTTAAAAAAAAATAGAAAAGAAAACCTGTCCCGGCCGGGCGCGGTGGCTCACGCCTGTAATCCCAGCACTTTGGGAGGCCAAGGCGGGTGGATCACAAGGGCAGGAGATCGAGACCACGGTGAAACCCCGTCTCTACTAAAAAAAAATAAAAATAAATTAGCTGGGCGCGGTTGCGGGTGCCTGTAG
Organism: Piliocolobus tephrosceles; assembly: GCF_002776525.5. Lineage (NCBI taxonomy): Eukaryota > Metazoa > Chordata > Mammalia > Primates > Cercopithecidae > Piliocolobus > Piliocolobus tephrosceles. The sequence continues at coordinate 2,877,064 of NC_045450.1, read as the reverse complement.
TCCCAGCTACTCGGGAGGCTGAGGCAGGAGAATGGTGTGAACCCAGGAGGCGGAGCTTGTAGTGAGCCGAGATCACGCCACTGCACTCCAGCCTTGTGACAGAGCGAGACTCCGTCTTAAAAAAAAAAAAATAGAAAAGAAAACCTGTTCCCTAGCCCACCCATGAGTCCCCCTCTGCTGGGAACCACAAGGTTGGGTCTACGTTCTAGTTTCTCTGTCCTTGGGGTAGCTCGAGTCAGTCTGACCTCAATCATCCTGTGTGCTCCCAGAGCACAGGACCCGCAGCTGCTGCACCTTTGCACACAGGAGCAAGCACTTGGCGCCCAGGAGGCTCAGGGGCCCTGGGGAAGCATCAGGCTCTCAGATTCCTGTAACTAGGTGTGGACACCCTCTTGGGCCTGGGATTACATCGGGAGCATCACTGAATTGGAAGAGCCAGACTCCATCCGCCCTGGAGATGTGGAGGTTGGAGGGAGCTGGCCCTGGCTCAAGGGCTCAGCCCACTTGGTACAGAACCCACCCAGAGGGGCAGATCTAGGGGAGCAGCTGTGGGCCCTCCACACTGTTGGGGAGACTCATAGGTCCACTCAAGTCCAGGGTAATTTGCACTCTGCCTTTTTTTCTTGTTTTTTGAGATGGAGTCTTGCTCTGTCACCCAGGCTGGGGTGCAGTGGTGCGATCTTGGCTCACTGCAACTTCCAGCTCCCGGGTCCAAGCGGATCTCCTGCCTCCGCCTCCCGAGTAGCCGGGATTTACAGGTGCCTGCCACCGCGTCTGGCTAATTTTTTGTATTTTTAGTAGAGATGGGGTTTCACCATGTTGGCCAGGACAGTCTCAACCTTGTGATCCACCGGGCTCAGCCTCCGAAAGTGCTGGGATTGCAGGCGTGAGCCACCGCACCCCGCCGCATTCTGCCTTTTCAAAGCCACCCCTGCACAGGTGGCGATGAAGGCTGCACAAGGATGTAGATACACTTCAGGCCATTGAACTGTACACTGAAAAAGTGTTACAACAGCACGTTTTATGCACACTTTACTCCATCCTGGCCGGGCGTGGTGGCTCATGCCTATAATCCCAGCACTTTGGGAAGCCGAGGCAGGCGGATCTTGAGGTCAGGAGATTGAGACCATCCTGGTGAACACAGTGAAACCCCATCTCTACTAAAACAAACAAACAAACAAACAAAAATTAGCCGGATGTGATGGCGGGCACCTGTAGTCCCAGCTACTCAGGAGGCTGAGGCAGAAGAATGGCGTGAACCCGGGAGGCAGGGCTTGCAGTGAGCCAAGTCCGTGCCACTGCACTCCAGCCTGGGCGACAGGGTGAGACTCTGTCTCAAAAAACGGTAAATGAATAAAAAATAAAAATAAATAAAAGTTCCATCCTGGCCAACGCGGCTCTGGCTCCAGGCTGTCACCCCATCCACCAAAGGATGCTACCCCAGATAGGGGTCCTCGGCCTGCTCAAGGCCTGTGCCATGATCGCTGTATACTGGGGTAGTAAACAGCCTCAGCTCTCGTCCATATCCTCCTCTTCTCCCCTCAGGACTACCCTTAACCTACTCAGGGATTTGGTCAAGGCCCATGTGCTCCCCAAGCCCAAGGTGACCCTGTTCAGGAGGCAAAGGTGGCACCAGGCCAGCCCCTGTCCAGCTAGTTTAGCACTGACAGCACCTACCAAACAGAGCCATTCACCTTGAAAAAAAAAAAAATCACTGCCAGCTGTGGTGACTCACACCTGTAATCCTAGTGCTCTGAGAGGCTGAGGTGAGAAGACTGCTTGAGCCCAGGAGTTCCCAAGAATATCCTGAGCAACATAGTCAGACCCGTCTCTACAAAAAAATAAAAAATTAGCCAAGTGTGGTAGTGCACGCCTATGTCCCAGCTACTTGGAGGCTGGGGCAGGAGGAACACTTGAGTGCAGAAGTTCAAGGCTGCAGTGAGCCACGACTGCACCACTGCACTCCAGCATGGGTGACAAAGCAAGATCGTCTCAAAAAGAAATAAGTAATTCTGGCCAGGCACAGAGGTTTATGCCTATGATCCCAGCACTTTGGGAGGCCGATGCGGGTGGATCACGAGGTCAGGAATCTAAGACCAGCCTGTTCAAGATGGTAAAACCGTCTCTACTAAAAATACAAAAATTAGCTAGGCATGGTGGCAGGCCCCTGTATTCCCAGCTAGTCAGGAGGCTGAGGCAGAGGTTGCAGTGAGCCAAGATCGCACCATCCACACTCTAGCCTGGGAGACAGCGAGACTCTGTCTCAAAAAAAAAAAAAAAAAAAAAAAATTTTTTTTTTTTTAATCACCAAATGTTCTGGAGAGGCCCCCTTCTCTTGTTCTCCTCCAGCCTGGGCTACAGGCCAAGGTGGTGCCCTGTGGGTGGAGACAAGGGCCTGTTCCACCTGACACTACAGACTTCTTCATATGGGAGGGATACACTTCCAAACCCATATACCTCCTAGTAGCCACCTTCAGCGAGATTTACTGGTACTGCTGTGGAAAAGAAGGACTCACTGTAATTAGATGAAAAAAGTGAAAACGTGGGTCTCCTATAGCGGACTCTGACAGCAGAACCTGGTGTGGGTTATTTGGGAGTAGAGAGAAGGGAGGGAGAACGAGCTGTTGTGGGTGGTTATCAGCAAAACTGCACTGGGGGCACGAAACTCAGTTTGGTCAGCACCACCTGGCAGGTGTACTAAGAGCCCACCCGACTGTCCCTGCATGGTAGAGAGGAAGGAGCACCTCTCCCCGCACGGTTGGTGCCCCGGACGGCTGCACCAGCATGAGGCTACCAGGGACGGCCGAGGACACTGATGCTGCATCCCAGGAGGACCTGTCCCCTTCAGCTGTAATCAGCAGATACAGGGGACAGGATGTGAGTACTGAAGGCCAGGGGCACAGCACCTTTTCTGTAAACCCCACGCCCTGACCAAAAGAAAAGAAAAAGGCAAAAAACAACTATTTGTCTACACATACAAATGTATGCCCAGATGGAAAAAGATCCAAACGATTCACAGTAGTAATGGCTCTGAGGGTGAGGCTGTCTGCTTAAGCCCCAGGGAAACCCAGGGTGCAAACCAACACTCATCACCCAGGCAGCCACAGCCATGACCACAACGTGGGCTTGGGAACCGGGAGCCCAGACCCAGCCACTCCCTCCCGGAAGACAGGAGGAAAGTTCACGTGCTAAGTAAGGACCCGAGTCCCACATGCAGGAAAAGGTGCAGGTGAGGGACACCAACGCGGGTGAGGGACACCAACAAGGGTGATGACTCCCAAGCACAGCATCAATCCCAAGTGACTCCTGCGCAGGGTGGCCCCTTCCACCCTCCTTTCCTTGGAGACAGCTGGCCGGGCAAGACCTGTGTCACAGGCTGGCAGAGCAGCCCACCTACCCATTTGTCCTCCTGGAGGGGATAGCCTCTGGCAGGAGAGCCCAGAGCAGGGACACCAGCTACATCATGATATTGGTGGCAAAAAGACCCAGACCACAGCACCTGTGTGTGCCCACTGAGCCAACCAGCTCAAAGGTGGCATCTGTACCTCTGCAGAAACAAAGCAGATGAGGATGACTATGTGTTAACAATGGAACCTCAGGAATTCCCTCCAAAAAATCTCCCACAAAGTGAAAAAGGGAAGGAGCTCCCATCATCTACACATTAGTTAGCAGTTACCCTTTTCAGAAGGGCTTCATTTTGGGTTTTTGTGATGTTTTGAGACACAGGCTCGCTGTCGCCCAGGCTGGATGCAATCTCGGCTCACTGCAACCTCCAGCTCCCGGGTTCAAGCGATTCTCCTGTCTCAGCCTCCCAAGTAGCTGTGATTACAGGTGTCCGCCACCATATCCGGCTAATTTTTGTAGTTTGGATAGAGATAGGATTTCACCATGTTGGCCAGGCTGATCTCGGAACTCCTGACCTCAAGTGATCTGCCTCCCAAAGTGCTGGGATTACAAGCGTGAGTCGCTGCACCCGGCCCTTCATTTTGGTATCTACCTGATGCAAAGCAGGTACATTAGAAAGAACTGAGAGGTGAGCAACATAATCAGCTCACACAGGACATGGGACAAACCACTTTTTTTTTCTTTTTTGAGACAGGGTTTTCCTCTGTCACCCAGGCTGGAGTGCAGTGGCGGAATCAAGGTTTGCCTCAGCCTCCTGGGCTCAAAAGATCCTCCTGCCTCAGCCTTCTGAGTAGTAGCTGGGACTACAGGCATGTGTCACCACGCCCAGCCCCATAGGTCTCTGTTTTGTGCTAGTACCTTCAAAAGGGGAAGTGCGGTGTAACTCACCTGAGTCCCAAGTTAAGGCTGTGGTAGCAGCTGACCAGACAAGACGGCTTTTCCTAAATAAATGAAGGCAGATGGGAGCCCTCCCTCCTCCCCATTGGAGATGGGCAGCTCAGACACTCAGAAGGTTGTGTGGGACCGAGCAAACAGCATGCACACATGGGTCCCGTCAGTCAGGTGCCGGGCATAGGAAGTGCCCTGCCATCTACTGGCTGCCAGAAGACATGGCCCACGAGTAAGTCATGGTTTCTGTGAGGCGATGGTGGCACTGGCACGGGGTCACAGTGAAGAGCCTCTAAGCAGAAGACAGCAGAGACCCCACTGCAGCCTCAGGAGGCAGTCGTCAGATTTATTTATTCCTACTCAACAGGACCCCAGAACACAGGAGCAACTCTGTACAATTCTAGAAACTCACAGCTAGCTCCAAAACAATAGAAATTTTAAACTACAAAAGATGAGTTGTATTCAGCAAATATAAAGGGTAATTTTAGACTGTGTGAATGTTTATCAGACTATTTACAGCACCCGGGAGACGGGTTCAGATCTCGCCAGCCTCCTTCTCTTCTGACCTCCGTGAAGCCATCTTCCCGTTGGAGCTCTCAAGCCTCCAGTCCGGAGGCCCTCGCTCGCTCCGCCCGCTCTCCCAGGACTCCTCTCTGGACGCCCGCTCTCTGGAGAACCTGGGAAATGGAACCAGAGGCTCAGTGGAGGCTGCTGCCCCACTTCTGCTGGCTGCTCAGCTACGACGACGGACCTGCAGACCAGGCCAGGAAGGCCATGCATCCCTTACACCCGGACACCCCCCAGAGGCCAGCCAGACCTGCCACCACATATGGAGTGTTAAACAGCCATTAAAAAGTGACCTTTGCAAAGATTTTTAATAAGGAGAGCCTTCACCGTAACATAAACAGTGCAAAGGAGAATGTAACACTATACGCACAGAACATGACACTACAATGGAAAAAAAACACAATGGAGAAAAAATATCAAAAACAAAAACCAAAACAGAGGTAAGCAGGGCCCGGTGAGGACGTTAAGTCTCAGGCACTCTGTATGGATGTGACAGTGCACAGGCCCAGGGCGCAGGCTGGTGCACATACAGCCCCTGCAGCAACACCTGGAGCCGCGTGAGCTCCTCCACAGCCCTCTCGCCTCTTCCCAGACCCGAGTCCCATTTGCGACTCCCCAGCCCTACTCCTGAGTGTGAGCCCAGCCCCATCCCCACCAGACACGGCCCTCAGCAGACCCGGGGAACACAGAGAAGGGCTCACTCCTGGTTGCAGCTACCGAAGGAGTCAGAGTAGTTACTTGTATTTCGCACTCCGGTCCCGGGAAGCCCGACGATGTCCCCGGCTGTGGCTCCGGGAACGGCTGCGGTGGCGCCGATGTCTATCTCGGGACCGGGACCGGGACAACTTCCGTCGCTCTCGGGAGGTAGATCTTGACCGCCTCCGACGCCGATCCCGGGAGCGTGACCTGAAAAATCAGAAAGTTCTGAGGCTGAGACTCTACAGGTGCCAACACTACCAGGGCCCCACCCCTCAGCTGATTCTGCTCACTCCTTTACTGACATTTTCCCCTTTACTCCCACAAATTTGGGTTTAAAATATTTCCATCAGTTCATCTCCAATGGTTAGGACCTTTCCAATGAGGCCTCCTGAAAACATCTGGCCTGGATACTCCTGTCACCCTGCAGGCCCCGATCTTCCCTCTCATTAACAGTGGGAATCCTCCATGGCACCAAGCAACCCCTTGCCCTGTGCCCTTCACAAGCCAGCCCTACCTGCCAGATAACATTTGTAAAGGCATAAACATTAAATGTTAGGAAAAATGCTTATGGAAAGAGATACTTGACTGACAACATTTTAATGGACCTGGAAACCTACCTCCTGCGATCTCTGGTTCTTGATCCCGACCTAAAAGGGGGAAAAAAAAGATGAACAAGGCCAGGCATGGTGGCTCACACCTGTCATCCCAGCACTTCGGGGAGGCCGAGGTGGGCGATCACCTGAGGTCACGAGTTGGAAACCAGCCTAGCCAACGTGGTGAAACCCCGTCTCTACTGAAAACGCAAAAACTGGCCAAGTGTGGTGGCGGGCGCCTGTAATCCCAGCTACTCAGGCAGCTGAGACAGGAGAATCACTTGAACCCAGGAGGCAGAGGTTGCAGTGAGCTGAGATCGCACCACTGCAATCCAGCCTAGGCAACAAGAATAAAACTTTGTCTCAAAAAAAAAAGTGAATGACTTCCCGAAAGCAGCTGTTCCTCACCCTCTCAGGGTTGGGGGAGGGGAAGGGCTCCACGTATCAGAAGGGAGGCACTGCCCCCAAAAGCCTACTGTGTTCGAGCTGCCTGCACGTTCCCAGTTTGAATGGGAAGTGCCACTGCTCCCATCCCCACAGCCACTCTGTGGCAGCCGCTCTGTGGCACACTCAGTGTCACCTGAGCCTCACAGAGGGGGCCACATCCGAGCATCAGACGCAGCCTTTTAACATTACAAGGGCCATGAAAAGTCTGCACCGACTGTGCTGCACCCAAGTCCTACAAATGACTCTCCAGTCTTTATACCCAAGTCCTATAATAATTCTCCAGTCTTTACAACAGACTCCAGCACAGAGCGTGCAGCCAGCAAGTGGGGCACACTAAAACACCGAAAAGTGAAAGCAAAGCCTAAGTTCCAGACACAGGCTTCCTGCCAGGTGAGAGTCATCAGCTCATTCTGCCACACAACCAGCATCTGAAAAAGGCAAGCTATGAGGCTCATTTTGTGCCCATAAGCCATTAAGGTCAAGCGGCCCCATGTACACCCACAACACGCACGGCCTAAACATGACAGTGCATGTAAAAATGTCCAACCCCATGCAAAAAATGGATTGTGTGTTTTGCTTAATACTTTTTTCTAGAGTGTTTAAGTTTCTGTGCAATCAGAATCTCCTGCTGGATGATTAAAATAACAAACAGCTGGGCGCAGTGGCTCACGCCTGTAATCCCAGCACTTTGGGAGGCCGAGGCGGGCGGATCATGAGGTCAAGAGATCGAGACCAGCCTGGTAAACATGGTGAAACCCCGTCTCGACTAAAAATACAAAAATTAGCTGGGCATGATGGCACAGGCCTGTAGTCCCAGCTACTCGGGAGGCAGAGACAGGAGAATTGCTTGAACCCAGCGGGTGGAGGTTGCAGTGAGCCGAGATTGCACCACTGCACTCCAGCCTGGCAACAGAGCGAGACCCTGTCTCAAAAACAAACAAACAAAAAAACAACAACAAACACAATAAACACTCACCCTGAGTTATGCACTGAGGAATTCTTTCAGGAAAAGTGGTTTGGGAACATTCCTGGACGAGTTGTATCCAAAAAGATGTGGTTACTTCTGGCTTCTATCTCTTCTTTGAACTCCAAAGACTCAACAGCCCCACCTCAAGACGGCCTCTCAAGCTGAGTGTGGCCAGAGGCGGCATCTACTTCCCACCTCTTCCCACTGTAATACACCATACTCAGCCTTCCAACCTCACCAAGCAGCAACTCCAGGCCAAAAACCAGGAGACCAGCTTCATTTCCTCCTCTGTACACTTCACACACTACCAGCGAATCCCATCAGTTCTATCCCAGAACTTCCCCGGACTCTTTCCGCCCCTTACCTGGCTTAAACTGCCACCTCCCCCATCTGGATTCTCCTACCCAGCTCCCCAAGGTCCTGCTGCTTCCACGCCAGCCCAGCACGCTTGCCAAAGGGGAGTAGGCACCACCCCCCTCTGTAAACAGGTGTCCAACAGCCCCACAGCACTCAGTAAATCAACAGCAATGCCCACACACAGCCTTCAACAGCTTGGATCCCTTACCTGACTGCCATGCACACACAGCCCCGGGCTGGGCCGCGTTTTGTTGGACTGAATATGTTGTTTACTTCTTTTTTTTTTGGGGACGGAGTCTCGCTCTGTCTCCCAGGCTGGAGTGCAGTGGCGCAATCTCAGCTCACTGCAAGCTCTGCCTCCCAGGTTCACGCCATTCTCCTGCCTCAGCCTCCGGAGTAGCTGGGACCACAGGCGCCCACCACCACGCCTGGCTAATTTTTTGAAGTTTTTAGTAAAAACAGGGTTTCACTGTGTTAGCCAGGATGGTCTCGATCTCCTGACCTCGTGATCCACCCGCCTCGGCCTCCCAAAGTGCTGGGATTACAGGCGTGAGCCACCGCGCCCGGCCTCCGTTTTTTTTTTCTTGAGATGGAGTCTCACTCTGTTGGCCAGGCTGGAGTGCAGTGGCACGATCTTGGCTCACTGCAACCTCTGCCTCCTGGGTTCAAGTGATTCTCCCACCTCAGCCTCCAAGTAGCTAGGATTACAAGTGCCTGCCAGCGCACCCAGCTAATTTCTGTATTTTTAGTACAGACGACGTTTCACCATGTTGGCCAGGCTGGTCTCGAATGCCTGACCTCAAGTGATCTGCCCACCTCGGCCTCCCAAAGTGATGGGATTACAGGCGTGAGCCACCAGGCCTGGCCTTACTACTTTCCTTAATAATGGCCCTGACTATTCCAAGCAACAGTGGAATGGACAGACAAGGGAATGCCAGAGGCCAGTGCAGCTCATTCACTGCCAGCCTCAGGCTCACCTCCTGCTCAGACGCTCCTCCCGCTCCCTTTCCTCTCTCCTCCTCAAGCGATCCTGATTTCTCTTCTCCTGCTTTTCAGCGACAGTTTTCTATATAAATGAAACAAAAAACAAGGGAAGAGCAAGTTACACAAACCAGAGTGTGAATGCTACTTAACAAAGCAGCTTTACATAAGCTCAGTATTGGTAATTTAAAAATTGAAGAGACACTTTAAGGAAATGGGAACACTTTTTTTTTTTTGAAACGGTGTCTCGCTGTCACCAGGCTGGAGTGTAGTGGTGCAATCTCGGCTCACTCCAACTTCCACCTCCCAAGTTCAACCGATTCTTCTGCCTTGGCCTCACATAGGCGCACGCCACCACGCCCACCTAATTTTTGTATTTTTAGTAGAGATGGGGTTTCACCATGTTTGCCAGGATGGTCTTGACCTCTTGACCTGGTGATCCGCCCACCTCAACCTCTCCAAGTGCTGGGATTACAGGCATGAGCCACTGGGCCTGGCCAACACTCATTTTTTTTTTTTTTTGAGGCGGAGTCTCGCTCTGTCGCCCGGACTGGAGTGCAGTGGCCGGATCTCAGCTCACTGCAAGCTCTGCCTCCCGGGTTTATGCCATTCTCCTGCCTCAGCCTCCGGAGTAGCTGGGACGACAGGCGCCCGCCACCATGCCCGGCTAGTTTTTTCTATTTTTTAGTAGAGACGGGGTTTCACCGTGTTAGCCAGGATGGTCTCAAACTCCTCACCTCGTGATCCGCCCGTCTCGGCCTCCCAAAGTGCTGGGATTACAGGCTTTGGCCACCGCGCCTGGCCCACTTTTAAAACTTCTTAATGAAGAAGGTAACACATGAAGAAATGCTTTATCATTACTTTTTTTTTTTTTTTTTTTCCCTGAGACGGAGTCTCACTCTGCTGCCCAGGCTGGAGTGCAGTGGTGCGATCTTCACTCACTGCAGCCTCTGCCTCCGAGGTTCAAGCAATTCTTCCGCCTCAGAGGCGTGCGCCAGCACAGCTGGCTAATTTTTGTATGTTTAGTACAGACGAAGTTTCACCATGTTGGTCTGGTTGGTCTCGAACCCCTGACTTCGTGATCTGCCTGCCTCGGCCTCCCAAAGTGTTGCAATTATAGGCGTGAGGCACTGCACCTGGCCTCATTTACATTTTATTTTATTTACTTTTTTTTTTTTTTGAGACAGAGTCTCACTCTGTTGCCCAGGCTGGAGTGCAGTGGTGCGATCTCCGCTCACTGCAACCTCCGCCTCCCGGAGGTTGGAGGTTGCCATTCTCCTGCCTCAGCCTCCGGAATAGCTGGGACTACAGGCGCCCACCACCACGCCCAGCTAATTTTTTGTATTTTTAGTAGAGACGGGGTTTCACCATGTTAGCCAGGATGGTCTCGATCTCCTGACCTCATGATCCGCCCGCCTCGGCCTCCCAAAGTGCTGGGATTACAGGGATGAACCACCGCGCCCAGCCACTTTTTTTTGGAAACAGGGTCTTGCTCTGTTCAACCAGGCTGGATGGAGTGCAGTGGCACAATCACAGCTCACTAGAACCTCAACTTCCCAGGCTCAAGCCCTCCGCCTCCTGAGTAGCTGGGACTATAGGAGTGTGCCAGCATGGCGGACTAATCCTTAAACATTTTTTATAGAGACGGGATCTTGCTATGTTGCCCAGGCTGGACTTGAACTCCTCAGCTCAAGCAATCTTCCTGCCTTGGCCTCCCAAAGTGCTGGGGTTACAGGCCTGAGCCACCCAGCCTATCGTGAGATTTTAACAATTTGGTAACAAACTGTCTATTCTAAGTGGTGCTATACTTCTAACTCACAGGGAATTGATCACATTGTTTCAAACCAACCCAGATAGCTAGGAGACTGTACAAACTTTATGGTAAAAAAGAACAGACGTATCTGATCAAACACATCTTGCTACTGGGAGCAGAATCCCTGCAGCCAAAAAGCAGCCCAGCCTCAGGGTGCTGGGTGCTACGCTGGCTTTAGACCAAACTGAGTTAGAGGACAGCAGGCCACGGGGGTGGACCACAAATCCTTTGCAACTGGCTTTCAACACACAATGACGTGAATCATCAGGCTTGATTAAGAAAGCAATGTAAGGGGGAGGAGGCTATGAGAAACCTCACCAATGAAAACACCATCAACGCAAGCTGAGTGGAAAAGCACTGGGTACCGTTCTGTGTAACCCCTACTCCCAGTATCAACTCTAAGGCATTTAATCATCTGTGCCAAGTGAAGCCCCGAGTGGAAGCAAGTCACAGCCAGTAAGACAAAGAATCACTAGTCTTCTCCGTCCAGAGAGCCACGATGGCATAAGGATAATCGTCCATACCCAGTGTGGATGAGAACACGCTCCCCACAAGGGCACCACAAGGATGGAAAGCTGGCTGACTGGCATCTGCAGCTCTAAAGCTCCGCCATGCTCATCCTGTGTCTGGAGCAGGGCACACATGGATGGACACCTTTAAGGTTATGTTTAAGGATGGCATTAAAGCCAGGTATGGTGGCTCATGCCATTTCAGTACTCTGGGAGGCTGACCTGGGAGGATCGTGTGAGGCCAGGAGTTTGAGACCAGCCTGGGAAACACAGTAAGACCTCCTGTCTAAAAAAAAGAAAAATTAGCCAGATGTGGTGGTGCATGCCTATAGTCTCAGCTACTCAGGAGACTCAGCATGGAGGATCACTTGAGTCCAGGAGCTCCAGCTTACAGTGACAAGAAGCTATCAGCTACCATCACATCACTACACTCCACCCTGGGTGCCAGAGGGAGACCCTGTCTCTGAAAACAAAACAAAAACCATCCTCTATTGTCTAGGTTGGAGTGTAGTGGCGTGAGTGGCGTGATCACAGTTCACTGCAGCCTGCAGCCTTGAGCTCAAAGGTCCAAACAATCCTCTCGCCTCAGCCTCCTGAGTAGCTGGAACTACAGGCACACACCACCATGCTTGGCTAATTTTTAAATTTTTGGTAGAGACAGTGTCTCCTTATGTTGCCCACGCTGGTCTCAAACTCCTGCATTCAATCAGTTCTCCTGCCTTGGCCTCCTAAAGACTAGAATTATAGGCGTGAGCTACCACACCCAGCCTCAATGATGACATTTAAAAAAAAAAAAACTAAGGATTGGCCAGGTGCAGTGGCTCGTGTAATCCCAGCACTTTGGGAGGCCAAGGAAGGTGGATACCTCTGGGAGGACTGCGAGTGAAGCCTCCTCTAATTAGGGCATAGAACTCCTACACTCGTTATCATCAAGAGGAGCACTTCCAAATATTTTGCACTGTTACTTTAATAATTATTTATCAAAATCTATAATACAAGTTGTGTTGTTTTGGTCAACTCTTGCTGCAAATGATAAAACAAGCTGTCTAGGCCAGGCGCAGTGGCTCAAGCCTGTAATCCCAGCACTGTGGGAGGCCGAGACGGGTGGATCATTAGGTCAGGAGATGGAGACCATTCTGGCTAACACGGTGAAACCCCGTCCCTACTAAAAAATACAAAAAAAAAAAACTAGCCGGGCGCAGTGGCGGGCGCCTGTAGTCCCAGCTACTCGGGAGGCTGAGGTGGGAGACTGGTGTAAACCCAGGAGGCGGAGCTTGCAGTGAGCTGAGATCCAGCCACAGCACTCCAGCCTGGGTGACAGTACAAGACTCTGTCTCAAAAAAAAAAAAAAAAAAAAAAAAAAACAAGCTGTCTAAGTTAATGCTTCTTAAGGTAGAAGGGAAAAACATTTCACAATATTCACATTTCTAACGCAGAGATACACATTAAGGAAATATATGACTTGCAGATATTAAAAAAAAAATACTACATTAGGCCAAGCACTGTGGCCCACCTCTGTAAACCCAGCACTTTGGAAGGCAGAGTCGGGTGGATTACCTGAGTTCAGGAGTTAGAGATCAGCCTGGGCAACATGGCGAAACCACATCTCTACTAAAAACACGAAAATTAACCAGGGGTGGTGGTGTATGCCTATAGTACCAGCTACTTGAGGGGCTGAGGTAGGAGAATCTCTTGAACCTGGGCAGTGGAGGCTGCAGTGAGCTGAGACTGTAACACTGCACTCCAGCCTGAGTGACAGAGCAAGACCCTGCCTCAAAAACAAACAAACAAAAACTACACTAAGACAAAATTCTGGGATATGAAATGAAAATATAATTCAAAGGAGAAATGGGAAAATAACATTTCCAGCGGCTAAGAAACATTTGTTTTTTTTTCTTTAAGACAACGTCTCACTCTCTTGCCCAGGCTAGAATGCAGTGGCTCGATATTGGCTCATTGCAACCTCTGCCTCCCAGGTTCAAGCAATTCTCCTGCCTCAGCCTCCCAAGTAGCTGGGAATACACATGTGCACTACCATGACCAGCTAATTTTTGTGTTTTCAGTAGAGACAGGGTTTTGCCATGTTGGCCATGTTGGCCATGCTGGCCTCAAACTCCTGACTTAAGTGATCCACCCTCCTTAGCCTCCCAAAGTGCTGGGATTACAGGTGTGAGCCATCGCACCTGGCCAAGAGCAAATTTTTAATGGCGTGGTAAATGCATACTAAATTGTGATTTATAATTCTACTGGACACATAGATACTTTTACTTTTTTTTTCTTTAGACAGAGTCTTTCTCTGTCGCCCAGGCTGGAGTGCGGTGATGTAATCTTGGCTCTCTGCAAGCTCCGCCTCCCGGGTTCATACCATTCCCCAGTCTCAGCCTCCTGAGTAGCTGGGGCTACAGGCGCCCACCACCACTCCCGGCTAATTTTTGTCTTTTTAATAGAGATGCGGTTTCACCTTGTTAGCCAGGATAGTCTCAATCTCCTGACCTCCTGATCCACCCGCCTCAGCCTCCCAAACTGCTGGGATTACAGGTGTGAGCCACAGCACCCGGCCTACACCTGGCTAATTTTTTTTATTTTTAGTAGAGACAGGGTTTCACCTTGTTAGCCAGGATGGTCTTGATCTCCTGACCTCACGATCCGCCCGCCTCAGCCTCCCAAAGTGCTGGGATTACAGGCTGAGCCGCTGCGTCCAGACTTTTTTTTTTTGAGACAGAGTCTTGCTCTGTCTCCCAGGCTGGAATGTAGTGGCGCGATCGCAGCTCACTGCTACCTCCGACTCCCAAGTCAAGCGATTCTCCTGCCTCAGCCTCCCGAGTAGCTGGGATTTCAGGCACCCGCTACCACGCCCAGGTAATTTTTGTATTTTTAGTAGAGACGGGGTTGCACTATGTTGGCCAAGCTGGTCTTGAACTCCTGACCTCATGATCCACCTGCCTCGGCCTCCCAAAGTGCTGGAATTACAGGCATGAGCCACCGCGCCCAGCCTCATTTTTACGTCTTTTATACCTATAAACTTATAAAGAAAAATCACAACTTAAAAATGTGACAGAGTACACTGCTTTTCAAAATTCTCTCGGGAACACGGAAGCAAAATGTTTCAAGATCAGTGGCTGAGAAAAGCCTCACTGCTACACCAGCTCCCGTCACCAGGTCCCAGGTTCACACAACCACCTATGGCACCCTCCTCAGGCGCACCGCCCTGCCATATGCTGCCTGAGTGAGCAGCTCCTTCCTGGGGCACACAAGGCCCTTGGCCATGGTCACTGCAGCGTTCTGCAGTCAGCGACATGTCTGTCCTTCCACTACATTTCAGGTATATGAGGGGAGGCTGGCTAATTTCCCACCATCCTATTCTGAGGTCCTAATATGCGGTAAGGGGGAGCTCCATCAGTGTGAAGGAAGACAATTCAAATAGTGGAAGGACGTTCAACCTTCCTTCTTAGCATTTTGTACTTAAATTTTTTAAATGTCGGCCGGGCGCGGTGGCTCACGCCTGTGGCCCCAGCACTTTGGGAGGCCAAGGCAGGAGGATCACGAGGTCAGGAGATCAAGACCATCCTGGCTAACACGGTGAAACCCTGTCTCTACTAAAAATACAACAACAACAACAAAAATTAGCCAGGCATGGTGGTGGGCACCTGTAGTCCCAGCTACTCAGGAGGCTGAAGCAGGAAAATGACGTGAACCTGGGGGACAGAGCTTGCAGTGAGCCAAGATCACGCCACTGCACTCCAGCCTGGGCAACAGAGTGAGACTCCGTCTCAAAAAAAAAACAACAAAAGAAAAGTTTTTAAATGTCTTAGAGCCTTGAGGAAGGAACAGAGATACGGTACAATGCTACCAGAAAAACCCCATCCTCACCTTGCCCTTCTGAGGTGGCTCACAGGCAAGAAGCCAGGATATGTGACATTCTGTCTTGACCAACCACATAGATTCTTTCTCATCTCCACAAGGAAGTTATTTCAGAGGTACACAACGAACTGTACGTACCCTGGGAATAGGCTCTGCCATTTTCTTCCCTTAACAACAGGGTCCAGAATAAATCTCCAAGGCTCCTTTGGACTCTGAGCTATCACGTCTCTTGTGTAAACCCAAGTGATGAAATCTGAGTATTTCACTATAAAACTTAAGTTCTTAGAGATCAGAACATAAGGTTTCTTTTTTTTTGAAACGGAGTCTCACTCTGTCACCCAGGGTGGAGTGCAATGGCATGATCTCGGCATACTGCAACCTCCGCCCCCCGGGTTTAAGCAATTCTCCTGCCCCGGCCTCCTGAGTAGCTGGGATTTCAGGCGCACACCAACACGCCCAGCCAATTTTTGTATTTTTGGTAGAGACAGGGTTTCACCATGTTGGTTAGTCTGGTCTCGAACTCCTGAACTCAGGTGATCCGCCGACCTTGGCATCCTAAAGTGCTGGGATTACAGCCATGAACTACCACGCCCAGCCAAAACATAAGGTTTTTAAAAATTAAAGAAATGTGAAGACACCCCAAGACTCCTCAGCTTTCTCCAGAAACACATGAACATACCCTCAACTGATCAAGTTTCTCTCGGATCTGAATGAACCCCAAGTGTAACTTGCCACCGAAGTGGTCTGCCAGGCGACGGTCATTATCATGGAGACCAAGGTAGGCTGAACAGACCTCGCAGACACGCAGTTTTTGCTGCTGAAAACTGGACGCAGGCATGGAATTTCTGTATTCTTCCTGGAGAAGGAAAATGGAGAAATAAAAGTGAGATATACAGAACTGCCACCTCAAATTCAATCTCCAAAATGAAAATATTTGACAAGATGACAGAGGTGACTTTTAAACAAATATTAAAAAAAACACAAACAAAACTTCAGATATTTATAACCAACTCAATTTTCACTATTTAAAAAATGTGGCCAGGCACGGTCCCAGTACTTTGCGAGGCCAAGGCGGGTGGAACACGAGGTCAAGAGATCAAGACCATCCTGGTCAACATCGTGATACCCTGTCTCTACTAAAAATACAAAAATTAGCTGGGCGTGGTGGCACATTCCTGTAGTCCCAGCTACTCAGGAGGCTGAGGCAGGAGAGTCACTTGATCCTGGGAAGCAGAGGTTGCAGTGCACTCCAGCCTGGCAATAGAGCAAGACTCTGTCTAAAATAAAAAAAAAAAAAAAAAAAAAAAACTGTGCTAA
This sequence comes from Piliocolobus tephrosceles, assembly GCF_002776525.5. NCBI lineage: Eukaryota > Metazoa > Chordata > Mammalia > Primates > Cercopithecidae > Piliocolobus > Piliocolobus tephrosceles. The sequence continues at coordinate 2,860,660 of NC_045450.1, read as the reverse complement.
CAGGTGAGGCTCAGTGACTCACGCCTGTAATCCCAGCACTAGGGGAGGCTAAGGCGGATGGATCACTTCAGGCTAGGAGTTCAAGATGAGCCTGGCCAATAAAGCAAAACCCTGTCTCTACTAAAAATACAAAAATTAGCCAGGCATGGTGACAGGCACCCGTAATTCCAGCTACTGGGGAGGCTAAGGCACGAATCGCTTGAGCCTAGGAGGTAGAAGTTGCAGTGAGCTGAGATCATGCCACTGCACTCCAACCTGGAGGACAGAGGAAAACTCCAAAAAGAAAAAGAAAAATTGTATTCCAGGCCTGATGCCGTGACTCACGCCCATAATCTCAGCACTTTGGGAGAGTGAAGCAGGAGGATCACTTGAGCCCAGGAGTTGGAGACCATGCTAAGCAACACAGCAAGACCCAGTCTCTAAAAATAAAAAAATAATTAGCCCGATATGGTGGCATGCGCCTATAGTCCCACCTACTCAAGAGACTGATTCGGGAGGACTGCTTGAGCCCAGGGGGTTGAAGGGGCAGTGACCTGTGATTGCACCACTACACTTCAGCATGGGCGACCCTGGATGACAGCAAGACCCTCTCTCTAATATTAAAAAAACAGGTTGGGCACAGTGGCTCACGCCTGTAATCCCAGCACTTTGGGAGGCCAAGGCAGGTGGATCACCAGGTCAGAGTTCAAGACCAGTCTGGCCGAGATGATGAAAATTAAAAATTTATTAAAATACAAATAGATACAAATCTATTAAAAATACAAAAAAATTAGCCGGGCATGGTGGCTGGCACCTGCAATCCCAACTACTCGGGAGGCTGAGGCAGAGAATTGCCTGAACCCGGGAGTCAGAGGACGCAGTGAGCTGAGATCGCACCACAGCACTCCAGCCTGGGCAACAGAGTGAGACTCTGTCTCAAAAAAACAAAAAAGTAGACAAGGAAAGAGCAAGAACTTAAATTTCCATTATAGTATATGCTGCACAGCTTAAAAAAAAAAACCTGAAGCAAAAACAACACTGTGGTACACAAATATTCATAATATTACTCTGTCCCCTTCTATAGCTTTGAAACCTTAAATGCCACTAACATCTTTCAAAATAAATTCTAAGTATGTTGAGTAAAAAAAGTCAATCCCAAAAAGTTACATACTGTATGATGCCATTTACGTAACTTTTTTTTTTTTTTTTATTAAGATGGAATTTCACTCGTCACCCAGGCTGGACGGCAGTGGTATGATCTTGCTCACAGCAACCTCCACCTCCCGGCTTCAAGCTATTCTCCTGCCTCAGCCTCCCAAGTAACGGGGATTACAGGAATGTGCCACCACGCCCAGCTAATTTCTGTATTTTTGGTAGAGACGGGGTTTCACCATGTTGGCCAGGCTGGTCTCGAACTCGTGACCTCAGGTGATCCGCCTCTACAAAAATTCCAAAAATTAACCAGGCATGGTGCTGCATACCCAGCTAAGCAGGAGGCTGAGGAGGGAGGATCACTTGAGCCCAGAAGGTCGAGGCTGCACCGAGTCATGATCATGCCACTGAACTCCAGCCTAGGTGACACAGTGAGACCCTACTTAAAAAAAAGAAACAAAAAAGTGATAAAACCCTCAATGTGGAAACCAGGAAAAGTCACCCAAAGGGCAGAAAAGCAGCTTTAAGACTACTGAACACCCCACCTGCTACTGGGAGCACAAAAGACGCCAGAGGTGCCAAAACACCACAGATATCAGTGCTGCCAGGGTCCTGCACACTCACCCAATGGCCACCAAGCCTGGCTAATTTTTGTATTTTTAGTAGAGACAGGGTTTCAGCATGTTGGCCAAGCTGGTCTCGAATCTCTGACCTCAAGTGATCCACTCACATTGCCCTCTCAAAGTGCTGGGATTACAGGCATGAACCACCACGCCCGGTTCGGCCCTGGATAACTTTCTTTTTTTTTTTTTTTTTTTTTTTTTTTGTGAGACGGAGTCTCGCTCTGTCGTCGCCCAGGCTGGAATGCAGTGGTGTGATCTCTGCTCACTGCAACCTCTCCCCTCCCAGGCGCAAGAGATCCTCCTTCCTCAGCCTCCCCAGTAGCTGGGATTACAGGCGCCTGCCACCACATCTGGTTGTTGTTGTTGTTGTTGTTGTTTGAGATGGAGGCTCACTCCGTGACCCAGGCTGGAGTGCAGTGGCATGATCTCCCCTCACTGCAAGCTCCACCTCCTGGGTTCACACCATTCTCTTGCCTCAGCCGCCTGAGCAGCTGAGACCACAGACGCCTGCCACCATACCTGGCTAATTTTTTGTATCTTTCTTTTTTTTAGTAGAGATGGGGTTTCACTGTGTTAGCCAGGATGGTCTCGATCTCCTGAACTTGTGATCCACCTGCCTTGGCCTCCCGAAGTGCTGGGATACAGGCGTGAGCCACCAGGCCCAGCTTTTTTGACACAGAGTCTTGCTCTGTCACCCAGGTTGGAGTGCAATGGTGCATCTCCGTTCGCTTCCCGGTTCAAGCGATTCTCCTACTTCAGCCTCCCAAGTAGCTGGGATTACAGGTGCCTGCCACCACACCTAGCTAATTTTTGTATTTTTAGTAGAAACACGGTTTCACTAAACGGCATCTCGAACTCCTCACCTCAGGTGATGCACCTACCTTGGCCTCCCAAGGTGCTGGGATTACAGGCATGAGCAACCGTGCCCGGCCAAATTTTTAACTTCTTTGTAAAGATGCGGTAACCCTAGGTTGCCTAGGCTGGTCTCAAACTCCTGGACTCAAGCAATCCTCCTGCCTCAACCTTCCAAAGTGTTGAGATTACAGGCATGAGCCACCACACCCACCCTCTGTAAGTTTTTACTCTGGGCAGAAGGCAGCAAAAGGGGAGTCAGCATATCACACGGCAAAAGGAGAGAGAGAGAGAGAGAGAGGAGGACCTAGGCTCCTTTAAACAATCAGCTCTCAGGTGAACTCATTATCCCACGGGGGTACCAAGCCATTGACGAGGGAACCACCCCCACGAACCAAACACCTCCCACTAGACCCCACCTCCAACACTGGAGGTCACATTTCAAAATGAGATTTGGACGTGCCACACGTCCAAACTATATCAAGTGTTATTTTTCATCTTTTATACTGTATTTGCACTGTACCTTTTCTATGTTTACATATGCAAATATTTACCATTGTGTTGCAACTACCTATAGTATTCAGTACAGTAACGAGCTGTACAGGTGTGTAGTCTAGGAGCAACAGGCTCTACCGTACAGCCCACACGGCTACACCACCTAGGTTTGTGTAACTCTATAATGTGCTCACAATGATGAAACCATGGAACACACTTCTCAGAATATTTACTCCTTGTCATTAAGAAAGACATGACTGTACTAATATCAGAAATGAAAAACAGGACATCATTACGGATCCGTGCACTTTACAGGAATAATGTAAGTAACTCTTAAAAACAGCAGCAACAACTCTATGCCCACAAAAGTGATCAACTAGACGAAATGGACCAATCCCTTGAAAGACAGCCAGGGGGCCTGTAATCCCAGCACTTTGGGAGGCTGAGGCAGGTGGATCACTTGAGGTCAGGAGTTTGAGACCAGCGTGACCAACATGGTGAAACCCCGTCTTCTCTACTAAAAATACAAAAATTAGCCAGGCGTGGTGGAGCATGCCTGTAATCCCAGCTACTAGGGAGGCTGAGGCAGGAGGAGAACTGCTTGAACCCAGAAGGTGGAGGTTGCAGCCAGCCGACATTGCATCACTGCGCTCCAGCCTGGGCAACAGAGCGAGAAACTGTGTAAAAAAAATAATAATAATGTTAAAGACACAATCTGCCAAAACTTACACAAGAAGAAATAGATGATCTGAATGGATCTATACATTAATAACCTTCCAAAACAGAAAGCGTCAGGTCCAGATGGGTTTACTGGTGAATTCTACCAAAGCATTAGGGAAGAAATCATGCCAATTCTTTATAATCTCTTTCAGAAAAGCAAACAGAATATTTCCTAACTCCTTCTATGGGGACAACATTACCATAATACCAAAACCAGATAAAGGCATTGCAAGAGGCCAGGCATGGTGGCTCTTGCCTCTAATCCTGGCACTTTGGGAGGCTGAGGTGGGCAGATCGCTTTAGCCCAGCAATTTGAGACTAGCCTTGACCACATGGCGAAACCCCGTCTCTCCAAAAAATACAAAAAATTATCTGTGCTTTGTGGCACACGCCTTCAGTCCTAGCTACCTGAAGGGCTGAGGCGGGAGGATCAAATGAGTCCAAGAGATCAAGCCTGCAATGAGCCAAGATGTGCCACTGCACTCCAGCCTGGGTGAGAAAGTAAGACCATCTCGGGGGTGGTGGGGGAAAAGGGAGGCCTGTGGCATGCACCTGTAGTCCTATTTGAAGAGATGAAGCGGGAGAATCAAATGAGCCCAGGAGATCAAGGCTGCAGTGAGCCAAGATCGTGCCACTGCACTCCCACTGGGTGAGAAAGTGAGACCATCTCGAGGCGGGGGCAGGGAGGGCCGGACGCGGTGGCTCACAGCTGTACTCCCAGCACTTTGGGAGTCCGAGGTGGGCGGATCATGAGGTCAGGAGATGAAGGCCATCCTGGCTAACACGGTTAAACCCCATCTCTACTAATAACACAAAAAATTATCCAGGCATGGTGGCAAGCGCCTATAGTCCCAGCTACTTGGGAGGCTGAGGCAGGAGAATCGCCTGAACTCGGGAGGCGGAGGTAGCAGTGAGCCAAGATCACACCACTGCACTCCAGCCTGTACGAATGAATGAGACTCCATCTCAAAAAAACACAAAAACAAAAACCAAAAAACAAATTACCATTTATACCAGCATTCCCAAGAGTGAAATACTTAGGTAGAAATCTAACAAAGTATGTATAAGATCTTCACTATGAGGAAAATTACAAGACTCATAAAAGGTATCAAATGGCCTGGCAAAGTGGCTCACGCCTGTGATTCCAGCACTTTGGGAGGCCGAGGCAGATGGATCACCTGAGGTCAGAAGTTTGAGACCAGCTTGGCCAACATGGTGAAACCTCATCTCTACTAAAAATGCCAAAAAAAAAAAAAAAAAACTTAGCCATGGGCCTGGCGTGGTGGCTCACTCCTGTAATCCCAGCAGTTTGGGAGGCCGAGGCGGGCGGATCACGAGGTCAAGAGATTGAGACCATCCTGGCTAACACAGTGAAACCCCGTCTCTACTAAAAATACAAAAAAATTAGCCAGGTGTGGTGGTGGGCACCTGTAGTCCCAGCTACTCAGGACGCTGAGGCAGGAGAATGGTGTGAACTCGGGAGGTGGAGCTTGCAGTGAGCCAAGATCGCGCCACTGCACTCCAGCCTGGGCAGCAGAGCGAGACTCCACCAATCAATCAATCAATCAATCAATTAATAGACAGATAGATAGACAGAAAAAGAAAAAAGAGAAAACATTTACAGACCATACATGACACCATTCACCATAGCCTACAGACTTTGGGTGATAATGACACGTCAACGTAGACCCACTGACTGTGGGTGGATGCTGGGAATGGAGGAGGCTGTCTGAGGAGGGGATACATGGAGAATCTCTGTACTTTCCTCTCAATTTAGCCATGAAGCTAAAACTACTTGAAAAAACAAAGTTTATAATTTTTTTTTTTTTTTTTTTGAGACACCGTCTCCCTCGGTCGCCCGGGCTGGAGTGCAGTGGTGCGATCTGAGCTCACTGCAAGCTCCGCCTCCACGGTTCACGCCATTCTCCTGCCTCAGCCTCTGGAGTAGCTGGGACTACAGGCGCCCGCCACCTCGCCCGGCTAGTTTTTTTTTGTATTTTTTAGTAGAGACGGGGTTTCACCATGTTAGCCAGGATGGTCTCAATCTCCCAATCTCGTGATCCACCCACCTCAGCCTCCCAGAGTGCTGGGATTACAGGCATGAGCCACTGTGCCCGGCCCAAAGTTTATAAATTTTTTTTAAAATGCAAGCAAGCATGGGCTAAATTAATTTAAATGGTCATCTCTGCCAAATTACTAAGATTTCTCTTTCCCTAAGACATTTCTCTCACCAACCTCAGCTTCTTTTTTCTTCGCACGAACTTTTTCCACTTCCATAAGAATCTTCTGGGATTCATCCACATTACCTTCAGCCCCTAGCTGTTCGGCTTTAGCAAGGAGTTTTCCTATTTCTTCATTTAACTCATGTACTTTTTCTGCCTGTGAGGAGAAAGAACGAGGTAAGCAGACATCCAAAAATGAAAGTGAATGCAATGAAGGCATCCTTACTGCCAGCATTGAGACTAACCACAAACGAATCCTGTGTGCTGTGTTCCAATGACACCAAGAGCACCTTTGTCACTTCCAGCATGGTTCCAAGGATCACCAGAGATTGCTCATTGTCTAGGCTGTCTCTCTTTACGACTTTTTCTTCAGGGTATGGCTAATAAAATGTCTACATTTAAGTGTACAGATTTAAGCTATCAGCAAAATACCTAATTACTAGGATTTACCTTCTGAAACAAAACAGCAGCTTTGGTCAAATTAGCAATTGCATAAATCCTAAGAAATGCTTTTACAACACTGAAAAGAAAAAAGAAGGAGAGACTTAGTTCCACTGAAGAGAAAAACAGAAGAGTGATGTAACTGGCACTCAAGCTAATTACATATAAATCTACCTTCTTTTTCATTCTATGATATGGATGTACCACAGTATGTCCATTTCCTTACCAGTTCTTTCCAGTTTCATGTGAAGATATTAAAGTTTAAAACAACATTCAGAGGCCGGGCATGCTGGCTCACACCTGTAAACCCAGCACTTGGGGAGGACAAAGTGGAAGGACTGCTTAAGCCCAAGAGTTCCAGATCAGCCTGGGCAACAGAGACTCCATCTCTATTTAAAAAAAAAAAAAAGGCCGGGCGCGGTGGCTCAAGCCTGTAATCCCAGCACTTTGGAAGGCCGAGACGGGTGGATCACGAGGTCAGGAGTTCGAGACCATCCTGGCTAACACGGTGAAACCCCGTCTCTACTAAAAATACAAAAAAACTAGCCGGGCGAGGTGGCGGGCGCCTGTAGTCCCAGCTACTCAGGAGGCTGAGGCAGGAGAATGGCGTAAACCCGGGAGGCGGAGCTTGCAGTGAGCTGAGATCCGGCCACTGCACTCCAGCCTGGGCGACAGAGCGAGACTCCGTCTCAAAAAAAAAAAAAAAAAAGATGGCCGGGCACGGTGGCTCATGCCTGTAATCCCAGCACTTTGGAAAAACGAGGCGGGCGGATCACGAGGTCAGGAGATAGAGACCATCCTGGCTAACATGGTGAAACCCCGTGTATACTAAAAACACAACAAATTAGCCGGGCGTGGTGGCGGGCGCCTGTAGTTCCAGCTACTCAGGAGGCTGAGGCAGGAGAAGGTCGTGAATCCAGGAAGCGGAGCTTGCAGTGAGCCAAGATTGCACCACTGCACTCCAGCCTGGGTGACAGAGTGAGACCCCATCTCAAAAAAAAAAAAAAAAAGCTATTGAGAAGCCAGTATTTGCAAGAACATACCAGGCAGCGAAGCCACCCAAGCATACCTTTGCAGAAACTTCCGCACTGATTTCCTCCTGTGTTTCTGCCAGCCGTTTCTTGGCGAGCTCAGTTCTCCGATCACATTCCGCAATAAAAGACTCCAAGTGATCCATTGCCTAGCATTGGAAAAGCAGTGAGCTATAATCAGTTATGTGTAAAGCATAAAGTCTTAGAACCCATTTACTTGATAGGAAATACACTCCTAGGTTCATTTTTTAAAAGCCTGTGGATTCAATGGGAAGATCTTAAACTATCCTACCACTAACACATTCATAACTGCATTAAATCAAGGGGATCTGTTAAACAGAATGATTGTTTGGAAGCATGGTCTTCTCATTGGATTTATTTATTTCCAAAATTTGTAACAGGACGCCAACCCTCAATAACATTACAAAGAAATTCTGAGGAAAATTAAAACACTTGGAGCAATTCACAGAGTTCTCGGAGGGAAAGAAAAGGCTGAGCCTAGACTCGTGCTGGAGGCCCTCTTCTGGGGAGTTGTGAGAGATGCATATGATGTACTCACTGGTCTTTGTGAGCCACGTAAATATTATTCCCTCATGTTCTGAGGGTAGGGTCCCCCCTTTCACCTCAAAAACAAAACAATAGAACAAATATTACTGAGAGCTATGAATACATTTCGTTATTGCCTACTGTCTAAAGTAGTAGGAAAAACTGGTTGCTATTTACCCCAACAGATAACGGAAAAGAAACTCTAGACGTCTACTTGCTTACTCTGAAAAGGGTTGGTGGGAAACATTAAGACAACTATCATATGCTAAGGTTAATTCACCGTAACTAGGCAAAGGCTAATGTAACTTCAGATAAAAATACAGACAGGACTGGCCGCAGTGGCTCATGCCTGTAATCCCAGCACTTTGGGAGGCCAAGACGGGAAGTTCATCTGAGGTTAACAGTTCGAGACCAGACTGGCCAACATGGTCTCTAATAAAAATACAAAAATTAGCGGGGCATGGTGGTGGGTCCCTGTAGTCCCAGCTACTCGGGAGGCTGAGGCAGGAGAATCACTTGAGCCCAGGAGGCAGAAGTTGCAGTGAGCCAAGACCATACCACTGCACTCCAGCCTAGGCAACAGAGCAAGACTACGTATCAAAAAAAAAAAAAAAAACCACAGTGGGAGGCCGAGACGGGCGGATCATGAGGTCAGGAGATCGAGACCATCCTAGCTAACATGGTGAAACCTCGTCTCTACTAAAAAATACAAAAAACTAGCCGGGTGAGGTGGCGGGCGCCTGTAGTCCCAGCTACTCAGGAGGCTGAGGCAGAAGAACGGCATAAACCTGGAAGGCAGAGCTTCGGCCACTGCACTCCAGCCTGGGTGACAGAGCAAGACTCATCTCAAAAAAAAAAAAAAGGCAGGGCCCAGTGCCTCACACCTGTAATCCCAACACTTTGGGAGGCCAAGATGGGAGGATCATGAGGTCAGGTTGGAGACCAACCTTGCCAATATGGTGACGCCCCATCTCTACTAAAAAAAAAAAAATTAGAAGGGTGTGGTGGCACGCACCTCTAGTCCCAGCTACTTGGGAGGCTGAGGCAGAAGAATCGCTTGAACCTGGGAGGCAGAGGTTACAGTAAGCTGAGATGGCAGCACTGCACTCTAGCCTGGGCAACAGAGCAAGGCTCCATCTCAAAAAAAAAAAAAAAAATACAGACAGGGCATCACTTTTCCAACTGTCAGCCAGGGACCAGTAGTAAGAAACACTAACATTACACCATGAGTCAGCCTGCTAATGTCAGCATCATGTTAAACCTAAATAAGCTTGTTTTGCAATGATCATAGGTTTAGATAGCACAATCTTTTACCAAAAACAAAATTTTAGGTGAAGATGAGAAGGCAGATGACAGGAAAACACTAAGGGGTGATAATCCATGTCACTGCTCCTAAAACGCACAGGAGAGAGTAAGTCAGTTGTAATAAACCACTCCACAATGGATCACACGGACACAGGTGAAGATTATGATCTTCTCTAGAAATCTTAAATATGTTTTTCAAAAAAATGCGTACTTGGGAGTAGGTCAAGATAGGCAAGAAGCTCCAAGTCTCCTGATGCCCAATCTCCCAAGAAGCTGAAAAAAGGACAAGCAGCATCACTGATGAAGGCTGACTCCCAGATATCACTCCTAATTTTGGAATTCTAAAACTGCCTCTTGGCCAGGCACAGTAGCTCATGCCTGTAATCCCAGCACTTTGGGAGGCCAAGGCGGGTGGATTACATGAGGTCAGGAGTTCGAGACCAGCCTGGCCAACACGGTGAAACCCCGTCTCTACTAAAAATACAAAATTAGCCATGAGTGCTGGTACATGCTTTTAATCCCAGCTACTTGGGAGGCTGAGGCAGGAGAATCGCTTGAACCCGGGAAGCAGAGGCTACAGTGAGCCGAGATTGTGCCACTGCACTCCATCCTGGGCAACAAGAGTGAGATTCCCTCTCAAAAAAATAAACAGTCCGGGCGCGGTGGCTCAAGCCTGTAATCCCAGCACTTTGGGAGACCGAGACGGGCTGATCACGAGGTCAGGAGATCGAGACCATCCTGGCTAACACGGTGAAACCCCGTCTCTACTAAAAAATACTAAAAACTAGCCGGGCGAGGTGGCGGGCGTCTATAGTCCCAGCTACTCCGGAGGCTGAGGCAGGAGAACGGCATAAACCTGGGAGGCGGAGCTTGCAGTGAGCTGAGATCCGGCCACTGCACTCCAGCCAAGGCGACAGAGCAAGACTCCGTCTCAAAAAAAAATAAAATAAAATAAAATAAATAAATAAATAAACTGCCTCTTGTTGGTCACCCAGATACTCTCCAGTAAACATTTCAGTATGTTCAAATTAAAGAATCAGGAAATCAAATGATCTGGCATTTGACTGCTTCTATGCACCTGCACACTGAACTGCCTGGAAAGATGAAGAGTTGGCTGGAGCTCATCAGGATCCAAGTACTAAGGAGCTGACAAGGGTCACTGTGCATTCTCTTCTGTGCTTACCTTGGACAACAGCCCTAACAGACCAGTCTGAGATGCCCCAGGTTCACCCACACAGTGGCTCCCTACAGTCTGCCCAGGCGGAGCAATCCATCACCCACCTGAGACAGACTCAGGGATTCACTCGAGGGGTCCAACGGGAAACAGGCAGCTGACGACTCTCCCAATACCTTAACCAATCAAAGCAATTGCCTGCACCTTAAGCAGAATCCAAGCGCAGCAGACAGGTGCCCTTGTGGCTATGAACTCAGACGTCTGACAACCTAAAAACTAAATGGTAGGCCCGGCACAGTGGCTCACGCCTGTGATCCCAACACTCTGGGAGTCTGAGACCAGCCTGGTCAATACAGTGAAACCCCATCTCTACTAAAAATACAAAAAAATTAGCTCAGCGTGCTGGTGGGCGCCTGTAATCCCAGCTACTCGGGAGGCTGAGGCAAGAGAACCGCTTGAACCTGGGAGGTGGAGGTTGCAGTGAGGCACTGCACTCCAGCCTGGGCAACAGAGCAAGACTCTGACTCAAACAAAAAAACAACCAAATGGTAAACTTCACAACAGAGAACAAGCCGACCAAGAATTCCAAGTTCTTTAAAAGGTGGCTTTCCGTTCTACTGCCCTCTGCCTTCAAAGTGTTCCTCAACTTTAGCCTGTCTCTTAAAAAAGCAGATTTAAATGATTAAAAAGACATTCAATTCCAAAAATTTCTACCACTTACTAGAAAGTCACCCAACCTCTCTATCTCTGAGTGGCGTTATGAAACATAAATCCTAAAAGTACCTGAGCACAGACAGCACCAGCACAAAGGCCTGTGTCCTAACACTACAGCAAAAGCGGCAATATCAGCACACGTCATCTCCGCTGAGGAGGCTGCCCTCCACCCATGCACTGCCTGGTGCTGTTCCCAGCTCTCCCAGCCCAACAGTTGGTCACTGAGCCTGAGATAAGCCCATGCCGTCAGTCAGAACTGTCACAGCAGACAGGTGCCCTTGTGCTGCGCTGGGCACGTGCACTAAACACTTCTAAACAGCCACAGAGGAGGTCGTTGGGTCTCCATCGCATGGATGATGAAACGGAAGTACAGCTACCAAACCACTAAGCAAGCAATGCAGTCAGGATCCAAGGACCCTTGTGGTTTGGCTCCAAAGACCCTGCATTTCATTCTCACAAATCTGAGGCAGCTGTCGTCAGCCCAGTTTACAGATGAATAGAAGGTAAAATAACTTACCCAGGGTCACACAGGGACTTTAACCCAAGACACCTGACCTAGAAAAATGTGAACTTTTTTTTTTTTTTTTTTTTAAACGGAGGTCCCCCCTTTCGCCCCGGGCTGGGGTGCAGTGGCCGGGTCTTGGCCCCTCACAACCTCCGCCTCCCAG
>NC_045450.1:2815752-2848638 GCF_002776525.5 Piliocolobus tephrosceles | reverse complement strand
TTTTTTTTTTTTTTTTTTTTGAGACGGAGTCTCACTCTGTCGCCCAGGCTGGAGTGCAGTGGCCGGATCTTGGCTCACTACAAGCTCCGCCTCCCAGGTTTACGCCATTCTCCTGCCTCAGCCTCCCGAGTAGCTGGGACTACAGGCGCCCGCCACCTCGCCTGGCTAGTTTTTTTGTATTTTTTAGTAGAGACGGGGTTTCACCGGGTTAGCCAGGACGGTCTCGATCTCCTGACCTCGGGATCCGCCCGTCTCGGCCTCCCAAAGTGCTGGGATTACAGGCTTGAGCCACCGCACCCGGCCAAAATGTAACTCTTATACTACACATCTGTAAGACAGAAAAACTACATAGAATCAGAACTGGTCTCATGTGGTATATTAAAAACAGCTTTGCAATGAGCCCATGTATGTTGTTCTGAAAACTTGTCAAAACATCACATGGCCAGACACGGGGGTAAAGGTTACACTTTTGCTCAACTTCAAAGACACATTCATTATATTTTCAGCATGTGAACACTAAAGAAATATACTTTTTTTTTTTTCAAGAGGATCTTGCTCTGTCACCCAGGCTAGAATACAGTGGCACAATCATGGCTCACTTTAGCACTGACCTCTCAGGTTCAAGCCATCCTTCCACTTCAGCCTCCAAAACAGGTAGGACTATAGGAACACGTCACTACACCCGGCTAAAATTTCTGATTTTGTAGAGACTTTGCCCAGACTGGTCTCGAACTCCTGGGCTCAATCTTCCGGCCTCTGCCTCCCACCAAAGTACTGGGATTACAGGTGTGAGTGCACACCTGGCCGTCTGTAACTTTTTCAGACCTTAATTAAATATGATTAATACTCCTGTTTGACAGTTTACAAGTTGAGAAATGGTTTATTTATAGACTACTTTATAACAAATATAGCATACATCCTTTCCTAGGCAACTTCCAGATAAAACAAATCAAGGCCTGGGTCTGTTGTGGTCAGGCTGAGGCTGAATCAGGCTGGAAGGAGTCAATGATGAGGATACGGAGTGCATCTTCTCCCAGGAAAAACAACTGAGTTCTGGGAGGATCCCGGGTAGAAATGTGCCAGGAGCTCCATCCATCAAGCTTGAGGTGATGATCCAGGCAGAAAATAAAGGCTCACAATTGTCTAGTTTGGAAGGGGAGGGGGAAACACAGGCTCACCTTGTCACCCAGGCTGGAGTATAGTGGCACCATCTGGGCCCACTGCAACCTCTGCCTCCCAGGCTCAAGCAATTCCCCTGCCTCAGCCTCCCGAGTAGCTGGGATTGCAGGCGCACACCACCACACCCAGCTAATTTTATTTTTGTATTTTTATTAGAGATGGGTTATCACCGTGTTGGTGAGACTGGTCTTGAACTCCTGACCTCAGGCAATCCGCCCGCCTCAGCCTCCCGAAGTGCTGAGATCACAGGCGTGAGCCAACGCACCTGGCCACAAGTCATTTTTCTTTTTTTTTGTTTTTGTTTTTGTTTTTTGAGGTGGAGTCTCGCTCTGTCGCCCGGACTGGAGTGCAGTGGCCGGATCTCAGCTCACTGCAAGCTCTGCCTCCCGGGTTTAGGCCATTCTCCTGCCTCAGCCTCCCGAGTAGTTGGGACTACAGGCGCCCGCCACCTCGCCCGGCTAGTTTTTGTATTTTTAGTAGAGACGGGGTTTCACCGTGATAGTCAGGATGGTCTCGATCTCCTGACCTCGTGATCCCCCCGTCTCAGCCTCCCAAAGTGCTGGGATTACAGGCTTGAGCCACCGCGCCCGGCATTTTTCTTTTTTTTTTTTGAGACCGAGTCTCGCACTGTTTCCTGGACTGGAGTGCAGTGGCGCAATCACCTTGGCTCATTGCAACCTCTGCCTCCCGAGTTCAAGCAATTTTCCTGCCTCACCCTCCAAAGCAGCTGAGACTACAGGTGCCGCCATCATTCCTGGCTAATGTTTTCTATTTTTAGTAGAGATGGGGTTTCACTATCTTGGCCAGGAATGTCTCCATCCCCTGACCTTGTGATCCGCCCACCTGAGTCTCCCAAAGTGCTGGCATTACAGGTGTGAGCCACTGCACCTGGCTTGAGTTGAAATTTTTTTTTTTTTTTCTGAGACGGAGTCTTGCTCTGTCACCCAGGCTGGAGTGCAGTGGCGCAATCTCGGCTCACTGCAAGCTCTGCCTCCCAGGTTCACGCCATTCTCCTGCCTCAGCTTCCCGAGCAGCTGGGACTACAGGCGCCCGCCACCACGCCCGGCTAATTTTTTGTATTTTTAGTAGAGATGGGGTTTCACCGTGTTTGCCAGGATGGTCTTGATCTCCTGACCTTGTGATCCGCCTGCCTTGGCCTCCCGAAGTGCTGGGATTACAGGCGTGAGCCACCGCGCCCGGCTGAGTTGAAATCTTTATAGCTTTGTATTTTGTGTCTGTGTTTTGTGTTCTCATAAGCAATTTTTAAATTTTGAAACGGAGTCTCGCTCTGTTGCCCAGGCTAGAGCACAATGGCACCATCTCAGCTCACTACAACTTCTGCCTCCTGGGTTCAAGCTATTCTCCTGCCTCAGCTTTCTCAGAAGCTGGGATTACAGGCACGCACCACCACACCCAGCTAATTTTTGTATTTTTGGTAGAGACATTGCGCCACGACACCCAGCTAATTTTTGTATTTTTAGTAGAGACATTGTTTTACCATGTTGGTCAGGCTGGTATCCTGACCTCATGATCCACCTGCCTCAGCCTCCCAAAGTGCTAGGATTACAGGTGTGAGCCACTGCGCCCTGCCTATCATAAGCAATTAAAGTCATTAGATAAGTTGCACAAACAGTAGTAGGAAGGGCAGAGTCTATCATATACATTTATTGTAATTTACTCTTTCATTTCTCTTCTTGGGCATTTATCTTGGATCCAAATTTCAACCTCATTAACAATTCTGTCATAAATATCATTTGTTCATTGATTTATTTATCTGAGACAGACTCTCGTTCTGTTCTCCAGGCTGGGGCACAGTGGTGCAATCACAGCTCACTTCAGCCTTTATCTTCTGGACTCAACTGATCCTCCAACCTCAGCCCCTTGAGTAGCTGGGACTACAATTGCAGGCCACCTCGTCTGGCTAATGTTTTTGGTATTTTCTGTAGAGACAGGGTTTGTCATGTTGCCCAGGTTAGTCTCCAACTAGGCTCATGCAACCCACCCGCCCCAGTCTCCCAAAGCGCTGGGATTACAGGTATGGACCACCGTACCTGGCCCACAACCATCTTTACTATATCTATGTTTGCACGTATTTTCAATTACTTTCTTAGGATAGAGATTTGTAGAAATAAGTCACAAGGCAGAGGTACTTTTACGCCAGGCGTCGTGGCTTGTGACTGTAATCCCAGAACTTAGAAGACTGAAGTAGGAGAATAGCTTGAGGCCAGGAGTTGCAGGCTACCGTGAGCTATGATCATGCCATTGCAATCCAGCCTGGGCAGAACAAGATCCTATCTCAATAGTAGTATTACATCTTTTTTTCCCCTTACAATAAGTTATAATAAACATCTTTTCTCTGCATTCATTTTCACATATCCTTAAGATACATTTCCAACAGTGGATTCTGGAACACAATGTTTAAAACACCAATAGTAGGCCAGGTGCAGTGGATCACTCCTGCAATCCCAACACTTTGGGAGGCTGAGGCGGGCGAATCACAAGGTCAGGAGCTAGAGACCATCCTGGCCAACACGGTGGAACCCTGTGTACTGAAAATACAAAAAACTGGGCCTGGCGCGGTGGCTCACGCCTGTAATCCCAGCACTTAGGGAGGCCGAGGCAGATGGATCACAATGTCAGGAGTTTGAGACCAGCCTGACCAGCATGGTAAAATCCTGTCTCTACTAAAAACACAAAAAATTAGCTGGGCATGGTGGCGCATACCATGTATACTTATATCAAGTAGCGTAATCCCGGCTACTTGGGAGGCTGAGGTAGGACAGTTTCTTGAACCTGGCAGGCAGTGAGCCAAGATCACTGCACCACTGCATTCCAGCCTGGGTGACAAAAGCAAAACTCCGTCTCAAAAAAAAGAAAATACAAAAAATTGGCCGGGTGTGGTGACATGCACCTGTAGTGCCAGCTACTCATGAGGCCGAGGCAGGAAAATCACTTGAACAGGGAAGGCAGAGGTTGCAGTGAGCCGAGATCATGCCACTGTACTCCAGTCTGGGCGACAGAGTGAGACACTGTCTCAAAAAAAACAAAACAAAACAAAAACACCAGCAGTGGCTTGACAGATCACTGCCCCACAACACTGCTGCTCCACCACACCCAGCTTAATTTTTTATTTTTTTTTCCTAGAAACATGTTCTTCAGGCTAAACTCCTGGACTCAAGTGATCCTTCACTTTCGGCCTTCGAAAGTGACAGATTACAAGCAGGAGCCGCCTTGCCTGCCCAGGCCGGTTTACTCTCTCCCGACCTCAGGTGATCTGCCCGCCTCAGCCACCCAAAGTGCTTGGGTAACAGGCGTGACCACCATGCCCGGCCCTGGTTTACTCTTAATTCTTTGAAGGAGGAGGACCTTTTCCTTTTCCACGTTTATAAACACTCCCTATCAAATTGTTTATTTTATTTTTTTTGAGACAGAGTCTCGCTTTGCTGTCCAGGCTAGAGTGCAGTTGCGCAATTTCAGCTCACTACAACCTCTGCCTCTTGGGTTCAAGCGATTCTCCTGCCTCAGCCTCCCAAGTAGCTGGGCCTATAGTTGCCTGCCACCATGCCTGGCTGATTTTTGTATTTTCGGTAGACACGGTTTTGTACCATATTGGCCAGGCTGGTCTTGAACTCCTGACCTTGTGATCTGCCCGCCTCGGCCTCCCAAAGTGCTGAGATTACAGGCATGAGCCACCTTGACTGACCTAAATATTTTTTTTTTTTTTGAGACGGAGTCTCGCTCTGTCGCCCAGGCTGGAGTGCAGTGGCCGGATCTTAGCTCACTGCAAGCTCCGCCTCCCGGGTTTACACCATTCTCCTGCCTCAGCCTCCTGAGTAGCTGGGACTACAGGTGCCCACCACCTCGCCCGGCTAGTTTTTTGTATTTTTAGTAGAGACGGGGTTTCACCATGTTAGCCAGGATGGTCTCCATCTCCTGACCTCGTGATCCACCCGTCTCGGCCTCCCAAAGTGCTGGGATTACAGGCTTGAGCCACCGCGCCCGGCCCTTGACCTAAATATTTTAATATGAGCCCCCTGTAAGGTCAAAAATGACTTTTAGGGAGTGGGAGACGGCGGCAGTTTTCAGGGAGTAACTCTTGTATATTGTACATTTTCACGTAGTACAAAAAGGTCTCTGATCTGTTCTAGCCCTCTAACCCACTCTCTCAAGGCAAGAATGTTCACAATCTCTTAGGTTGCTCTAAAACTTCTCTGCACACATAGACAGGTCAACAAGTATACGGCACCCTCCCTTTTAAAAAAACACCCCATGGCCGGGTGCAGTGGCTGATGCCTGTAATCCCAGCACTTTGGGAGGCAGAGGCGGGTGGATCACTTGAGGTCAGGAGTTCAAGACCATCCTGGCTCACATGGTGAAACTCCATTTCTAAAAATACAAAAATTAGCTGGGCGTGGTAGCTCATGCCTGAGGCAGGAGAATCACTTGAACCCGGGAGGCAGAGGTTACGGTGACCTGAGATCACACCACTGCACTCCAGCCTGGGTGAGAAAAAAAGACTCCATCTCAAAACAAACAAACAAACAAACAAAAACAAAACCACCCCCATGAAAACATCACATCACACTTTGCTTTGCTTTTCCTCTTAACTAACCTACCTTAGAGATAAGCTCCCATCAGCACTAACCTACCTCAGTCCCTTTTCTCAGCTACGAGTCCTTCCACTGTAAGAAAAGGCTATGATTTGCCCAGCTCCTCATAGAAGTTTCAGTTCCTGCCTTCTGAGGTTATAATAGTGCATGAATATTCGACAGCAAATTTATCTTTGTGCATATGCAAGTGTACCAAATACCCTCTCAGAACTGGCAATGCTGAGATGTGCTTTTTTTTTGGAGACGGAGTCTCGCTCTGTCGCCCAGGCTGGAGTGCAGTGGCCAGATCTCAGCTCACTGCAAGCTCCGCCCCCCGGGTTTATGCCATTCTCCTGCCTCAGCCTCCCAAGTAGCTGGGACTACAGGCGCCCACCACCTCGCCCGGCTAGTTTTTTGTATTTTTTAGTAGAGACGGGGTTTCACCGTATTAGCCAGGATGGTCTCGATCTCCTGACCTCGTGATCCGCCCGTCTCGGCCTCCCAAAGTACTGGGATTGAGCCACCGCGCCCGGCCTGAGATGTGCTTTTATTGATTGATAACTGATTGATTGAGACAGGATCTCACTCTGTCGCCCAGGCTGGAGTGTAGTGCTGTGATGACAGCTCAATGCAGCCTCGACTTCCCAGGCTCCAGCAATCCTCCTACCTAAACCTCCCAAGTAGCTGGGACTACAGGCACATGCCACCACGCCTAGCGAACTCTGGCATTTTTTTGTAGAGACAGGATTTCCTCATGTTGCCCAGGCTGGTCTCGAACTCCTGGGCTCAAGCAATCCACCTGTCTCAGCCTCCCAAACTGTTGGGATTACAGGTGTGAGCCACCACGCCTGGCCAAGCCTACTATTTTAAATAGAATTTTTTTTTTTTGAGACGGACTTTCGCTCTGTCACCCAAGCAGAATAAAGTGCAATGGTGTGATCTCAGCTCACTGCAACCTCCACCACCCGGGTTCAAGTCATTCTCTTGCCTCAGCCTCCCAAGTAGTTGGGATTACAGGAGCACACCACCGCACCCAACTAATTTTTGCATTTTTAGTAGAGGCGGGGTTTCACCATGTTGGCCATGTTGGTCTTGAACTCCTGGCCTCAGGTGATCCACCCACCTCAGCCTCCCAAATTGCTGGAATTACAGCTGTGAGCCACTGCATACAGTCCAAGAATTTATTCTTTACTGGGAACTGCATTTCTGTATCAAATGAAACATCTCACGTACCCCCAACATATACACACCTATTACGTAGCCACAACAAATTTTTAAAATAGGCTGGGCACAGTGGCTCACAACTATAATCTCAACACGTTGGGAGGCTGAGGCAGATGGATCCCCTGCGGTCAGGAGTTCGAGACCAGCCTAGCCAACACAGCAAACCCCATCTCTACTAAAGATACAAAAATTAGCCAGGCGTAGCGATGTGTACCTGTAGTCCCAGCTACTCGGGAGGCCAAGGCAGAAGAATCACTTGAAACCAGGAGGCAGAGGTTGCAGAGGGCCGAGATCATGCCATTGCACTCCAGCCTGGGTGACAAGAGCGAGACTCCATCTCAAAAAAAAAAAAAAACAATAATAATAATTTTTTTAAAATAAATAAATAGAATTTACTCAAGGCCAGGTGCAGTGTCTCAGGCCTGTAATCTCAACACTTTGGTAGGCCAAGGCAGGTGGATCACCTGAGGTCAGGAGTTTGAGACCAGCCTGGCCAACATGGTAAAACCCCATCTCTACTAAAAATACAAAAATTAGCTGGGCATGGTTGCAGATGCCTGTAATCACAGCTACTTGGGAGGCTAAGGCATAAGAGGTGGAGGTTGCAGCAAGCCGAGATCGCGCCACTGCACTCCAGCCTGGGTGACAAGAGCAAAACTACATCTCAAAAAAAAAAAAAAAATTAGCCAGGCGTGGTGGCAAGTGCCTGTAATCCAGCTACTCAGGAGGCTGAGGCAGGAGAATCGCTTGAACCCAGGAGGTGGAATTTACAGTGAGCCAAGATCATGCCATGGCACTCCAGTCGAGGCAACAAAAGTCTGACACTCCGTCTCAAAAAAAAAGGAAGAATTTACTCTAAACTGTATTGACATCTAGTAATGCAAGGGGAGGGACCCTTTCCCTTGGGTTTGTATTTTTCACTGGCTCCTTCATCACACGCTCAGTTCTTTCCCAGTCTTCACTCAAGAACCAGAAAGGCATCAAACCCCTCTACTCACACCTCTGGTCATACTAGTGATGGATGATTAGGTGATTAAAAAATAATTAAAATTGAGTGACTTTAAATCATGTATTCTTATCTTTACCAGCCACGATGTAATCACGCCTGTAAACCCAGCACTTTGGGTGGCTGAGGTGGGTGAATCACCTGAGGTCAAGAGTTCGAGATGAGCCTGGCCAACATGTTGAAACCACAACTATACTAAAAATACAAAAATTAGCCGGGTGTGGTGGTGGGCACTTGTAATCCCAGCTACTTGGGAGGCTGAGGCCGGAGAATTGCTTAAATCCAGGAGGCGGAGGCTGCAGTGAGCCGAGATTGCACCACTGCACTCCAGCCTGGGCGACAGAGTGAGATTCGGCCTCCAAAAACAAACAAACAAACAAACAAAAAACATGTATTATTGATGGAGGCAGGAACGAACACTGATTTTAAAGAGTAAAAAAATACCGGCTGGGAGCGGTGGCTCAAGCCTGTAATCCCAGCACTTTGGGAGGCCGAGACGGGTGGATCACGAGGTCGGGAGATCGAGACCATCCTGGCTAACACGGTGAAACCCCGTCTCTACTAAAAAAAAATAATACAAAAAACTAGCCGGGTGAGGTGGTGGGCGCCTGTAGTCCCAGCTACTTGGGAGGGTGAGGCAGGAGAATGGCCTAAACCCGGGAGGCGGAGCTTGCAGTGAGCTGAGATCTGGCAACTGCATTCCAGCCTGGGCGACAGAGCGAGACTCCGTCTCAAAAAAAAAAAAAAAAAAAAATCACAATGGTCTATGGCCCAGCAAAAAAATCACACTACATAAACAGATATGCAGGTTGTCTGTGTTATCAAAATTTTATAGTGACGGCAAGGTGAGGGGTAAAATGGGACAATTAGAAGAAAAAGTCTAGGGTGGGCACAGTGGCTCATGGCTGTAATCCCAGCACTTTGGGAGCCCGAGGCAGGTGGATCACGAGGTCAGGAGTTTGAGACCAGACTGGCCAATATGGTGAAACCCTGTCTCTACTAAAAATACAAAACAACTAGCTGGGCATGGTGGTGCATGCCTGTAGTCCCAGCTACTCAGGAGGCTGAGGCAGGAGAATCGCTTAAACCCAGGAGGTGGAGGTTGCAGAGTCAAGACTGCGCCATTGCATTCCAGCTTGGGCAACAGAGGGAGACTCTGTCTCAAAACAACAGAAAAAAAATGTCTAAAAAGGCTCCACTGGGGGCAACAACGAAAAAAAGCTGAAAAATGCTGCTCTAAATGGATTTACTGGCCAGGTACAGTGGCTTGCACCTGAAATCCCAAAACCTGTGAGAGGCTGAGGTGGCAGGATCACTTGAGGGCAGAAGCTTGAGACCAGCCTGGGCAACATAGTAAGATCCTGTTTCTACAAATAAAAAAAAAGAAGAAGAAAAATAGCTGGGTGTGGTGGTACACACCTGTACCCCCAACTACTCAGGAGCCTGAGGCAGGGGTATCACTGAGCCCAAGAGGCCAAGGTTACAGCAAGCCATGATCACGCCACTGCCCTCCAGCCTGAGTGACAGAACAAGACCCTGTCTCAAAAATAAATAGGCCAGGTGCTGTGGCCCACGACTGTAATCCTGGTACTTTGGGAGGCTGAGGTGGGTGGATCATGAGGTCAGGAGATTGAGACCAGCCTGGCTAACAGAGTGAAAACCCGTCTCAACTAAAAATACAAAAAACTAGCCGGGTGTGCAAACAAACGAAAAAAAAAATCAGCTGCGTATGGTGGCACGTGCCTGTAATCCCAGCTACTTGGGAGGCTGAGGCAAGAGAATTGCTTGAACCAGGGAGTCGGAGGTTGCAATGAGCTGAGATGGTGCCACTGCACTCCAGCCTAGTGACAGAGCGAGACTCCATCTCAAAATAAATAAATAAATAAATATTAAAATAAATTAAATAAATAATTAGCCAGACATGGTCGTGTGCATCTGTAGTACTAGTTATTTAGGAGGCTGAGGAAGAAGGATCACCTGAACCTAGCAATTCACTTACCCTCAGCTATAATCATGCTACTGCACTCCAGCCTGGGCAACAAAGTGAAACTCTGTAGCAAAAAGAAAAGGAAGCCAGGTGTGGTGGCTCATGCCTGTAATCCCAGCACTTTGGTAGGCTGAGGCAGGCGGATCCCCTGAGGTCGAGAGTTCGAGACCAGTCTAACCAACATGGAAAAACTCCAACTCTGCTAAAAAATACAAAATCAGGCGGGCATGGTGGCTCATGCCTGTATTCCCAGCTACTCGGGAGGCTGAGGCAGGAGAATTGCTTGAACCTGGGGAACCTGGGAGAAGGAGGTTGTAGTGAGCTAAGATCACGCCATTGTTCTCCAGCCTGGGCAACAAGAGCAAAATTCCATCTCAAAAAAAAAAAAGCATTTACTAATGCAGATAAAATAACACAACTACTGAATACTAAAAAATGCAAATTAAGAACAGAAAGAAATACCATTCTACAACCACGAAACTGCAAAAATTAAATAGTCTGATAATACAAAGTGTTGGTGAGCGTTTAGACACTGCTATGGGACTTCACCAAATAGAAACAAGAAGAAGACATTACAAAATTGTCTTGCGAGGATAAATATGGGTATCCCCTACAAACCAGCAATCCCCTTCCTAGGAATATACCCAAGATAAATCTTTATCTGCATGACAAGGGAGTTATGCAAAAATATTCATAGTCTGCAATAGCAAAACTAGAATCTAAATGTCTATGTATAAAGGAAGGATCGTTTGAGGATTATTCAAGCAGCAATGAAAACAAACAATACGCAACAACCTGGGTAAACAGAAACATAATACTGAACCAAAAAAATCTAATTTTAAAGACGCTCTACACTATGAAACCATTTTCATAAAGCTCAAAACTAAGCAAAAAGAAACACTGTTCAAGGACTCATAAAAATGTAATTAAAATATTTTTTAAAAGCAAAATGAGATAACACATATTATTTAGAATAGTGATAGGACGGTGGACACAAGATTAAGCATTACTGGCTGTATTCTAGCTCTCAGCTTGAGTGGCAGGATAACAAGCAACTACTTTACTTTGCTTCATAAACTTACATATGTTACATTTCTTGTTAGTTCAATATTGGGTTCTTCACAGTAGTTATAAATCAACATCAAATAAAACTTACATCCAATTCAAAAAACAGGTCTCTTTCTTTACTTGCAATCTCATAATCTGCTCGGAGGGCCAAGTCGTGGATTTTGGTACATTCTCCTAAATCCATGCGCTGTGGGAAAAAAAACAAAAACTTTAGACCTGAGTGCCCACCTACTGTAGAAAGCACATAACAGGACTTGGTATTTCAACTGTCACCAAAATAAATGATCAGTTTTTGGAACACTGAAACTGTAATAAGAAAATTAAGAAAGGAGATATGGCAGAGAAGCCTCATTTCACTTTTACCATCATGACTACATGATACTCGAAACTGATGCATTTAATAGTGTAAAGTTTCTATTTTAGACTCAGAGGCAACTGGACTGCAATCATGACAATTAAATTAATTGGCTTTTGTCGGGTTTTTTTGTTTGTTTGTTTTCCGAAGGAGTCTCACTCTGTCACCCAGGTTGGAGTGCAGTAGCACAATCTTGGCTCACTGTAACCTCCGCCTCCCGGGTTCAAGCAATTCTCCTGCCTCATTCTCCCCAGTAGCTGGGATTACAGGCACACAATAACACACCCAGTTAATTTTTTTTTTTTTTTTTGGTATTTTCAGTAGAGACAGGCTTTTGCCACGTTGGCCAGGCTGGTCTCGAACTCTTGACCTCAAGTGATACACCCACCTTGGCCTCCCAAAGCACTGGCATTACAGGTGTGAGCCACTGTGCCCGGCTCAGTTTTATTTATGCATCAGTCCAAGGATTCAGTAAATGGTAGCACGTGGGGTGGCAGGGATAGCAAAGGGCCAGGGCTGGGCGTGGTGGCTCATGCCTGTAATCCCAGCACTTTAGGAGGGTGAGGCAGGCGGATCACTTGAGGTCAGGAGTTCAAGGTCAGCCTGTCGAACATGATGAAACCCAGTCTCCACTAAAACTACAAAAATTAGCCAGGTGTGGTGGTGGGGCACCTGTAATCCCAGCTACTCGGAGAGCTGAGATACAAGAATCACTTAAACCCAGGAGGTGGGTTTGCAGTGAGCTGAGACTATGCCAGTGCACTCCAGCCTGGATGATAAAGTGAGACTGTCTCAAAAAAGGGGGAAAAAAAAAAGGAAAGGGCCAGAAAACAATCTCACTGCAACAAGTTTCTAGGCATCCTGTCTTGCAATCTTGACCACTCGAGATGCTCGATGCCTAAGATGCAGATACAGAGGAAGAGGAAAGAGCGGACAGAAGTTACGTTTTCGCTATTACATCACAACCTAACACCTGACTTTGTGTAGCTGATTGTATATCAAAGGGAATAAAGGAGAACAGGCTGGTTAATAGCCAAAAAAATGTTCTACACATTTTCTCAACCTGGGAAATGACCCTGGACATCTAAGTAAGGACAGACAATTGTCCCACTCAGCTCCTCTATTTGACAAACAAAACGTTCGATTACTAAAACAAAATGTTTATGTTGTCAGTAAGAACAGCATGATATGCTATCATGTGTACCATATGCAATACGATTAGATAACAGTGTATGATTTTAATCTAAATCCTAAGTATGGGACTCTATGCAGACACCTTCTGCCTCTGGCCATCTACACAGCAACAGGGAGGTTTGTGTGCTAAGGATCATGGTGTCAGGTTAAAGTGCATGTTAACAAAACCCAACATCCCAACTAGGAGACACCCCCAGTAGGACAAAAGAACATGTCTACGTAACCAGGAAAAAAAAAAAAGGGGACGTTAGTAACAGTTGCAGTGGCACATGTCTGTAATCCCAACACCTTTGGGAGGGCCAGATGGGAGGATCACTTGAGCCCAGGAGTTCAAGACCAGCCTGGGCAACACAGCGAGACCTTGTCTCTATGAGAAAATTAACAATCAGCTGGGTGTGCTGGTATGTGCCCATAGTCCCAGCTACTTGGGAGACTGAGGTGAGGGAATTGCTTGAGCCTGGAAGGTTAAGGCTTCAGTGAGCTGTGACTGAGTCACTGCACTCCAGTCTGAGCAACAGAGATCCCTATCTTTTTAAATTGTTTTTATTTTTGAGATGGAGTTTCACTCCTGTTGTCCAGACTGGAGTGTAATCTTGGCTCACCGCAACCTCTGCGTCCCAGGTTCAAGTGATTCTCCTGCGTCAGCCTCCCAAGTGCTGGGATTACAGACATGTGCCACCACGCCTGGCTAATTCTGTATTTTTAATAGAGACAGGGTTTCTCCATGTTGGTCAGGCTGGTATCGAAATCCTGACCTCAGGTGATCCACCCACCTCAGCCTTCCAACGTACTGGGATTACAGGCGTGCGCTACCACACCCAGCCAAGATCCCACGTTTTTTAAAAAAAAAAAAAAGAAAGGAAGGCTTTAAACCTTTAATGCATCTTGAGGAAAAAAAAAATAGAGAGGCTTGTATGTCTGACTCTTGGGATACAGTCTCATAGAAAGCATGTAGCACACTAGGCCGGGCACAGTGGCTCACGCCTGTAATCCCAGCACTTTGGGAGGCTGAGGCAGGCGGATCATGAGGTCAGGAGATCAAGACCATCCTGGCTAACACAGTGAAACCCTGTCTCTACTACAAATACAAAAAAAAATTAGCCAGGCGCCTATAGTCCCAGCTACTCAGAAGGCTGAGGCAGGAGAATGGCGTGAACCCGGGAGGCGGAGCTTGCACTGAGTCAAAATCATGCCACTGCACTCCAGCCTGGGCGACAGAGCGAGACTCCGTCTCAAGAAAATAAAATATAAAATAAAATAAAATAAAATAAATTTAAAAAGAAACTATGTGGCATGCTCGTTAACAAAACGTCCTTCAGTATCACCAATAGCAAAGCCAACATGGAGGCGGCAGACAACGGGTCTGCCTTGTATGGAGATCTTTATTTTGACAAAAGATTGACTTTTCTCCTTTATCATTATTCTGAAGTCAGATGGAACTCACGTTATGGTCGGTTACACAGAAGACCTAGCGATAGGACAATAGTGGTTCTGGAAACCAAATTTGCAATTAAAATCACTGTCACTGAAAATCTGACAAATTTTACTTCATTCACTCTTTTTCTTTTTTTTTTTTTTTTTTTGAGACAGAGTCTCGCTCTGTCGCCCAGGCTGGAGTGCAGTGGCCGGATCTCAGCTCACTGCAAGCTCCGCCTCCCGGGTTTACGCCATTCTCCTGCCTCAGCCTCCCGAGTAGCTGGGACTACAGGCGCCAGCCACCTCGCCCGGCTAGCTTTTTTGTATTTTTTTTAGTAGAGACGGGGTTTCACCGTGTTAGCCAGGATGGTCTCGATCTCCTGACCTCGTGATCCGCCCGTCTCAGCCTCCCAAAGTGCTGGGATTACAGGCTTGAGCCACCGCGCCCGGCCTGTTTTTTCTTTTTTTTTAAGCAGAGTCTCACTCTGTCGCCCAGGCTGGAGTGCAGTGGCACGATCTCAGCTCACTGCAACCTCCACCTCCCAGATTCAAGTGACTTTCCCGCCTCAGCCTCCCGAATAGCTGGGACTACAGGGGCGCGCCACGACGCCCAGCTAATTTTTTTGTATTTTTAGTAGAGATGGGTTTTCACCATGTTGGCCAGGCTGGTCTCAAACTCCTGACCTCAAGTGATCCGCCCGCCTAGTCCTCCTGAAGTGCTGGGATTACAGGTATGAGCCACCGCAACTGGCCTCATTCACTCTTCTAAGCCCTGGGTGTTGTCCTTTAAAATATATAGTTTCGGGTTGGGCGCGGTGGCTCAAGCCTGTAATCCCAGCACTTTGGGAGGCCGAGGCGGGCAGATCACGAGGTCAGGAGATCCAGACCATTCTGGCTAACACGGTGAAACCCCGTCTCTACTAAAAATACAAAAAATTAGCCGGGCGTGGTGGTGCGCGCCTGTAGTCCCAGTTACGGAGGCTGAGGTGGGAGAATGGCGTGAACCTGGGAGGCGGAGCTTGCAGTGAGCCGAGATCGCGCCACTGCACTACAGACTGGGCGACACAGCGAGACTCCATCTCAAAAAAAAAAGCTATATATATATATATAATTTCGGTGGATCACGAGGTCAGGAGATCGAGACCATCCTGGCTAACAAGGTGAAACCCCGTCTCTACTAAAAAAAAAAAAAAAAAAAAATTAGCTGGGCGCAGTGGCGGTCACCTGTAGTCCCAGTTACTCGGGAGGCTGAGGCAGGAGAACGGTGTAAACCCGGGAGGCGGAGCTTGCAGTGAGCTGAGATCCGGCCACTGCACTCCAGCCCGGGTGACAGAGCGAGACCCCATCTCAAAAAAAAAAAGAAAAAAGAAAAAAAAAAAACCTCACATGAAGCAAAATTCAGCACTTACTTTTCAATGTGAGAGCTCCCAAAACAGTCCTTGCTAAAGCACACTGAGGACAGGCTTGGGTTCTATGGTTACCCTCTTTGGATGTACCTTTTTCAGCTTTGCCAAGGAGGCAGGCAAAAATACTACTGGCCATTCCCCTGGATGCCTAACATCAAGCAGAGCTGAATATCACACTCATTAAGTCCTTCCACAACATTCCAAATAGCTGCTAAATCCAGTGTGTCAGGCCTTTTTTACTCAACAACCTGTGTTCTCTTCCGTACCTTCTACTGGTCTAACACTGCTGACCAGGAAGGGCACCAAAGGTTCCAGAACCTTCAGAAAACACAGTTCTCGCCAGGCGCGACGTCTCATGCCTGTAATCCCAGCACTTTAAGAGGCTGAGGCGGGTAAATCACAAGGTTAGGAGTTCGAGACCAGCCTGGCCAATATGGCGAAACCCCATCTCGACTAAAAATACAAAAATTAGCCGGGTGTGGTGTTGCACACCTGTAGACCCAGCGGGAGGCTGAGACAGAAGAATCACTTAAACATGGGAGGCAGAGGTTGCAGTGAGCCAAGACCAAGCCACTGCACTTCAACCTGGGTAACACAGCAAGACAGTGTCTCCAAAAAAAAACAAAAAAGTCAGGCATGGTGGCTGACACCTGTAATCCCAGTACTTTGGGCAGCCAAGCAGGTGGATCACAAGGTCAAGAAATCGAGATCATCCTGGTCAACATGGTGAAACCCTGCCTCTACTAAAAATACAAAAATTAGCCGGGTGTGGTGGCACGTGCCTGTAACCTCAGCTACTCAGGAGGCTGAGGCAGGAGAATCGCTTGAACCCGGGAGGCGGAGGTTACAGTGAGTCAGGATTACTCCACTGCACTCCAGCCTGGCAACAGAGTGAGACTCCGTCTCAACAAAAAACAAAAAACAAAAAACCCAGCAATGATCAATCTCTACAACAAATCCTATCTAAATTTCCAATCCTTATTCCAACTGACCGTCAGCAGCCTCTGACATTTGTTCATTCACACCTTTGCAAGGCACTGTCTTCACACGCACACGGGTTTCCTGGGTTTCCTTCTCCCTCTCAGGATGCTTCTCCAACCCCCGTTGTGAGCTGCCCCTGCCCAATTCCAAACACTGGAGTGACGGCCCTCAATCCATGGCTTCCTGGTTCTCACAGGCCTCCATAACCTCTGCCTCCCTCTCGCTGCTAATTCACGCCAGTCCAGAAACACCGGGGGCGTTCCTTCTGTTCCTCTGCACGCTCCACCCAGAGCACCACATCCCCAAACTTGACACGTGCTCCTTCTCACCATTCAGGTCTCTGCTCACACGTCCCTGAGAGGCCTTTCCTCCTCACCCCATCCACAACAGCTCATTATCTACTCATTTACTTATTCATCATGCATCCTCTCCCCCCACTAGATGAGAGTAAAGACTTTATTGGCACACCATCTCCAGTGCCTGCACAAAGTAGGTGTCCAATAAATATCTAGTGAATTCATCTATAACTAACAATAAACATTTGTGTGAAATACCCTCATTCTGGCCGGGTGCAGTGGCTCACACCTATAATCCCAGCACTTTGGGAGACGAAGGTGGGCAGATCACAAGGTCAGGAGTTCCAGACTAGCCTGGCCGACATGGTGAAATCCCGTATGTACTGAAAATACAAAAATTAGCCGGGTGTGGTGGTGCATGCCTGTAATCCCAGCTACTCGGGAGGCTGAGGCAAGAGAATGGCTTGAACCCGGGAGGCAGAGGTTGCAGTGAGCCACGATCACGCCACTGCACTCCAGGCTGGGCAACAAGAGCAAACTTAAGAAAAAAAAAAAAGAAGAAGAAGAAGAAATCCTCTCACTGAGATTATTTTTCTCACCAGTATTCCACAGCTACGCTACACACACAGGGTCTGGCCGAGGAAAACATAGTTGAAATCTTCCTGAGAGTACACAGCTATCTGCTCTGACTTCTTTCACTATGGGTTTATCAAGAATTCCAAGTTGTGCATCCTATGAAAACACCCTACAGTGAAACTGCCTTTGACGAGTGGAATTCATTAGTCTGTACTGACCTCGGTACCCACAGTAATCTGCAGCAAACAGTAACATTTTCCCATCCCAGGCCAAACAGCAGACAACACCCCAAAGAACAGAGGCACAAGGTTTGGCATTCATTTTGCATTTGCCGTCAGAAAAGTCAGATTGAGAAGATTTAACACATCTGAGGGGTTTTCCAGAAGGTGCTCCTCCCTAATAAAAGCAATGATTCATCATGAAGAAAACATCCTCTAACATATGTACATTTCATCCTTAAAATGAGAGGACAGTTTTTATCCCCTGTGAGGTAGCTGTGAAACCTTAAAATGGGGGTGGTCTCTACAGGACTCCTTTTCTCTCAGCGGCTGAATCACCACAGATAATCCTCCACTATTCAGTCTTTTCAAATTCTTACTTCGAATAAATGCACATTACACAAAGCTAGCATTTATCCATTTTGTTCATCTGAAGTGACCTTACAATTGCAGGGGTCTATATTCATCAAACAGCATGCTGATTTCTTGAAAGGGTGGCACAACACAAAACTACAAAATCAATGTATCCTCAACCGATTTTTTTAAAAACCAAATAATTTGGGGAGGAAAATGTACCTTGCTAGATCAAAAGTCTTCCACACATTCAACTTGAGGTCAAACAAACAAACCCACGCAGAATCTTCAAAGAACTTCAGGCTAACCTAAAGCATATTTTTTGCTACAGCCAAATTAGAATACTTGCCCTATTTAGTTGTGAATATCTCAGTACAAATGACTTCACAAAAAAATCTGGTAACCATACAGACAGAATTTTACAACAGTGAAATGTGTCCCATAACATAAAATCCTACCAAATGAATAGAATCTATCATTTTAAGGGCATCAGGGATTTCTGCCTGTTAAAAAGTGGAGGACTGAGCAAGGAGCAATGGCTCATGCCTGTAGTCCCAGAAGCTCAAGAGGCTGAGGCGGGAGGATCGCTGGAGCCCAGGAGTTCGAGGCTGCAGTGAGCTGTGACTACACCATTGCACTTCAGCCTGGGCAACACAGAGTAAGACTCCATCGCACACATGCATGCATACATACATACAAGCGGAGGATTACCTGCTGTCATTCAGCCACTTAGAGAAAAAGAGACTCAAGTTAAAACAAAATTCAACATAGAAAAACCATCACTGCCTACCCAGCACTCATGTCAGAGTGTTCCATGAGGTCCCCCAAAATGCACCTACCGTCCCAGCGAGGATGTCATGTGGGCAGCAGTCCAGAAGGTGACTCTTGCAGACACGGTCATCTGTAAACTTGACCCTCTGTCTGGTTTCGTCTCCTGAAATTCATTTGTGGTTTTAAATAAGACAATATTATCACGTTTAACCACAAGAAAACACTAGCGTAATGATTCACCTGGATCATTTGCAGACTATCATTTGTGTTCTCCCCATCAAATACAATGAAAAGCTGATCTAAAGATATTTACACTGGAGTGGAATACACATTTTTTTGAGGCCAGTTATATCATGAAGAATCACACTTAATGAGATCTGACTCCATCACTGTACCAAAGAAGTCAAGGAGTCAGACGTAAGCAGCTGAGCACCAAAAGGCCATTGGCTCCACATATACATGTGGCAATGAGATTCCAAAACCCAAGCTAATCAGAGGTCCATGAACCACCAAGGGCGACTTATAGAGCTGGTAATTTCCACCAACAAAAGCTACTTATTAATCTTTTTGTTATGAACAAATGCAGAGGCAGTATTTTGCCCAAAATTGAATGAAGAAGAAAGCTTTCAATCAAATGCTATCGAAGACTGTTAAATAATCTAGATCTATTCTTCCTATATCCCTTTCGTCCCCACCCTTAAAAAAGAGAGTTGCTACCTGGGAGTCACTTTTAACAAGACAATACCAAAAAAAGCAAAAAGGAACTAGGTTAGTCAATACACACTGTGAGCTCCAACACATACTGCACCCATCTGCATTCTTCAAGACCTCAGCTGCAGAATTTTATGCCCGCTGTTGAAAAGTGTTAAAGGAAAAGTTTTCTTGCCCACACCTGCAGTAAGGAAGTCGGGGGAATGATACATCAAAGTAAAGGCAAAGTGGTATGTGACAAATTCTAAAGCTAGTCTGTGTATACAACACAGAGCTGTGCAACGCTAGAGGAGGAATATATTTTAGGATTTGCAAGCATCCAGGATTAATGTAGTGTCTTTTTATTGAAAATGTTTTCTTTCTAAACTACACTTTTAAAGTTACTTGTGAAAAAAAGCAAACACTTTTTTGTTATAACAGCTTAGAAATTGGTTGTGACTCACGGCTCGATGAACATGAGGCTTTCTGCAACTCCCTTGCAGATTGATGTAGGCAGGCAAAGATACACTGAACCTTTATAAATAAAATAGAGGGGCCACAATTGTTCAGTTTGTATGAAATAAAAATATGGGAAGCAATTCAAAAGCAACTCAATATACAAAGAAAGCTAAAAAGCACTTATTCACCTATGAAATCAAGTGCAAATCATCTGCACAGCCCTGAAAGTGTGCCGGTGTGAACTTACAACTTCATTACTTCAGCAGAAAAGAAAACACAAACCACAGCAGGTATATAGTTTTGCGAAGATGCAACCGCTTTCTCCTGTGACAACCACCGGGATCTTGAGCTCCTCCCTACACAGTACAACCTACCTAACCACTGCCAAGCGCTGGCTACACAGAGGCTCTCCTGTGTGCTGGGGGGAAGGGGGGAGCTGGAAAAGTACTCGGCAGAAACCCACGTTAGAAAGGCTCGGTTTGAGGCTCCCCTTGCAATGGTACAGAACCAGAACGGGCCAGGGTTTCGAGGCCCATCCGGCTCCCTCGGGTGGAGCTTCTTCCCAAGGAGCCTCGGAGGAGTTCTGCCACCCGGCTGCCAGCGACCTGGAGCCCACGCTGATTCCAGCCCCTCGCAGACTCCACAGTTCGCGGAGGGGCACGGAGCCGCGGCGCCCGCCGGGGAGGAAGTAGCGGGACGGTAAACGGGAAGGAGGCTGAAGCCCCATCCATGGCGCAGACTCCGAAAGAGGAGACGGACCTGGACCCACGGCCGCCTCAGAGACGAACCGGCTTAGACAAAGGCCCGGCGCCTGCGGTCGGAGCGCGCGGCGGAGGAGGAGCGGAGCCCCGCGCAAGCGCAGGCGCAGACGATCGCGGCCCCCGCCTCAGGCCGCCCGGCGGCCTCGCCTCACTCCCACCCCAGACCCTCGCCTGCTTGGCCGCTCTGACTCACCGTCCCGAGCCGTGCCCATGAGCTGGTCCAGCAGGGCCCGCATCTGCGCCTGGGCGGACATGGTAGCCGGCGGAGGCGGAGGGGAAGGCGGCGACGGCTTCTCTCAGGCAGCCAGCGGCAGCGGCGTCGACAAATGATGGTCGCGTCGGCCTCGAGCCCACTCGGCTCTTTCCCGCCGCGGGGGACGCCGGGAGGAAGTACGAAGGCGCCGGCGCACGGCCTGCTGGGAAGTGTAGTTTCTGAGGTGGGTGCTTGGGGGAGACTGAGGTTCTGAGTGGTCTACGCAAGTTGCCCAAGGACGGAACCAAAATCCCAACCTTGATTTTACTCTAGACCCCCAGGACCTCAAACGAGTCTCTACGGAGGGTAAACTACAATAAAATCAAATACAGTCTATCAAAAACAAGATAAATCCGTGCTTTTTCTAAGCTAGCCATGAAACCCTGAGCATATTATTTAGCTCCCCAACGCTCGTTTTTTTTAAATCTGTGAAATGAGGATTCTAAAGGTGCCCCTCATACGATTTTTGTGAAAGTTAAATAAAGCATGGAATTTTACTTATTTTTATTTATTTATTTATTTTTGAGTGAGGGTCTTGCTCTGTTGCCCAGGCTGGAGTGCAGTGGCGCGATTACCGCTCACTGCAGCCTCGACCTCCCAGGCTCCTTATCCTCCCTCCTCAGCCCGGCAAAGTATTGAGATTACAGGTGTGAACCACCATGTTTGGCCATCAGTCATGGCATTAATATTAGGTTCTATGATTACAACCTCGTGGTCGTCCTTCTGCAAGCTCATGGTCTACCGTCCCAGGGGCTAAAAACAGGTATGTGTCAGCAATTACTTTATGTGATGATAGAATTATAGCATGCACTTATGTGTACATAGTCTGGCATAAACTTCTATTAAAACTTTTCTTATTTTTTATTTTTTTATTTTATTTTATTTATTTATTTTTGAGATGGAGTTTCGCTCTTGTTACCCAGGCTGGAGTGCAATGGCGTGATCTCGGCTCCGCCTCCCGGGTTCAAGCAATTCTGCTGCCTCTGCCTCCCTTGTAGCTGGGATTACAGGTATGTGCCACCACGCCCAGCTAATTTTGTATTTTCAGTAGAGACGGGGTTTCTCCATATTGGTCAGGCTGGTCTCGAACTCCTAACCTCAGGTGATGCACCCATCCCAGCCTCCCAAAGTGCTGGGATTACAGGCATGAGCCACTGCGCCCGGCCTTTATTTTTTATTTATTTATTTTTGGGACCGAGTCTCGCTCTGTCGCCCAGGGTAAAGTGCAGTGGAGCGATCTGGGCTAACTACAACCTCTGCCTCCTGGGTTCAAGCGATTCTCCTGCCTCAGTCTCCCCAGTAGCTGGGATTACAGACACCCGCCTTCATGCCCACCTAATTTTTTTTTTTTGTACTTTTGTAGAAACCGGGTTTTGCCGTGTTGGCCAGGCTGGTCTTAAACTCCTGACCTCAAGTGATCCACCCACCTCGGCCTCCCAAAGTCCTGGGATTACAGCTGTGAACCACAACACCAGGCCCCCACTCTCTATTTAAAATAAATAAATAAATATAGGCCGGGTGTGGTGGCATGTGCCTGTAGTCCCAGCCACTCAGGAAGCTGAGGTTGGAGGACAGACTGAGCCAGGGTGGTTAAGGCTGCAGTGAGCTGTGATCACACCACTACACTGAAGCCTGGGTAAAAGAACGAGACCCTGTCTGGGCTAGGCACGGGGGCTCACACCTGTAATCCCAGCAATTTGGGAGGCCAGAAAAAAAAAAAAAAAAAACAAGACCCTGTCTCAAAAATTGACTTAAAACTTAAAAAACAGGCCAGGCAGGGGACAGTGGCTCATGCCTGTAATCCCAGCACTCTGGGAGGTCGAGGCGGGCGGATCACCTGAGGTCAGGAGTTTGAGGCCAGCCTGACCAACATGGAGAAACCCTATCTCTACTAAAAATACAAAATTAGCCAGGCATGGTGCCGCATGCCTGTAATCCCAGCTACTCCGGAGGCTGAGGCAGGAGAATTGCTTGAACCTGGGAAGCAGAGGTTGCGGTGAGTCAAGATTGCATCATTGTACTCCAGCCTGGGCAACAAAAGCAAAACTCCATCTCAAAAAAAAAAAAAAAAAAAGGCCGAGCACAGTGGCTCACGCCTGTAATCCCAGCACTTTGGGAGGCCAAGGCAGATGGATCACGAGGTCAGGAGTTCAAGACCAGCCTGGCCAACATGGTGAGACCGTCTCTACCAAAAAATAGAAAAAAACTAGCCGAGCGTGGTGGCATATGCCTGTAGTCCCAGCTACTCGGGAGGCTGAGGCAGGAGAATCGCTTGAACCCAGGAAGCAGAGGTTGCAGTGAGCTGAGATGTGTCACTGCACTCCAGCCTGAGCAATAGAGGGAGACTCCATCTCAAAAAGAAGAAGAAGAAGAAAAAAAAACAGGCCGGGAGTGGTCTATTTTGACACTGCACCTCAGAAAAATTAATTTAAAAATAAAATTTAAGGCCGGGCGCGGTGGCTCAAGCCTGTAATCCCAGCACTTTGGGAGGCCAAGACGGGCGGATCACGAGGTCAGGAGATCCAGACCATCCTGGCTAACACGGTGAAACCCTGTCTCTACTAAAAATACAAAAACTAGCTGGGCGAGATGCCGGACACCTGTAGTCTCAGCTACTCGGGAGGCTGAGGCAGGAGAATGGCGTAAACCCGGGAGGCGGAGCTTGCAGTGAGCCGAGATCCGGCCACTGCACTCCAGCCCGGGCGACAGAGCAAGACTCCGCCTCAAAAAAAAAATTAATAAAATAAAATTTAAATTTACAAAAAATCATTTCACAAATGATAATTTAATGATTGCTGGCCTGGAAGGGGGAAAAAAAGACTTACTCTAAGAATACAACAAAGACTGTTGGTGGTCTAGAAGCATCAAAAGTCCAGACACAGTAAGACAAGTTTTGTTTTCATTTGTTTTGAGACGGAGTCTCGCTCTGTCGCCCAGGCTGGAGTGCAGTGGTGCGATCTCGGCTCACTGCAAGTTCCACCTCCCACGTTCACGCCATTCTCCTGCCTCAGCCTCCCGAGTAGCTGGGACTACAGATGCCTGCCACCACGCCCGGCTAATTTTCTTGTATTTATAGTAGAGACGGGGTTTCACCATGTTAGCCAGGATGTTCTCGATCTTCTGACCTCGTGATCCGCCCACCTGGGCCTCCCAAAGTGCTGTGATAATAGGCATGAGCCACTGTGCCCGGCCGACAAGTGTTAAATAACGTTCTAAGGCATGATTTTGCTTCCAATTGGCCATTTGAACAAAGCAATTACATTATCTGCATTACGCACCTACCAAACTGCCACAGCACTTTGAGCACTGCCAGGCACAGTGGCTCATGGTTGGAATCCCAGCACTTTGAGAGGCCAAAGCAGGAGATGACTTGAGTCCAGGAGTTCAAGACCAGCCTAGGTAATATGGCAAAACCCCATCTCTACAAAAAAGTAAAAAAAATTAGCTGGGCATGGTGGCTTACACCTGTACTCCTAGCTACCCCAGAGGCTGAGGTGAAAGGATCACCTGTGCCTGGGAAGCAGAAGTTGTAGTAAGCCGTGATCCTGCCACTGCACTTGAGTCTGAGGGACAGAGGAAGACCCCATTTTTTTTTTTTTTTTTTTTGAGACGGAGTTTTACTCTAGTTGCCCAGGCTGGAGTGCAATGGCAAGATCTCAGTTCACCGCAACCTCTGCCTCCCTGGTTGAAGCAACTCTCCTGCCTCAGCCTCCCGAGTAGCTAGGATTACAGGCGTGCGACACCACATCCGGCTAATTTTGTATTTATAGTAGAGACTGGGTTTCTACATGTTGGTCAGGCTGGTGTTGAACTCCCGACCTCAGGTGATCCACCCTCCCCCCCCCCCCAGTCTCCCCAAGTGCTGAGATTTCAGGCATGAGCCCCCGTGCCTCGCCCCTCTTTTTTTTTTTTTTTTTTTTTTGAGACAGGGTCTGGCTCTTCTCAGCTCACTGCAACCTCTGTCTCTCCCAGGTTCACGCCATTCTCCTGCCTCAGCCTCCCAAGTAGCTGGGACTACAGGCGCCCACCACCACACCTGGCTTATATTTTTATTTTTAGTAGAGATGGGGTTTCACCGTGTTAGCCAGGATGGTCTCTATCTCCTGACCTTGTGATCTGCCCGCCTCGGCCTGCCAAAGTGCTGGGATTACAGGGTTGAGCCACCCTGCCCGGCCTTTTTTTTTTTGGAGATGGAGTCTCACTCTGTCGCCCAGGCTGGAGTGCAGTGGCGCGATCTCGGCTCATTGCAACCTCCAAGTCCTGGGTTCAAGCGATTCTCCTGCCTCAGCCTCCCGAGTAGCTGGGACTACAAGCATGCACCACCATGCCTGGCTATTTTTTGTATTTTTAGTGGAGACGGGATTTCGCCATGCTGGCCAGGCTGGTCTCGAGCTCTTGATCTCGTGATCCACCTGCCTCGGCCCCCCGAAGTGCTGGGACTACAGGCATGAGCCACTGTGCCCAGCCAAAAAATTTTTTTAAAAATACATAAAGATGGCAGTCTCACTATGTAGCCCAGGCTGGTCTCAAATTTCTGAGGTCAAGCAATCCTCCTTCTGCCTTGGCTTCCCAAAGCGCTGGGATTACAGGTATGAGTCACCATGCCTGGCCTAGAGTAATTTCTTTTTTTTTTTTTTTTTTCTCTTGAGACAGACTTTTGCTCTGTCGCCCAGGCTGGAGTGTAGTGGCATGATCTCAGCTCACCGCAACCTCCGCCTCCCAGGTTCAAGCAATTCTCCTGCCTCAGCCTCCCAAGTAGCTGGGATTACAGGTGCAGGCAACCATGCCCAGCTAATTTTTGTCTTTTTAGTAGGGAACAGTTTTTGCCATGTTGGCCAGGCTGACCTCAAACTCCTGACCTCAAGTGATTCGCCTGCCTCAGCCTCCCAAACTGCTGGGATTACATGCAAGAGCCACTGCACCCGGCCCCAGAGTAATTTTGTTAGAGTCTCTCTCTCCCACAGTGTTTGACTGCTGCTGTCTCTGCTCATTCGTTGGCTTTGTGGGGTTTTTTAATTCTTGTTTTTATTTTCGAGTATGTCTTCCAAGGGGTCATTCCTAATTCAGCCTAGTCTACTGGTCAACCAATGGTTGTTTACTTAGATTTTGGGGTCAAACCCCATAAAACAGTAATGTTTACAGCCTTGAATAAGGATATATGTATGGAATAAGAAATGCATTAAAATTTTAAGCTGTTTACAAGTCAGCCCCAACTTTTTCTTTCCACTGGACCTTCTCTTGGGTGAACTTTTCCAGATGCAACTCTTGTTCATGCAGAGACCTATGAATTAACAAGACACGTTTATTACCTTTCCTCCACACACTGAACATAAAATGGGATAGATAATTTACATACCCTCATCCAAAAATAGGGAAGATGGCCGAGCGCGATGGCTCACGCCTGTAATTCCAGCACTTTGGGAGGCCCAGGCGGGCGGATCACTTGAGTTCAGGTGAGATCAGACTGGGCAACACAGTGAGACCCCGTCTCTAAAAAACAGGAAAAATTCAGCCGGGCGTGGTGGCACCTGCCTGTAGTTCCAGCTACTCCGGAGGTGGAGGCGGAAGGCTTGCTTGAGCCGGAGTTCTTAGATACCCTGATCTGTGTGGGGAATCTAATCATCATGCCCCATATTGATAAACGTGGGGTGTCAGTACAACCACGTGACACTCCCAATTTGGCACAATATTTCAAGGTCGAAAATTCGCATCCCCACTGCCAGCAATTCTCCTCGTGGTCAAAGAGGAGAAACGCTGGGAGCACCGGGGGGCGGGGCCGAGGACGGCGATCGGCAATCGCGTGTCGACCTCGAGAAAGAAGGCGGGAAGAGGACACGGTGGGGAGAGGACGGAGAGGGGAGCGAGTACGCAACAAGGACGCAGGGAAGGAGGGGAAAGAGGACGGAGAGGAGCAAGGACGGAAGGGGGGAAGGGAACGAAGAGGGACGAGGACTTCAGCATCCATTGCGACAGCGACAAACAGGACACTGCCAGGTTCCCGAAGGACGCCGCGCCCACGATCCACGTTGCTGAGCGACCGAAGCAGGCCGGCGGGATGGGGTCAGAGCCCGAGCATTTCCGGCCCTGCCCGCCCATTTAGTCGGAAGTGACGCCAGGGGGCGGGGCCCGCGGCGCGGGCGGGTGAGAGGGCGCGGCGGCAGGTGAGTGAGCGCGGCCTCGTCCTCGCGCGTGCACGCCGCAGGGGCGCTGCAGGCCGCCCCTTCGCTCTGGGACGCGGTCCCCCTGCCTCGGAGACCCCAGCCCCCAGGTTCCCCAGTCCCTCGGCCCCTGGAGGACCCCGCCCGTGCTGCCGCCCAACTCCTCCGCCTTCCCGAGTCGGGTGCGGGCTGGGAGGCTGCGGCGGGGCCCCAAGGCCTTCGGTGGGTCGGCCGCAGCGCCTCTGGAGGCTGATTCTCGGGTTTTCCCCGTTGCCGCAGCCCGGGCTTCAGTGGCGTTCAGAACAAACCCCATTGTTCCTCAAAGTGGGGTTTTACCTCCCGGTAGGGAGGTCCCCGCCGTGGCGCAGAATAGGTGAGCCGGCCGTGGCCAGTTTCGCTCTTGGTGCCGCCCTGGTTGCCTGAAGGTGTTTTTTTTATGGTGGAAGAATGTGGATGAGAAGCCTCACGGGGATCAGAGAGGCGTGTCCTCTCAGGACGCTGACTGCAAGCTCGTGCGGCCGGCACCCCGGGAAAGCGCCCCGAGCGCAGCCGAGGTTGCTCGTTTGTGGGAGGGACTCAGGCCAAACACTGTGATTAGCGTTCCTGGCTCTCCCTTAGGTTCGTTGGCTGAGAGTTGTCAAGGAGAGAGATTGCCCATGGACAGACTGATAGGTTATCAGGGTAGGCAATTTCGTTTACTCCCGGGTTCTAAACCTTGGGATTCCAGCTGAGGAGGCTGTGACGCGCTCCCTTCCATGTACTGGCTGCCGATGTCTGTCCAGCGCCAGCATCAGGTGACACTACTTATTTCATTGCAATTTCAATCTGCATTCAATTAGAGCAGAGTAACTCAACAAATACTCTCCGAGTGTCTGCTGGGAGCCAGGGATGGTTCTAGGGGCTGAGGATATAGTACTCAACAAAAGAACTTCCTGTCCTCAAGGAGCTTCTATTCTAATGGAGGGTACAGGTAGTACATTAGATAAATAAAAAAAATGGAGCTTGCTGGGCCGGGCGCGGTGGCTCACGCCTGTCATCCCAGCACTTTGGGAGGCTGAGGCAGGCGGATCATCAGAGGTCAGGAGTTCGAGACCAGCATGGCCATCATGGTGAAACCCGTCTCGACTAAACATAAAAAATTAACCAGGCGTGGTGGCAGGCACTGGTAATCCCAGCTACTCGGGAGGTTGAGGGAGGAGAATCGCTTGAACCCGGGAGGCGGAGGTTGTAGTGAGCTGAGATCACCCCATTGCACTCCAGCCTGGGTGACAAGAGCAAGACCACATCTCAAAAAAAAAAAAGCATGCTAAAGAGTAAGTGCAGAGCAGGGGAGGAGGAAATAGTGAGAATGACCCTGGCCTCAAGTGGACATGGATTTGGGCATTTTACCAGTTCTCTTAGTCTTTGCCGTACTGATTGGGATGCTTTTGGCATCAAGCATCGAAAACATATTAAAACTAGTTCACTCTATGGAAGCATTCCATTCGCTTTTGCTCTGGGAAGTCCAAGGAACCAGAAGTAAGATGGGGTCAAGGGCTTGAATAAGATCATCAGGATTTAGAAATGGTGGAGGATTCCGTCTTTTTTTTTTTTTCTATGTTTTTTTTTTCTTTTTTTCTTTTTCTCTTTTTCTTGAGACGGAGTTTCGCTCTTGTTGCCCAGGCTGGAGTGCAGTGGCAAGATCTCAGCTCACTGCAACCTCTGTCTCCCAGGTTCAAGCGATTCTACCCCCTCAGCCTCCCAAGTAGCTGGGATTACAGGCGCCCACCACCATGCCCAGCTAATTTTTTGTGTGTGTTTTAGTAGAGACGGGGTTTCACCATGTGGGCCAGGCTGGTTTCAAACTCCTGACCGCAGGTGATCTGCCCGCCTCGGCCTCCCAAAGTGTTGGGATTACAGGTGTGAGCCACAGCACCTGACCCTCTTTTTTTCCTTTTGCTTCACCCTCCTGAGTGTCTGGAACTACAGGCATGTGCCACCACACCCATATTTATTTTTCTTAAAAATTTGTTTTTGGCTGGACACGGTGGCTCATGCCTGTAATCCTAGCACTTTGGGAGGCTGGGGCTGGCAGATCACGAGGTCAAGAGATTGAGACCATCCTGTCCAACATGGTGAAACCCTGTCTCAACTAAAAATACAAAAATTAATTGGGCGTGGTGGCGCACGCCTGTAGTCCCAGCTACTTGGGAGGCTGAGGCAGGAGAATTGCTTGAACCCAGGAGGCGGAGGTTGCAGTGAGCCGAGATTGCGCCACTACACTCTGGTGACAGAGCGAGATTCTGTCTCAAAAATAAAATAAAATAAAATAAAATTTTTTGTAGGGATGGGGTCTCACTTTCTTTCCCAGTCTGGTCCTGAACTCCTGCGCCCAAGTGACCCTCCTTTGTTTGCCTCCTGAAGTGCTGGGATTATAAATGTGAGCCACCGCACCCAGCCTGTTTATTTGTGTATTTGTTTTTTAAATATCTAGATGGGGTCTCACTATGTTGCCCAGGCAGGTCTCAAAGTCCTGGCTTCAAGCAGTCCTCCTGCCTTGGCCTTGCCAAGTGTTAGGATTACAGGTATGAGCCACCATGCCCACCCCTTCACTTTCTTTTCAGGCTCCTGCTTCCATTCTGCTGACTTGTAATGGTTTTCTGCTGCTTGTAACAACACAAAGTTTAATGGATTAAAGTGACAAATATTTATTATCCAACAGTTTCTGTGGGTCAGGAATTGATCAGTGGCTTATCTGGGTGATTATGACTTTGGGTCTCATGGAGTTGCAACCAAGATGTTGGCTGGGGCTGCAGGCGTCTAAAAACTTGATGGAGGCTTTTCTGGTTTTTCTAGAGGTGGAAAATTTAAAGAGAACAAATAAAATAAAAACTGGACCAGGGCTGGAGGATCTCATTCCAAGGTGGCTCACTCACAAGGCTAGTGACTGGAAGCCTCAGTTCCCTCTTGGCTGGTGACAGGAGCCCTCAGTTCCTTGCCTCATGGAACTTTCCTTAGGACCCATGTCCTCACACAGTAATTATCTTCCCTTAGAGCAGGTGATCTCAGAGTGAAAGTGGAAGGTTTCCACCACAATACCTGTTAATGAAATTCTTTTTTTTTTTTGAGCTAGAGTCTCCCTCTGTCACCCAGGCTGGAGTGCAGTGACGTGATCTTGGTTCATCCCTCGTCCCCGGTTCAGCTATTCTCTTGCCTCAGCCTCCCGAGGAGCCGGGACTACAAGCATGCACTAGCACGCCCAGCTAATTTTTGTATTTTTAGTAAAGATGGGGTTTCACCATGTTGGCTGGGCTAGTCTCAAACTCCTGGCCTCAGCCAATCCTCCCGCCTCGGCCTCACAAAGTGCTAGGATTACAGACGTGAGCCATCGTGCTAGGCCTATTTCATTTATTTATTTATTTTGAGCTAGATTCCCACTCTGTTGCCCAACTGGAGTGCAGTGGTTCCATCTCAGCTCACTGCAACCCCTGCCTCCCAGGTTCAAGTGATTGTCCTGCCTCAGCCTCCCGATAGCTGAGATTACAGGTGTGCATCACCATGCCCGGCTAATTTTTGTGTTTTTGGTAGAGGCGAGTTTTCGCCATGTTGGCCAGGCTGATCTGGAACTCCTGACCTCAGGTGATCTGCCCACCTTGGCTTCCCAAAGTGCTGGAATTAGAAGCATGAGCCGGCCGGGCGCGGTGGCTCAAGCCTGTAATCCCAGCACTTTGGGAGGCCGAGACGGGCGGATCACGAGGTCAGGAGATCGAGACCATCCTGGCTAACACGGTGAAACCCCGTCTCTACTAAAAATAAAAAAAAACTAGCCGGGCGAGGTGGCGGGCGCCTGTAGTCCCAGCTACTCTGGAGGCTGAGGCAGGAGAATGGCATAAACCCGGGAGGCAGAGCTTGCAGTGAGCTGAGATCTGGCCACTGCACTCCAGTCCGGGCGACAGAGCGAGACTCCGCCTCAAAAAAAAAAAAAAAAAAAAAGAAGCATGAGCCACTACCCCTGCCCCTGCCCCCATCCAAACATTTTAAAGCTACTATGCAACTTACCAATCCTGTGGGACAAGAGTGCCTAGTCCTGTGATTTCAGCTGGGGTTGTGGCCCTAATCTCTGGGAATCTGATTAATTAGCAAGGGACAGGCCTATACATTAATAAATTACTCTTCTGGCCAGGCAAGGTGGCTCACGCCTGTAATCCCAGCCCTTTGGGAGGCCGAGGGGGGCGGATCACCAGGTCAGGAGATCGAGACCATCCTGGCTAACATGGTGAAACCCCATCTCTACTAAAAATAGGAAAAATTAGCCAGGTGTGGTGACGGGCGCCTGTAGTTCCAGCCACTTGGGAGGCTGAGGCAGGAGAGTAGCGTGAACCTGGGAGGCAGAGCTTGCAGTGAGCCAAGATCACGCCATTGCACTCCAGCCTGAGCAACAGAGTGAGACTCTGTCTCAAAAAAAAAAAAACGACTAGGGGCGGTTGTTCACACCTATAATCCCAGCACTTTGGGAGGCCTAAGCAAGCAAATCAGGAGTTAAGGAGATTGAGACCCAAGACCATCCTGGCTAACACAGTGAAACCCCGTCTCTACTAAAAATACAAAAGTTGCCAGGCGCAGTGGCTCAAGCCTGTAATCCCAGCACTTTGGGAGGCCGAAGCGGGCGGATCATGAGGTCAGGAGATCGAGACCATCCTGGCTAACCCGGTGAAACTCCGTCTCTACTAAGAAAAATACAAAAAACTAGCCGGGCGAGGTGGTGGCGCCTGTAGTCCCAGCTACTCGGGAGGCTGAGGCAGGAGAATGGCGTGAACTCAGGAGGCGGAGCTTGCAGTGAGCTGAGATCCGGCCACTGCACTCCAGCCTGGGTGACAGAGCGAGACTCCGTCTCAAAAAAAAAAAAAAAAAAAAATACAAAAGTTAGCCGGGTGTTGGCTGGGCACAGTTGCTCACGCCTGTAATCCCAGCACTTTGGGAGGCCGAGGCGGGTGCATCACCTGAGGTCAGGAGTTCAAGATCGGCCTGGGTGACACAGTGAAACCCCGTCTCTACTAAAAATACAAAATTAGCCGTATATGGTGGCACATGACTGTAATCCCAGCTACTCAGGAGGCTGAGGCAGGAGAATCGCTTGAACCTGGGAGGCGGAGGATGCAGTGAGCCAAGATAGCGCCATTGCACTCCAGACTGGGCAACAGGAGTAAATCTCCATCTCACCAAATAAATAAATAAATAAATAAATAAATAAATAAATAAATAAATAAGCTGGGTGTGGTAGCT
This sequence comes from Piliocolobus tephrosceles, assembly GCF_002776525.5. Classification (NCBI taxonomy): domain Eukaryota; kingdom Metazoa; phylum Chordata; class Mammalia; order Primates; family Cercopithecidae; genus Piliocolobus; species Piliocolobus tephrosceles. The sequence continues at coordinate 2,816,435 of NC_045450.1, read as the reverse complement.
GGCGCCTGTAGTCCCAGCTACTCGGCAGGCTGAGACAGAATGGCATGAACCCAGGAGGCGGAGCTTGCAGTGAGCTGAGATGGCACCACTGCACTCCAGCTTGGGCAACAGAGTGAGATTCTATCTCAAAAAAAAAAAAAACCCTGGCCGGGCGCTGTGGCTCATGCCTGTAATCTCAGCACTTTGGAAGGCTGAGGTGGGTGAATCATGAGGTCAGGAGATCGAGACCATCCTGGATAACACAGTGAAACCCCATCTCTACTGAAAATACAAAAAAAAAATGAAATGGGTGTCATGGCATGTGCCTGTAGTCCCAGCTACTCAGGAGGCTGAGGCAGGAGAATTGCTTGAACCCAGGAGGTGAAGGTTGTGGTGAGCCAAGTTCGTGCTACTACACTCCAGCCTGGGCAACAGAGCGAGACTACATCTCAAAAACAAAAACAAAAAAACCTGCAAACTTGGTGAATTTTTTTTTTTTTTTTAAGACGAAGCCTTGCTCTGTGGCCCGGGCTGGAGTGCAGTGGCCGAATCTCAGCTCACTGCAAGCTCCGCCTCCCAGGTTTACGCCATTCTCCTGCCTCAGCCTCCCGAGTAGCTGGGACTACAGGCGCCCGCCACCTCGCCCGGCTAGTTTTTTGTGTTTTTTAGTAGAGACGGGGTTTCACCATGTTAGCCAGGATGGT
>NC_045450.1:2791125-2815652 GCF_002776525.5 Piliocolobus tephrosceles | reverse complement strand
GGCCTCCCAAAGTGCTGGGATTACAGGCTTGAGCCACCGCGCCCAGCTAAACTTGGTGAATTTTGTACCCACTTGTGCTTTGCAAAATTCTTCATGGGGCCAGGCGCGGTGGCTCATGCCTGTAATCCCAGCACTTTGGGAGGCCTAGGCAGGTGGATCACAAGGTCAGGAGATGGAGACCATCCTGGCTAACACGGTGAAACCCTGTCTCTACTAAAAGATACAGAAAATTAGCCGGGCATGGTGGTGGGCGCCTGTAGTCCCAGCTACTCGGGAGGCTGAGGCAGGAGAATCGCTTGAACCCAGGAGGCGGAGGTTGCAGTAAGCTGAGATTGCACTACTGCATTCCAGCCTGGGCGACAGAACAAGACTCTGTCTCAAGAAAAAATAAAAATAAATAAAAATTGGGCTGGGTGCAGTGGGTCACGCCTGTAATCCCAGCACTTTGGGAGGCCGAGGAGGATGAATCGCAAGGTCAGGAGATTGAGACCATCCTGGCTAATGTGGTGAAAGTCCGTCTGTACTGAAAATACAAAAAAAATTAACAGGGTGTGGTGGCAGGCACCTGTAGTCCCAGCTACTTGGGAGGCTGAGGCAGGAGAATGGCGTAAACCCGGGAGGCAGAGATTGCAGCGAGCTGAGATCGCGCCACTGCACTCCAGCTTGGGCGACAGAGTGAGACTCCGTCTCAAAAATAAATAAATAAATAAATAAATAAAATGAACACTAATTTGTGGGGGAGTTGCAGGAAATCTGCCTTGGAATTCAGGAGAAAGGCTTACCCCATGGTATTTTCTGGATAGACTACAAAACTTATTCTGTGTAATAGTTGCCCATCAGCTGTTCGCCCTCAACTTATTTTTAGGAGGCATTGTGAGCCCTTCTCAAGTACTGTAAAAGTTTTTCAGTTCTGTAAAGGAAAGGAACTTGTGTTTGGGCTTTTGAGTGTTGACTGAAAGTGCTGTGATACTTTTGCCTTTGTCATGGAACCATGATCTTTAAAGTGCTTCTGGAAAAATGGTTACGGGCCTGTTCTTTGTCTTGAGATTATTCTTCGTGGAGAGAGAAATAGCTGCTTGCTGTAAACAGTTGGACACAGTAGCTGTTCTTGTCTGACATCTGCTTTGCTCAGCTGAAACATGTGCCTCAGTGGCTACTGTGGGTGTCTCTGAAGCTCCATTGGCTACTGTAGGTGTCTCTGAGGCTCATGTTGAATTGCTGTCAAATACCCGGAGTATTCTTGGTGGTGACACAGCCACATTTTGCAAATACATTTCTTTTTTTTTTTTTTTTTTTTTTGAGACGGAGTCTTGCTCTGTCGCCCGGGCTGGAGTGCAGTGGCCGGATCTCAGCTCACTGCAAGCTCCGCCTCCCGGGTCCACGCCATTCTCCTGCCTCAGCCTCCCAAGTAGCTGGGACCACAGGCGCCGCCACCTCGCCCGGGTAGATTTTTGTATTTTTTAGTAAAGACGGGGTTTCACCACATTAGCCAGGATGGTCTCAATCTCCTGACCTCGTGATCCGCCCGTCTCGGCCTCCCAAAGTGCTGGGATTACAGGCTTGAGCCACCGCGCCTGGCCACAAATACGTTTCTTAAGTCGTTTGTGTGTATAGCAGCTGGATTTGGGGACAAGCATTTGGGCACACTTGCTCCAAGATTGATTAGTGATTATGGATCATGAAGTCTGTGGGGAAATTCAGATCCTGAAGCAGGGAGAATGATTGTGAGTTATCTTCCTTGTCTTTTAAATTCTCTTTCATCCGTGTGGCTCGGGACACAGTAGACATCTTCCTGGCCTTAGATAAATAGCTTTCTTTCTGCCAGGTGAGAGAAGTATGATGAGTGCTTTGAAAGAAAAATACTGAGTTTTCTGGGGTGGAATGTGGCTAACCAGGGTCAGCAGGGGTCACCCCAAACTTATTTAAGGTCTGAGCCGCTGCACCTGGGCCTTTTTTTTTTTTTTCTTTTTTTTGAGGCAGAGTCTTGTTCTTGTTGCCCAGGCTGGAGTACAATGGTGTGATCTCAGCTCACTGCAACCTCTCCCTCCTGGGTTCAAGCGATTCTCCTGCTTCAGCCTCCCTAGTAGCTGGGATTACAGGCACGCACCACATGCCAGCTAATTTTTGTATTTTTAGTAGAGACGGGGTTTCACCATGTTGGCCAGGTTGGTCTCGAACTCCTGACCTCAAGTGATCTGACCGCCTTGGCGTCCTAGAGTGCTGGGATTACAGTTGTGAGCTACCACACCCAGCTGGGCTTATTATTCTTGTTTTTTAATCCATTGACAAAATCCTTCCAATTTCTATTTCTAACTGGTGAAACTAGATAGTTTTTCTCTAAATATTAACTAAATATTTTATCCATTTAAAACACTGTTTTCTTCTCTTTTTTTTTTTTTTTTTGAGACAGGGTCTTGCCCTGTTGCCCAGACTGGAATGCAGTGGCGAGATCTCGGCTCACCCAAGCCTTGACCTCCCAGGCTGAAGGGAACCTGCTGCCTCAGTCTCTCGCATAGCTGGGACTAGAGGCACATACCACCACGCCTGGCTAGTTTTTGTATTTTTTTGTAGAGGCGGGGTTTTGCCACTTTGCTCCGGCTGGTCTCAAACTCCTGAGCTCAAGTGATCTTCCTGCTTCCGGCTTTAGCCTCCCGAAGTTGCTGGGATTACAAGTGTATGCTACTGTGTGCCTAGCGCTAAAACACTGTCTTGACCACAGAGGAGGTCTACAGAAAAAGAAAGGAAAAAAAAACAAAAATGACTGACTGCTTCAGGCTGGGCACAATGGTTCACACCTGTAATTCCAGCACTTTGGGAGGCAGAGGTGGGAGGATCACGTGAACCCAGGAGTTACAGACGAGCCTGGGCAACATAGTGAGGCTCCCATTTCTACAAAAAATTGAAAGATTAGCTGGATAAAAATTAGCTGGTGTGTGCCTGTGCTCCCAGCTACTGGGGAGCCTGAGACAGGAGGATCTCTTGAGCCCAGGGGGTTCAAGGCTGCAGTGAGCCATTATTGTACCACTTCATTCCAGCCTGGACAACACAGCAAGACCCTGTGTCAAAAAAAAAAAAGTTTTCATCAAATTCTGCAGTTAAAAAAATTAGAAAATATCTATTTTCCTTTTTTTTTTTTTTTTTTGTCTGAGATGGAGTCTCACCCTGTAACCCAGGCTGGAGTGCAATGGTGTGATCTCGGCTCACTGCAACCTCTCCCTCCCGGGTTCAGTCAATACTCCCGCCTCAGCCTCCCAAGTAGCTGGGATTATAGGTGTGTGTCACCACACATGACTAATTTTGTATTTTTAGTAGAGATGGGGGTTTCTCCATGTTGGTCAGGCTGGTCTCGAACTCCTGACCTCAGGTGATCCGCCTGCCTCAGCTTCCCACTGTGGTGGAATTATAGGCGTGAGCCACCATGCCTGACCTAGACCACCTATTTTCATTTTTGTTTTTCATTTTTTAAATACTTTCTTTAATTTTTTTGACCACCTATTTTCAAAATATTAAATTGCTTTTTTTTTTTTTTTGAGACAAAGTCTCACTCTGTCTCCCAGGCTGGAGTACAGTGGCACGATCTTGGCTCACTGCAAGCTCTACCTCCCAGGTTCACTCCAGTTTCCCATCTCAGCCTCCCGAGTAGCTGGGACTACAGGCGCCTGCCAGCACGTCCGGGTAATTTTTTGTATTTTTAGTAGAGACAGCATTTCACCTTGTTAGCCAGGATGGTCTCGATCTCCTGACCTCGTGATCCACCCGCCTTGACCTCCCAAAGTGCTGGGATTACAGGTGTGAGCCACCGCGCCGGCCTTGAATTGCTTTTTATTTGTGGATTTGTGGTGATGATTTTTATTCGTTGTGATGATTTTTATTCTGCCCTTCCTGGAGTACATATACTTTTCCTAATGAAAAAGCAATTAGAGGCTGGGCGCAGTGGCTCAGCACAGCCACCGCCCCTACCCCACAGTGGTAGGGAGTTCAAGACCAGCCTGACCAACATGGAGAAACCCCATCCCTACTAAAAATACAAAATTAACCTGACGTGGTAGCACATGCCTGTAATCCCAGCTACTCAGGAGGCTGATGCAGGAGAATCGCTTGAAACCGGGAGGCGGAAGTTGCAGTGAGCCAAGATCGCGCCTTTGCACTCCAGCCCGGGCAACAGTGCAGGACTCTGTGTCAAAAAAAAAAAAAAAAAGCAATTAGAATGAGACTTTTGTTTTTATTTTCTGTTCTCTGTGACTCAGTAAACTTCTTAGAGAAAGAACCCTTGGAGAAAAGGGAGAGACCCGTTACTTCCTTTCGGCATGGACTGTGGTATTCCTGCCCCACCCCCGCCAAAATGTTAATGAGCTGTGCAAACGGATGCTGGATTTTTTTGTTCTTCCTCCTTATCAGAGTTTCCACTCAGGACTGGGTAGCCTGTGGACTCCCTGGAGGACAGACAGGTGTGGCAGTCTCAGTGGCCTAGAGTGGACGGCTGGTTTACTGACAGTCCTCTTTTTTTGAGACAGAGTCTTGGTCTGTTGCCCAGGCTGGAGTGCAGTAGTAGTCTTGCCTCACTGCATCCTCTACCTCCCAGGCCGAAGTGATTCTCGTGCTTCAGCCTTCCCAGTAGCTGAGATTACAGGCAGACGCCACCATACCCACCCAGTTTTGTATTTTTAGTAGAGACAGGATTTCACCACGTTGGCCAGCCTGGTCTTGAACTCCTATTCTCAAGTGATCTGTCCACCTCGGCCTCCCAAAATGCTGGGATTATAGGCATGAGTCACCACGGGCTTACTGATAGTTCTGTAGGCCAGGGGAATCATCTGTTTGAATAACCATATATGGGGTATTGTGTTTATCTTTCTTCAAGTTATTCTTGGTGTCAGGTCTTTTTTTTTTTTTGAGTCTCACTCTGTCACCCATGCTGGAGTGCGATGGCACAATCTCAGCTCATGGCAACCTCTGCCTCCCGGATTCAAGCGATTCTCCTGCCTCAGCCTCCTTAGTAGCTGGGATTAGTGATGCGCACCACCAAGCCCGGTTAATTTTTTGTATTTTTAGTAGAGATGGGGTTTCACCATGTTGGCCAGGCTGGTCTCGAACTCCTGACCTGGCGATCTACCCACCTCGGCCTCGCAAAGTGCTGGGATTACAGGCGTGAGCTACCACGCCCAGCTAGTGTCAGGTCTTTTACCTTAATTAATACATATCATAATGACAAATTTTCTTTTCCGAGCCCTCACTTTTTTTTTTGAAACAGGGTCTCACTGTGTTGCTCAAACTGGAATGTAATGATAGTGATCACAGCTGATGGCAGCCTCAACTTCTTAGGCTCAAGCTAACCTCCCACCTCAGCCTCCCAGGTAGCTGTGACTACAAGCGCGTGCCACTACATGTGACTAATTTTATTTTACTTTTCGTAGAGAAGGGATCTCCCCATGTTGCCCAGACTGGTCTCGAACTCCTGGCCTCAAGTCATCCTCCTGCCTCAACCTCCCAAAACACTAGGATTATAGGCGTGAACCACCGTGCCCGGCCATGAAGTTAAATTTTTTGGTTATTAGCTTGTCGAGTTCTGTTTTCTGTTTTTTTAAATAGCCACATAGCCTGCCTGTCTGTGGTCAGTTGTATGGATGCTCAAGTACAGCAAGGACAGTGCCCTGCGCAAGTCTCTCTGACCTGGGTCCATGGGGATTTTCTCTGTCAATCAGCTTCCTGAAGCTCTGGCTACTGTTTCTGGTGCTTGTAATGACCACAGTAGAGAAAAACATTGATATCTTCTTGCCGTTGATGAGAAAATCTTTGGACCTATCTCATGGTGTCCTTATTTGCAAAATGGTTGGATCGTGAACTGCCTGGCTGGCTTTGGCTGCCTTGCTGTTGTGGCTTTTAGTAACTAACCCTATTTTCTGGTGGCTGAGTCAAGTTTCTGAAAAGGAAGTCTCACCTGGCGATCCTGTGAAGGAATTCCTGACCAACTTTTTAATTTTCCAAAGACGGGCCTTCCTGGTGTGAAACACACACCTTTTCTGTGGCCAGGCCGCTGTGAAAGCTTGTGCAGAGGCTGCAGAGCAGTAAGACTTCCCACCCCTTGGGGCGTTTGCATTGTCACCGCGTTGTCTGACTTTGGTGACGACCCCTTTTAAACTCTGGCATTTGCTCGGGTAAGTATTGGGGAGTATTATAAATGCTATGTGTATCCGTTTTTTCCCCACAGTAGAAAGGGAGATGATTTTCATGACTGGTTTTGAGGAAGCTAGTAATTATTTTGTAATGGAGAATCGTAACATGCCAGAGGTTTGGCTCTTCTTTCAGTACGTCTTCCGGCTACCACAAAACTCAACTACTGATATTCTTCCAAAAATAAACAAAACACTAAAAAGACCCCTGCCTCTGGAACAAAATAGCTGCACGTTAAGGTAGCTTTGTAAACTAAGGTAGTACCTTCGTGGTTTTTTTTTTTTTTTTTTTTTTGAGACGGAGTCTCACTCTGTAGCCCAGGCTGGAGTGCAGTGGCCGGATCTCAGCTCACTGCAAGCTCCGCCTCCCGGGTTTATGCCATTCTCCTGCCTCTAGCCTCCCGAGTAGCTGGGACTACAGGCGCCCGCCATCTCGCCCGGCTAGTTTTTTGTATTTTTAGTAGAGACGGGGTTTCACCGTGTAGACCAGGATGGTCTCGATCTCCTGACCTCATGATCCACCCGTCTCAGCCTCCCAAAGTGCTGGGATTACAGGCCTGAGCCACCGCGCCCAGCCTGCTACCTTCATGTTTAAGGAAGCACAAACCAAGGCTGCCTGTGGAGAAGCTGGTTCTTCCTCTTAAACTTATATGAACCTCTGACCCCACCCCCCTTTACTAAAGATTTTCTTTTCTCTCTTGATTTTTTATTTTATACTTTTTATTTTGGACTACTTATAGATTCACAAGATGTTGCAAAAATAGCACAGAGCTGGACCCTGCAGTCTGCTTCCTGAATGGTAACATCTTTTTTTTTTTTTTTTTTGAGACGGAATTTTGCTCTTGTCGCCCAGGCTGGAGTGCGATGGTGTGATCTTGGCTCACCGCAACCTCTGCTTCCCAGGTTCAAGTGATTCTCCTGCTTCAGCCTCCCGGGTAGCTGGGATTACAGGCATGCACCACCGCGCCTGGCTAATTTTTTTTTGTATTTTTAGTAGAGATGGGGTTTCTCCATGTTGGTCAGGCTGGTCTCAAACTCCTGACCTCAGGTAATCTGCCCACCTTAGCCTCCCAAAGTGCTGGGATTACAGGCGTGAACCACCACACTTGACCAATAACTACCATTTCAAATTCCCACTACTATTATACTATAGACCTGTTATCCTATATTCTCACCAACACATTTTAAAATACTTAACTTTTAGGCTGGGTGTGGTCCACACTTTGGGAGGCTGAGGCAGATGGATTACTTGGGCTCTGGAGTTCGAGACCAGCCTGGGCAACATGGCGAAACTCCGTCTCTACAAAAAATACAAAAATTTGCCCAGCACAGTGATGCACACCTGTGGTCCCAGCTCCTTGATAGGCTGAGGTGGGACAATCACTTGAACCCGGGAGGAGGAGGTTGCAGTGAGCCTAGATCGCCACTGCACTTCAGCCTGGGTGACAGACTGAGACTCTGTCTCAAAATGAAATGAAATGCTTCACTTGTGTTAATGTCATTTGTCCTGCTGTGTCTATGAGTGAGACTCAGCGTGTTTCCCTTGGGCACCAGCCAACGGAGTGTGCTCTTCGGTGAACTGCCCAGTTACGAATTCGTTTCCTGTGTCCCCGCTGGGGTCCTTGCCTTTCTTTTGTGGGTTTGTGAAATCCCCAGGAATATTGATCCGGGTTTGTTTTGCGGGACTGACAAGGTAACAATCTTTTGGCTTCCCTGGCCGCGTTGGAAGAATTGTCTCGGGCCACAGGTGAAGTACACTAACACTAACGGTAGCTGATGAGATCTCCGAATGTTTTCAGAAAGTTGATGAATTTGTGTTAGGCCACACTGGGCCAAGGGTTGGACAAGCTTGGGTTAGATATTTCAGAGTATATTTAGTCCCATCAGTGTTTTTCTTAATGATTTCCACCTTTGGGGTCATGCTTTCAAGACTTTCCCTAACCAAGGTTACATAAACATTGTCTTCTATTTCCTTTTCGTTTAATGTTTGTTAAAAATAATGTTTACATTTTTGGCCAGACGTGGTGGCTCACACCTGTAATCCCAGCACTTTGAAAGGCTGAGGTGGGCAGATCACGAGGTCAGCAGTTCTAGACCAGCCTGACCAACATGGTGAAACCCCATCTCTACTAAAAATACACAAATTAGCCAGGTGTGTTGGTGGTTACCTGTGGTCCCAGCTACTTGGGAGGCTGAGTGAACCTCTGCCTCCCAAGTTCAAGCAATTCTCCTGCCTCAGGCTCCTGATGATTGATGGGTGTTTTGTATTTTTTTTTTTTTTTTTTGAGATAGGAGTCTCGCTCTGTTGCCCAGGCTGGAGTGCAATGGTGTGATATTGGCTCACCGTAACCTCTGCCTCCCGGGTTCAAGCGATTCTCCTGTCTCAGCCTCCTGAGTAGCTGGGATTATAGGCGCACGCCACCACACCCAGCTAATTTTTGTACTTTAGTAGAGATGGGGTTTCACCATGTTGTTTAGGCTGGTCTTGAACTGCTGAGTTCGTGATCCGCCTGCCTCGGCCTCCTGAAGTGCTGGTATTACAGGCGCAAACCACCACACCTGGTTGCTTGGTGTTTTTTTAATTGATTGATTGGTGGTTTTGTTGGGTTTTTAATTGATGTTTTGTTTTGTTTTGAGACAGAGCTTCGCTCTGTGTCACCAGGCTGGAGGGCAGTGACATGATCATGGTTCATTGTAGCCTCAGCCTCCTGAGTTCAAGTGGCCCTCCCACCTCACCTTCCTGGGTGGGTAAGACCACAGGCGTGTGCCCCCACACCTGGCTGATTTTTTTTTCTTTCTTTTTAGAAAAAGGGTCTCAGCATGTTGCCCAGGCTGGTCTTGAACTGAGCTCAAGCTATCCATGCGCCTCGGCCTTGCAAAGTGCTGGGATTACAGACATGAGACACCATTCCCAGCCTTATTAATGATTTTTTTTTTTTTTTTAAGAGAAGTCTCGCTCTTGTCGCTCAGGCTTGAGTGCAATGGCTCAATCTTGGCTCACTGCAGCCTCCGCCTCCCAGGTTCAAACAATTCTCCTGCCCCTGCCTCCCAAGCAGCCTGCCACCATGCCTGGCTAATTTTTGTATTTTTTAGTAGAGACTGGGTTCACCATGTTTGCCAGGCTGGTCTCGAACTCCTGACCTCAGGTGATCCAGCCGCCTCAGCTTCCCAAAGTGCTGGGATTATAGGCATGAGCCACCGCACCCGGCCTTGTTAATGATTTTTAAACCAGTTTCTCACAAACTCTTTTGATCTTAGATCTGTCTGTGTTTTTCACAAATGCCTCAACAGCTGGCTCACAGTTTTAGAAACCCGTGTTTGTCAGTTAAAATGATGATCCTCCCCAAAATGTTCAGTGCCATTTTCTGTCCTGTCCTGGGTTCACCCCAGTGGTCGGAGAGTCCCCATGGAGGCACACGGGGCCTGACTATCCGGGAACTCTCCCAGAGGAGAGCCCAGTGCTGGGCTCAGGTGGGTGCTCATCTGGTTAAGTCAGTTTTACCCGCATTGTTTTGCGTCTTTTGCGTCCCCTTAGTGGGGCTTTGCCATCCGGAGCCTCTGTTTCTGTCTTCCCTCACGTACGTGATATGTTGTATTTCATTCTGCTCTGCAGGTGAGGACACTGGCCAAATTGTAGGTACTCACAAGACACAGATGACTCAGGTCCCCAACTGTATTATTAATGAGGGTTTAGAGAGTTTTTTCCTATTGTCCTTCTAAATCGTGTTACCGAGGTGGCCCGGCGTGGGGGATGCTTGTCATTTCAGCCAGGCTCTCCAATTCCAAAGGCAGGAATTGAGAAAGTGACAGTACTTTCTCTGTCCCTGCCACAGAATGCCCAGTTTGGTCTAATTTAACATGACCAATCATGCAGTAGAGATAAGAGAGTAGTTTGAATTTTATTTTTCCTTTAATTTTTAGAGGCCACCTTATAACTCAGCCATTCTAGTCACATTTTTTTCATATAGAGTGTATACTTCACATACTCCATGCTTGTCCACACAGAGAATACTTCTGGAAGGACCCATGTGAAACCAGTATCAAGCTTCCCCTCTTGAGCCTGGGAGTCACAAGATGAAAGGAGATTTACCCTTTTATACTTTTTAAGTTTTGTGGGTTTTTTTGAAACAATGTCTTGTTCTGTTGCCCAGGCTGGAATGCAGTGGCATGGTCATGGCTCACTGCAGCCTTGACCTCCCGGGCTCAAGCAATCCTCCTGCCTCAGCCTCCCGAGTAGTTGGGACGACAGGTGCCCAGCACCACACCTGGCTGATTTTTTTATTTTGGTGGAGATGAAGTGTCCCCATGTTGCACAGGCTGGTCTCAAACTCCCGGGCCCAAGTGACCTGCCTGCCTCTGCCCCCAAAGTGCTGGGATTACAGGTGTGAGCCACCACGCCCGGCCCTCCTAAACGTTGTATATATATATATATTACTGATGTTTTTAAAATTATAAACCCAAACTACATTAATAGGAATTGTCTTGCAGGGTCCCTTGGTCATAGCTTAGGTGTTAGAAGAACGATTAAGAAAAGGAGCGATGTAATTTACTAGCTTGAGGTCTGCATTTGGATTGACTTTACTAAGCTTGCTGTGAACTCCAAGGAACAGAAAACCCAGAACGCAGATCAGGCGGCATCTTCAGAGGAAGAGGCCCTTTCCCCTTTGTCTTGCTTCCAGGCTGGCTGTGGGGGGGGTGGAGTCTCCCCCTTGAGGGTCAGGAGATGTCTGGCCATCATCTGGTAGAGTGGGATGAACCAAACAAGGGCAGACTTCTCAGCATGTGATTCTCTGCTTGGCTGCACCCTGGAGTCAGCTGGAGAGCGCCAGCAGCCGCTCCTGACTGGGACCCCACGCCCAGAGTGGCCAACTGAGTCCTTCTGGAGTGTGCGTCGGGAGTGCGAACGCGCTCAGGTTATTACCGGGTCCTTCTGGATTGTGGCGTCGGGAGTGCTAACGCACTCAAGTTATTTTCATGTGGAGCCGCCGCTGAGAATCGTGTCTTTGGAAGGATCTAAGTTCCTCACCTGACACCTTCGCAGGCTGCCTGAGCTGCACTTTACAAGTAGCTTTGTGATCCCTAGGTCCACCTGGGCTTACGAAGGCACCGATTCCCTGTCCACAGCTCACAACCAGATGCACCGGCAGGAGTCAACATCGAGCACGTCCTCTGGGCACTCCCACGACCAGGTAGGTCGGGACTCGTGGGCCCATGGATGGATGGGTCGTGTTTGCAGATTCCTGTTGGTGGTGGTTGATGCCCCTCCTTGAGACGTGCTTTCCCACACGTTTTCTTCGAAGCTCTGGCTCCCAGCAGATGAGGACAGCTGAGGCTCAGAGCTCAAATTTCTTGGCTGCAATTTTAAAGCTCTTAAGTTTAAAGCCTTAAAGATAGAAATCCAGAATTGTAGCATTCTGGTTCTCACTCCATTTTCTTTCCTTTGCCAAAGGCATCGATGTGGTAAACATTTCACACATCCCTTCCTTGGGGACACAGTGGCTAGATTGGCTGAACAAATGGCCGTCTCCTCCTCTTCAAGCCCTGGCCCCAGCCCCTCAGCCTCTGGCAATGAGACACTCCTACGTTCTGTTGCTGCCTTTTCCCTAGTTACCTTTTCTAGACAACCCATGCCCTGCCCTCCCCACCCTCATGCCAGCTGCTTGCTTTTAATGAGGTCCTTGGTCATGACTCACTGTTTGATTTTCCGTGGTCTAACTCATTGCCTTTGATAAGCACACCTTTTCGGACTTCCAAGATGTGAAAACTTAAGCCTCAGCACACTTGGGAGAATGCACACATTTTTTTTTTTATTGTGGCAAAATATACATAACATAAAATTTGCCATTAGTAACATTTGGTATAATCCCAGCATTTTATAACCATCACTACTATTTTCATCATCCCACACAGAGAAACCCCACAGTGCATAGCAGTCACTCCCAACTCCCCCTGTTCCCAGCACCTGGCATCCACGAGTCTACTTCCTGCCTTTATGAATTTGCCTGTTCTGGGCATTTCGTAGAACTGGAATCACACCACAGGTGACCTTTGTGTCCTAGTTATTTCATTTAGCATAATTTTATAACGTGTCAGAATTTTATTTCTTTTTTTTTTTTTTTAACGTTTGTTTTTTGAGGCAGAGTCTCACTCTGTCGCCCAGGCTGGAGTGCCGTGGCGGGATCTCAGCTCACTGCAAACTCCACCTCCCGGGTTCACGCCATTCTCCTGCCTCAGCCTCCCAAGTAGCTGGGACTACAGGCGCCCGTCACCTCGCCCGGCTAGATTTTTGTATTTTTTAATAGAGACGGGGTTTCACCGTGTTAGCCAGGATGGTCTCGATCTCCTGACCTCGTGATCCACCCGTCTCGGCCTCCCAAAGTGCTGGGATTATAGGCTTAAGCCACCGCGCCTGGCCCAGAATTTTATTTCTTACTGTGGCTGAAAAACACACCACTGCATTATGGTGCAATTATATTATGGATGGGACACATTTTGTTTCCCCATTCATACGTTTTTTTTTTGGTTTTTGGTTTTTGGTTTTTGAGAAGGAGTCTCCCTCTGTTGCCCAGGTTGGAGTGCAGTGGCGCAGTCTGGGCTCACTGCAGCCTCCACCTCTCAGGTTCAAGTGATTCTCCTGTCTGAGCCTCCCGAGTAGCTGGGATTACAGGTGCCTGCCACCACGCCCGGCTAGTTTTTTTGTATTTTTAGTAGAGACGGCTTTCACCATATTGGCCAGGCTGGTCTCGAACTCCTGACCTCGTGATCTGCCCGCCTTGGCCTCCCAAAGTGCTGGGATTACAGGCATGAGCCACTGCGCCCAGCCTATATGTTCATACGTTGTTGGACATCTGGGTTGTTTCTACGTTTTGGCTGTTGTTAATAATGAACCAATATGAACATTTATTTACAAGTTTTTGTTTGAGCCTCTGTGGTGGAGTTTTTGTTTGTTTGTTTTTTGAGACAGGGTCCTGCTCTGTCACCCAGGTGGGAGTGCAGTTGCATGATCTCAGCTCACTGTAGCCTCTGCCCCGCCAGGCTCTAGTCATCTTCCTACCCCAGCCTCCTAAGTAGCTGGGACCACAGGTGAGCGCCACCATACCCAGCTAATTTTTTGGTATTTTTAGTAGAGACAGAGTCTTACTACGTTGCCCAGGCTGGTCTCAAACTCCTGAGCTCAAGCAGTCCACTCACTCGGCCTCTCAAAGTGCTGCGATTACAGGCGTGAGCCACCATGCCTAGCCAGGTTTTTTTTTTTTTAAGAGATGGGGTCTAGGCCGGGCGCATGTCTGGCTAATTTTTGTATTTTTAGTAGAGATGGGGTTTTCACTGTGTTGGCCAGGATGGTCTCAATCTCTTGACCTTGTGATTTGCCCGCCTCGGCCTCCCAAAGTGCTGGGATTACAGGCGTGAGCCACCGTGCCCGGCCGGAAAGTCTCTTTTTTTAATTCTTGTGGGTGTACACCTAGGACTGGACTTGCTGGAGAATATGGTAGTTCTATGTTTAACTTTTTGAGGATCTGCCAGACTGTTTTTCACAGCAGCTGCATCATTTTACAGTCCCATGAGCAATGTACGATGGTTCTGATTTCTCCGCATCCTCACCCAGACTTGTCGTTTTTTCTTTTAAAATTAAAGCCATTCTAGTGGCATACACAGGTTATTACGTGAATTATTTTTATTAGGTAATTAGGAAAAGACAAAGTCCGAGTGAACAGTTTAAAACAAAAGCCAGGCCGGGCGCGGCGGCTCATGCCTGTAATCCCAGCACTTTGGGAGGCCGAGACGGGTGGATCTCGAGGTCAGGAGATCGAGACCAGCCTGGCTAACACGGTGAAACCCCGTCTCTACTAAAAAAATACAAAAAACTAGCTGGGCGAGGTAGCGGGCGCCTGTAGTCCCAGCTACTTGGGAGGCTGAGGCAGGAGAATGGCATAAACCCGGGAGGCGGAGCTTGCAGTGAGCTGAGATCCGGCCACTGCACTCCAGCCTGGGCGACAGAGTGAGACTCCGTCTCAAAAAACAACAACAACAACAACAACAACAAAAAGCCAGCGGTCCCTTATCTCTCTGTTTTCCTGACCCTTCCCCAGAGGGTGCGGCTTTCAGCTCAGCACTTCCTTGTGTTCCTTCGCACACCCTCTTTCAGCTTTCACCCCTCTCTTTGTTGTGAACTGTTGACTTCCTTTTTGGGTAGATGAAGATTTTACCTCAAATCTGCCCGATCATGTCCAGTCTCGCAGTATGATGTGTTAGGACATCGGTTTGGCTGTTTAAAGCGGACCAAAATAACAAAAATCTTGCCTGAGACAAAATGGAAGTTTGTTTTTTTCTCGTTTTATACAGTCGAAGCAGCTCAGGCTGGGTGGTGGTGGTTGGCAGATATCAGAGGCCCTGTGCCTTTCCCATCTTCAAACGTGTTTTCCGTTTTTGTTTCTAAGACGGCGACTGCCAGTTTCCCCACCACATCCACCCCGGGTCCAGCCAGCCGGAGCCAGAGCAAGGAGAGGGCATGTTTTTCTCCTCAGAGTCGGGGCTCAGAAGTTACGCCGAGCAGAGCTCACTCCACGCAGCCGTCCCCGTTCTCCCCTGTGGACTTCTGTTTGAACATATTTTATTTTTTTCTAGCTAGTCTGTGCTTGTCCATGAACATATTTTATTAATAATTATTAGGTAGTGTTTGAATGTTTACTGTGTATCAGATGATCTTATAAGTGCTTTCTATGCATTTAATTATTTAATCCTTAGAATAGGCTTCTAAAGTAGATATTATTTCTTTTACAGATAGGGAAACGAGGCACAGTTCATTGAAAGCGTATGTCCTGGTCACACAGCTAGAGAGGCACCAGGCTGCCCGCCCAGAGCCCATCTTCACCCTGGGGCTTCGAATGTTGAATCTGTGGCTCTCCAGGGAGCCCATGTGTGAGCACCTGGGTCACCTTTTCCATCCCTGCTTGAGGCCGGTGGAAGGTGACTCAGATATGCTCGGAGGCTGAGTAGGTGGGGCTTAGTGAACTTGCAGGGTGTGGGTTGCAGCGTCCGCACCCCTGGCCCAGCACTGCACTGGAGCTCCTTCAGCATTTCCTGGGTTCGGCAGGCAGGAAGCACCAGCGTGTTCAGGATGAAAATAGTTCCTGCTTGCTGGCTCTACACAGCTAATTCGTCTTTCCATATTAATTAGAGACCTTCTTAAGTATAATCTGTTAAGACTGACACCCTAAACATTTATTTAGTTTTTATTTACTGGGCTGACGGCCCATAGTTACAGCTGCAGCCAGCTCCCCAAGAAGCTGACACCAGCAGACCCCTCTGTGCTACAGCTTTGTGCCGTGGGACTGCTAGCCTTGCCGACCTCTTGCTTTATTGACACAGTGACCAGGAGTTAAACTTTGAGGTGTGCCCGTGATGTTGGACCACCAGGATTTAGAAGCCGAAGTCCACCCCTTGAAAAATGAAGAAAGAAAATCGCAGGAAAATCTGGGAAACCCATCGAAAAATGAGGATAACTTGAAAAGCACACCTCCACAGTCCCGGCTCTCCCGGTGCCGAACGGTGGCGTTTTTTCTTTCATTGTTTCTCTGCCTTTTTGTGGTGTTTGTCGTCTCATTCGTCATCCCGTGTCCAGACCGGCCAGCGTCACAGCGAATGTGGAGGATCGACTACAATGCCGCTGGTGAGCCCGGCTTCCCCGCCCAGTGGAGTCCAAAGCAGCTCTTCCCAGGGGGTGGGGTGGGGGCAGAACTGTGTCTGTGAGTCTAGAATTGGCCTTGAAGCAGTGAATCAACCCCAAGTGGCTGCCAGTTCTCTGTCCAAGGTTTTCCTGGAATTGTAGGGAGCCATAGAGCAGCCTTTTTGTTTTATTTTCTGAGACAGAATTTCTCTCTTGTTGCCCAGGCTGGAGTGCAATGGCACGATCTCAGCTCACCGCAACCTCTGCCTCTGGGGTTCAAGCGATTCTCCTGCCTCAGCCTCCCAAAGTAGCTGTATTTACAGGGGTGCAGCACCACGCCCAGCTAATTTTGTATATTTAATGGAGATTGGGTTTCTCCATATTGGTCAGGCTGGTTTCGAACACATGACCTCAGGTGATCCGCCCACCTTGGCCTCCCAAAGTGCTGGGATTAGAGGCGTGAGCCACCGTGCCCAGCCGAGCAGCCTTGAAATAAACATAGAAACGCTGCCAGGGAAGCATTGTGGCTGGCTCTTGGTTATCTTTTTTTTTTTTTTTTTTTTTTTGAGGCGGAGTTTTGCTCTTGTTGCCCAGGCTGGAGTGCAATGGTGCCATCTCCGCTTACCGCAACCTCCGCCTCCTGGGTTCAAGCAATTCTCCTGCCTCAGCCTCCCCACTAGCTGGAATTACAGGCATGTGGCACCACACCTGGCTAATTTTGTATTTTTAGTAGAGACGAGGTTTCTCCATGTTGGTCAGGCTGGTGTCGAACTCGACCTCAGGTGATCTGCCCACCTCAGCTCCCCAAAGTGCTGGGATTACAGGCATGAGCCACTGTGTCTGGCCTTGGTTCTCCCTTTTTTTTTTTTTTGAGACAGAGTCTCGCTTTGTCGCCCAGGCTGGAGTGCAGCGGCACAATCTCCGCTCACTGCAAGCTCCGCCTCCCGGGTTCCCACCATTCTCCTGCCTCAGCCTCCCAATTAGCTGGGACTACACCCAGCTACAGGTGCCCGCCACCACGCCCAGCTAATTTTTTGTATTTTTAGTAGACATGGGGTTTCACCGTGTTAGCCAGGATGGTCTCAATCTCCTGACCTCGTGATCTGCCTGCCTTGGCCTCCCAAAGTGCTGGGATTACAGGCATGAGCCACCACACCCAACTGGTTCTCCCTTCTTTAGCCTCCCAAACTCATCTCCCGTTTTCAGGAAGGATGAGTTGGGTAAATAAAAGCCCATTTGGGTACTTTTCTAAATTAAAAAATTTAATGAAACAGAGCTTCTGGGTGAAAGATACAGAAAAGCTGTCATAAAATGTGAAAAACATGCACCAGCTCGTATGGTCCAGTCTTGCTAGGATGCCCCCGCTCACATCCTGGTTAGTGAAAGGAAAGCTTTCATTCCTGTCTCATGAACTTGCCATTCTGGAGTCTTAGCCGTTATAAAAAGCAATGGAATCAGCCTTAGTCAGGACATTCTGCTTCTGGCAGAACAGCAGCTGCAGTCACCCATGTCAGTGGGCGTGAGCACTGGCCACCTCAGTGTTTCCTGCCACAGACTTCAGGGCTTCTCCAGTGCCATCAATAGGATTTGTTGTTGCAACCTCACTTAGGGTCAGTTTGTGTTCAAAATATACATGTATTTTTTGAGAGTCTTGCTGTGTTGCCCAGGCTGAAGTGCAGTGGCACAATCTTGGCTCAATGCAAGCTCCGCCTCCCGGGTTCACGCCATTCTCCTGCCTCAGCCTCCCAAGTAGCTGGGACTACAGGCGCCCACCACCACACCCGGCTAATTTTTTGTATTTTTAGTAAAGACAGGGTCTCACTGTGTTCGCCAGGATGGTCTCGATCTCCTGACCTAGCAATCCACCCGCCTTGGCCTCCCAAAATGCTGGGATTACAGGCATGAGCCACTGCGCCCAGCCAGTCGGCCTTACTTTTTATTTTATATTTTTTTGAGACGGAGTCTCTCTCTGTCACCCAGGATGGAGTACAATGGCGCAGTCTCGGCTCACTGCAAGCTCCGCCTCCCCGGTTCACGCCATTCTCCTGCCTCAGCCTCCGGAGTAGCTGGGACTACAGGTGCCCACCGCCACGCCCGGCTAATTTTGTGTATTTTTTTTTAGTTGAGACAGGGTTTCACCGTTGTTAGCCAAATGGTCTCGATCTCCTGACTTCGTGATCTTCCTGACGTCGTGATCTGCCTGACTCAGCTTTCCAAAGCACTGATATTACAGAAGTGAGGCACCCTGCCTGGCCTTTTTTTTTTTTTTTTCTGAGACGAAGTTTTGCTCTTACTGCCCAGGCTGGAGTGCAGAGGTGAGATCTTGGCTCACTGCAACCTCTGCCTCCCAGGTTCAATCAATTCTCCTGCCTCCTTCTCCCCAGTAGCTGGGACTACAGGCACAGGTGCCACCACACCTGGCTATTTTTTTTTTTTTTTTTTTTGAGATGGAGTTTGGCTCTTGTTGCCGAGGCTGGAGTGTAATGGCATGATCTCGGCTCACTGCAACCTCCGCTTCCCAGGTTCAAGCCGTTCTCCTGCCTCAGCTTCCCTAGTTGCTGGGATTACAAGCATGTGCCACCATGCCTGGCTAATTTTGTATTTTTAGTAGAGCAGGATTTCTCCATGTTGGTCAGACTGGTCTCGAACTCCCAACTTCAGGTGATCCTCCTGCCTTGGTCGCCCAAAGTTCTGGGATTATAGGTGTGAGCCAATGGGCCCAGCCTAATTTTTGTATTCTTTTTAATTTTTTTAAATTTAAATTTTAATTTTTTTAAGAAGGAGTCTTGCTCTATTGCCCAGGCTGGAGTGCAGTGGCGCAGTCTTGGCTCACTGCAAGCCCCCCCTCCCGGGTTCATGCCATTCTCCTGCCTCAGCCTCCAGAGTAGCTGGGACTACAGGTGCCCACAGTGCTGGGATTACAGGCATGAGCCACCATGCCTGGCCAATTTTTGTATTCTTAGTAGAAATGGGGTTTTACCATGTTGGCCAGGCTGTTCTTGAACTCTTTTTTTTTTTTTTTTAAAGATGGTGTCTTGCTCTGTTGCCCAGGCTGGAGTGCAGTGACATGAGGTCAGCTCACTGCAAGCCCTGCCTCCCAGGTTCAAACGATTCTCGTGCCTCAGCCTCCTGAGTAGCTGGGATTACAGGCACGCACCACCACACCCAGCTAATTTTTTGTATTTTTAGTAGAGACAGGGTTTCACACATTGGCCAGGATGGTCTCAAGCTCCTGACCTCGTTATCCACCCGCCTCGGCCTCCCAACGTGCTGGGATTACAGGCATGAGCCACCACGCCTGGCCCTAATTTTGTACTTTTAGTAAAGATGGAGTTTTACCATGTTGGCCAGGCTGCTCTTGAACTCCTGATTTCAAGTGATCCTCCTCTCTCAGCCTCCCAGCGTGTTGGGATTATAGGCGTAAGTCACCACACCTGGCCCAATTCAGTGATTGGTAGTCAATTTATAGAGTTATGTAGCTGTCAGTACAATTCCATTTTAGAATATTTCTATCATCCCTAAAAGATTCCTGAAGAGGCTGGGCACAGACCCCATCTCTACAGAAAAATAAAAAAATCAGCCAGGCGTGGTGGCATGCAGCTGTGCTCCCAGCTACTTGGGAGGCTGAGGTAAGAATATCACTTATATCTGGAAGGTTGAGGCTGCAGTAAGCTGTGATTGTGCCATGCACTCCAGCCTGGGTGACAGAGGGAGACCCTGTCTCAAAAAAAGAAAGTTCCTCATTACCTTTATCATCACTCCCTGTTCCCTCCTCTCCTAGCCCTGGGCAACCTAGTCTTCTGTCTCCAAAGATGAGTCTTTTTTTTTTTTTAAACACAGTTTTGCTCTTGTTGCCCAGGCTAGAGTGCAATGGCATGATCTCGGCTCACCACAACCTCTGCCTCCTGGGTTCAAGTGATTCTCTGTCTCAGCCTCCCAAGTAGCTGGGATTATAGGCATGCGCCACTACGCCCGGCTAATTTTGTGTTTTTAGTAGAGATGGGGGTTTCTCCATGTTGGTGAGGTTGGTCTCGAACTCCCGACCTCAGGTGATCCACCCACCTCGGCCTCCCAAAGTGCTGGGATTACAGGCGTGAGCCACCGTGCCCGGCCTCTAGACATTTCTTAGAAGTGAAATCCTCCAGTGTGTACCTTTGGAGCGTGACTTCCTTCACTTAGTGTGATGTTTTGCCGTTCGTTTGTGTCGTGGTCTATCTGTGTCTTTCTGTTGCTGAGCAGTGCTCCGGGGGGGCTGCTGGCTGGTGATCACCTGCATCGCTCGCTCTCGGTTGGGGTTCTAATGAATAATTCAGCCTTGAACATTCACGTGCAGATCTTCGTGTGCATGTGTTTTCATTTCTCTTGGGTAGATCGCTAGGAATGGAATTGCTGAACCCTATGGTAAGTTTATGTTTAACTTTCTGAGGAGCTGACAAGCTGTTTCTAAAGCAGCTGCACCGTGTGACCATTTTACCTTCCAGCTACAATGCTGAGGAGGCCCTCAGTCTCTCCGGTCCTTGTCAACACTTGTTAGTGTCTGTCTTTTTTGTTGCACTCATGCTGGTGGGTGTGAATTAGAATCTCCCAGTGACTAAAAATGTTGGGTCCCTCTCTTCATGTGAGTTTTAGCCATTCTTGCATCTTCTTTGTTGAATGTCTGTTCAAGTCTTTTGCCCATTTTTAAAAATTAAAAAAGAAAATTTTTTTTTTTGAGACGGAGTTTTGCTCTTCTACCCCCAGGCTGGAGTGCAATGGCACGATCTCAGGTCACTGCAACCTCTGCCTCCCGGGTTCAAGCGATTCTCCTGCCTCAGCCTCCCAAGTAGCTGGGATTACAGGCACAAGCTACCACACCTGGCTGATTTTTTTTTTTTTTTTTTTGAGACGGAGTTTCGCTCTTGTTGCCCAGGCTAGAATGCAATGGCTCAATCTCGGCTCACTGCAACCTCCACCTTCCGGGTTCAAGTGATTCTCCTGCCTCAGCCTCCCGAGTAGCTAGAACTGCAGGCACACACCAAGACGCCTGGTTAATTTTGTATTTTTAGTAGAGACGGTTTCTCCATGTTGGTCAGGCTGGTCTCAAATTACCAACCTCAAGTGAGCCACCCGCCTCGGCCTCCCAAAGTGCTGGGATTACAGGCATGAGCCACCACGCTCGGCCGTAACTTTTGTATTTTCAGTAGAGATGGGGTTTTACCATGTTGGCCAGGCTGATCTCGAACTCCTGACCTCAAGTGATCTGCCTGCCTTGGCTTCCCAAAGTGCTGGGACTACTGGCATGAGCCACCACACCTGGCCTTTTCACTCTCTTGATAGTGTCCTTTGATGCATAAAAATTTTTAGTTTCAATGAAGCCTATTTTTTCTTTACTGTACTTTTTTTTTTTTTTGGAGACAGAGTCTTGCTTTGTCATCCATGCTGGAGAATGCAGTGGCGTGATCTCAGCTCACTGCAACCTCCACCTCCTGGGTTCAAGCGATTCTCCTGCCTCAGTCTCCCAAGTAGCTGGGATTACAGGCGCCCGCCACCATGTCTGGCTAATTTATGTATTTTTAGTAGAGATAGGGTTTTGCCATATTGGCCTGGCTGGTCTCGAACTCCTGAGCTCAGGGATCCACCCGCCTCAGCCTCCCAAAGTGCTGGAATTACAGGCGTGAGCCACTGCACTCGGCTTTCTGTGCTTTTGTATCAAAGAAACTGTTACCAGATCCAATGTCATGAAGATTTTTCCCTGTTTTTTTTTTTTTTTTCTCTAAGAGTTTTATAGTTTTAGCTCTTATGTTTAGGTCTTTGATTCATTTTGAGTTCATTTTTGTGCATGATGTAAAGATCCAACTTCACGCTGGGTGCAGTGGCTCACACCTGTAATCCCAGCACTTTCAGAGGCTGAGACAGGAGGATCACTTGAGGCCTAGAGTTCAAGGCCAGCCTGGGCAACGTAGCCAGACGCCATCTCTGCAAAAACGGGGGGTGGGGTTCAACTTTTTATTTTTATTTTTATTTTTTTTGAGATGGAGTCTCGGTCTGTCACCCATTCTGGAGCGCAGTGGCACAGTCTCAACTCACTGCAGCTTCACCCTCCTGGATTCAAGCAATTCTCCTGCCTCAGCCTCCCAAGTAGCTGGAACTATAGGCGCCTGCCACCGCGCCTGGCTGATTTCTGTATTTTTAGTAGAGACAGGGTTTCACCGTATTAGCCAGGCTGGTCTCGATCTCCTGACCTTGTGATCCACTTGCCTTGGCCTCCCAAAGTGCTGGGATTACAGGCTTGAGCCACCGCGCCCAGCCCATTTTTTTGTTGTTTTTTTTTTTCTTTTTTTTTTGAGATGGACTCTTGCTCTGTCTCCAGGCTGCTGGAGTGCAGTGGTGCGATCTCAGCTCACTGCATCCTCCACCTCCTGGTTCAAACAATTCTCTTGCCTCAGCCTCCCAAGTAGCTCGGATTACATGCATGCGCCACCACACCCAGCTAATTTTTTGTATTTTTAGTAGAGACAGGGTTTCACATGTTGGCCGGGATGGTCTCAATCTCCTGATCTTGTGATCTGCCCACCTCGGCCTCCCAAGGTGCTGGGATTACAGGCCTGAGCCACCGCGCCCGGCCAACTTCATTCTTTTGGTGTTTGATTTTAGGGCGTAAAGTTCATCACTTGAGTCCTTGAATGAAAGGAAGTATAAACCCTAATGAGTGTGGAGTGTGGACTGTCTAGACGCCACCTGGTCTAGGAGGGATTTCTTCCTGAACGGAAGGTGCCAGAACACACGTTCTTTTTTTTGAGACGGAGTCTCGCTCTGTCGCCCGGGCTGGAGTGCAGTGGCCGGATCTCAGCTCACTGCAAGCTCCGCCTCCCGGGTTTACGCCATTCTCCTGCCTTAGCCTCCGAGTAGCTGGGACTACAGGCGCCGCCACCTCGCCCGGCTAGTTTTTTGTATTTTTTAGTGGAGACGGGGTTTCACCGTGTTAGCCAGGATGGTCTCGATCTCCTGACCTCGTGATCCGCCCGTCTCGGCCTCCCAAAGTGCTGGGATTACAGGCTTGAGCCACCATGCCCGGCCCAGATCACACGTTCTTCAGGCCCAGGTGTCCGGCTTGTTCCTTTCTGAAGCTTTTAGCACTGGGCATTGTGGTCCCACCCCTTGTGTTCAGGAAGAACATTACTCATCCAAGTGAGGAAGAAGCCACCGTCCTGGCTGGGTGAGCTCACAGGGGCAGGTTCCACGGAGCAGAGAAGTAGGTCGTGTTGGACCCGATCGTTCCTGGAAACCAGACGTGGCCCGTGGAGCATAGTCTGTGGTTTTCTCTTTCAGTTATCTATGATTTCCTGGCTGTGGATGACATAAACGGGGACAGGATCCAAGATGTTCTCTTTCTTTATAAAAACACCAACAGCAGCAACAGTTTCAACCGATCCTGTGTGGATGAAGGTAATTTCATTTTATGTGAAAAAGCGGGAGCTCCCTGTAGGAGGAGGAGTCGTCGTTTTCGGTAACCCTCTCACTTTCATAGTGTTTGGGGGAAACGTGGTGTTTCTGGAACCCATCTCGTCACCCTTCCTGGCAGGACAGAGGTCAGGAAGCCCAGCCCCAGCACCGCCCTGGCCACTGAGCCCCGGTGGGGTCAGCATTAGAGCCCCGGGAGCCTGCGAGATAAAGGGGATCCACCTGGGAGGGAGGGGCTGTGGCCTAGGAGAGGTGTGAGGAAGACAGGCCTGGCAGAGCACATGCTGGGGCTGACCGTCCCGCCTGCCCGGAGGCTGCAGCAGTGTCTCTCCCTGCAGGCTTTTCCTCTCCCTGCACCTTTGCCGCTGCTGTGTCGGGGGCCAACGGCAGCACGCTCTGGGAGAGACCTGTGGCCCAAGACGTGGCCCTGGCGGAGTGTGCTGTGCCCCAGCCAAGAGGCAGTGAGGCACCTTCTGCCTGCATCCTTGTGGGCAGACCCGGTTCTTTCATTGCAGTCGACGCGTTCACAGGTAGGCCAGCCAGGCAGCGGGGTTCTCACTGAGGGCCAATGCCAGGAGGCCCTGATGAGGCTCCGCCCTGTGATCTTGAGGGTGGCTGAATGGGAAGGAAGGTTATGGGGAGAACCTCCAAGTGAGGGTGCAAGCCTATGGAAGTCACACACCTCAGCTGCCTTCAACTGCACTGTGTCTGTTACTTCCCGTTACACTTTGCTGGTGGGCTGTAACACACAGGGGCAGTCCGATGCCACCTGCTACGCGGTAGCAGAGAGGAGGAGCGGCTTGGCCGCCGGCTGTTCCTGGGGTGTCAGTGGTGGCAGTGCCCAAGGCGAGCCCAGAACATGAACCTGCACTCAGGGAAGATTGGGGCCCAAGGCGAGCCCAGAACATGAACACACATCAGAGAAGATTGGGGCCTGTCTGTGCCCCTAAGCCTGAGGGTGCAGGTCTCCGAGCCCCAACGGAGCTGGCTGCATGGAAGCACAAGGGAAAGAATGTATGATGTGCAGGCCGTGTGAGTGTGTGTGGGCTCCTTGCACCTCATCACGGTCTGGAGGAATTCTGTGCCTAGATTTGGTGAATGTTCACATTTCCCTTACAAGTTGTCATTTTAAGTATTTGGAGGAGAATAAGGAGCAGGCTGGAAATATTTTAAGAATCAAGGAGGCCGGGCGCGGTGGCTCAAGCCTGTAATCCCAGCACTTTGGGAGGCCGAGACGGGCGGATCACGAG
>NC_045450.1:2780726-2791115 GCF_002776525.5 Piliocolobus tephrosceles | reverse complement strand
TCGAGACCATCCTGGCTAACACGGTGAAACCCCGTCTCTACTAAAAAATACAAAAAACTAGCCGGGCAAGGTGGCGGGCGCCTGTAGTCCCAGCTACTCGGGAGGCTAAGGCAGGAGAATGGCGTAAACCCAGGAGGCAGAGCTTGCAGTGAGCGGAGATCTGGCCACTGCACTCCAGACTGGGCAACAGAGAGAGACTGCATCTCAAAAAAAAGAGAATCAAGGAATCTGTCTAAAAAAAAGGTTTGGATGCGATTGTGTGTAAGGAGTTACGTTGGGACCTATGGTCAGTAGGTCTGCCTCCGAGCACACACCTCCATTCTTGCCTTCTATGTGGAGGGCAGAGGAAGGGGCCACTCAGCCAGGGTCTGCATGGCACCAAGGGGACGCCTGCAACCCCAGCAGGAGGCAGGGGCTTCTAGAGGTGGGCGAGGTCAGGCTTCATCCACTCCGGCGGGAGGGCCTTAGATGTTCTAGGACATGCAGATAGGAGAAAAGGAAGGGGGAACTCTGCAGTTCCCAGGAATGAGGCTGTCAGCGTTTGGCGTGTTGCCACCGCGTCTCCATACACGGGCAGGACGTGTGTCCACCACCTCTGTGTGCTGCTCCTTTACAAGCACAGGAGTGCTGCCCTCCCCTCCTGTTGGCATCTCTGCTCTGAGTGTGCGGCGAGTCATGGGGTCACGAGGGTGATGCCTCAACGGGAGCCTGCCTGTCACAGGCCGTGCAGTTGCCAGGCTGCTGTGGAAGGGAACTCAGGGCCGCGTTGCGTGACCGTGTGCTTGATTGTAGGGGAAACCCTGTGGAACCACAGCAGCAGCTTCAGCAGGAATGCGTCCGTCCTGAGCCCTCTGCTGCAGGTGCCTGATGTGGACAGCGACGGGGCCCCAGACCTGCTGGTTTTCACCCAGGAGCAGGAGGAGGTACAGCCAAGCCTGGCTCTCCTCCCAAGTCACCAAGGCCACCTGCCACACGGCCCTCCTCTGCCTCCCCATCTGCTGCCACTTCCCAGACAGGATTTGGGTCTGAGCACTTGTCGGGGACTCTCCCAGAGCCCCACGTTCCCAACTCCCATAGACCCAGCATACGGGGGGGGCTCCACCTCTACCAGGTAGCTCTGGGGCCTCCCCAGGAACGGTGGAGCACACACTTCCCACTTGTGCTGTCACAGTGTTGGGGGTAAAGCTCTGAGGGCTGGGAGCGTCTGCGAGCACTGAGGCTGCCTCCTGTGCTCCACACTTGGAGGCACTGACCAGTGTCAGACTCTCTGATGTCAGCGCCCCTTTCCTCAAACCCAAGAGCCTGTGGGCCCCTTACCCTTCCACGTCTGCTGTGGTAGAGTGCCCCGCCCCCAGGCTCAGGTCCCTCTCTTCCTAGGGCTCTGTGTCATTGCAGGTTAGTGGCCACCTCTACTCAGGCAGCACCGGGCACCAGATTGGCCTCAGAGGCAGCCTTGGTGTGGACGGAGAAAGTGGCTTCCTCCTTCACGTCACCAGGACGGGTGCCCACTACATCCTCTTTCCCTGCGGTACGTTGTTTCTGCCACATCCCTGACCTCCCTCACGGAGCATGACTGCCCTGCGGCTCCTCAGGTCCTGCTTCTGCTCTCGAGGTGCTGGAGTCGGAGCCCAGGGGCCTGGCTCCATGTGACCCCACATGCTCCTGGTCCGGGTTCACAGCGTGACCCTGCTGACCTCAGGCCCTCCTGTGTTTTGAATAGCAAGCTCCCTCTGCGGCTGCTCTGTGAAGGGTCTCTACGAGAAGGTGACCGGGAGGGACGGCCCATTCAAGAATGACCCGCACTGGGAGAGCATGCTCAATGCCACCACCCGCAGGATGCTTTCCCACAGGTGGGTCTGGGCCGCCGCCTTGCTCCACGCAGAGCGCCCACCCCGCGGCTCCGCGCCCTGCCTCGGTGTTTGGACAGTCTGTGGAGCCCGGAGCGGCCCCCGGGCAGGGAGGTGCTGGGGACGCCGTGTGGTCACCCTGGGTTCAGATGCGAGAAACACTCACACAAGCCGAGTAAAGAGCGAAGAGAAGAGAGGTTCCCGGCGCTGTGCCTGTCGTCGTCTCCATGGAAAGTGGGGGTCTTTTTTCTCTTTTCAAGCTGTAGAACTGAGAAACAGGAGTTATGGGGGCCTGAGAGGAGCACCCTGAGACAGGCGGTGCCAGGGCCTCCACTGGGTGTCTGAGGCCGCCCCGGGAACCCGGCGCCCCTTTCTCCCACTCTCCTGTCTAGCTCGGGAGCAGTGCGCTACCTGATGCATGTCCCAGGGAGCACCGGCGCAGACGTGCTCCTTGTGGGCTCTCCTGTCTAGCTCGGGAGCCGTGCGCTACCTGATGCATGTCCTGGGGAGCACCGGCGCAGACGTGCTCCTTGTGGGCTTTCCTGTCTAGCTCGGGAGCGGTGCGCTACCTGATGCATGTCCCGGGGAGCACCGGCGCAGATGTGCTCCTTGTGGGCTCAGAGGGCTTCATGCTGTTGGACGGGCAGGAGCTGACACCCCGCTGGACGCCCAAGGCAGCCCATGTCCTGAGGTACGAGGTCTACCCAAGGAGCCGTGCAGGTGCTGCACCCCTCCCCGCCACCCTGGGCACGTCCCACTGGCTGGTGAGGAGACAGCCCTGGGGGTGGGGCCGGAGGCCGTGTGCTGCTGCCAGGGCCTCTTGCCTGTCTTTGGTGCTGCCTCTTGCCCCAGACTTCAGCTCCGTGTCCTGGGCTGTGGTCCAGATGTGCCCATGGGAGACTGAGGGCAGACCTGTTCCTGGGTGCGTCCTTCATCTCAGTCTCCTCACTGAGACCCCTCGTGAGTGCTTCCTCCATATTGTTCCAGAAAACCCATCTTCGGCCACTACAAACCAGACACCTTGGCTGTAGTCGTTGAAAACGGAACTGGCACCAACAGACAGGTTCGCCGTTCTTCCTTCGGAGGTGGCACCTTTGTTCTTAGCTGAGGGTAGACTGGTCTGAAAGCAGACGGGGCCGCGGCCCAGGAGGCTGCTGCCCTCAGAGCCGCTGAGAAGGTTCTGGCTCCCTCAGAGCATCTGCCTCCAGGGCTGGTGTGGCTGGGGGCACGTGCAAGCCTTGAGGTTTTACCAGTAGCCCCGACATTGGCCCCCACAGTGTCCCCTCCCTCCCCAGATCCTGTTCCTGGACCTTGGCACTGGAGCTGTCCTGTGTAGCCTAGCCCTCCCGAGCCTCCCTGGGGGTCCACTGTCCGCCAGCCTGCCGACCGCAGACCACCGCTCAGCCTTCTTCTTCTGGGGCCTCCACGAGCTGGGCAGCACCAGCGAGACGGTACGGGAGCTGCCCTCGGAGCAGCCGTGCTGGGAGCCAGGGCCAGAGACCCAGCCTTGGGCTCCACCTGGGAGTGCCCAGAAGCTAATTGGTGCCTGGGTGACCTCAAATAAATTGAAGTCCAGTGACAGTCAGTCAGGATGAGGTGGTGCAAGCTGAGGGAAAGTGACCTTAGAGGAGTCCAGGGAGAAGGGGCTGATGGCCTTCAGTGGATAGGGGAGCACACAGCCGTGCGCTGAAGGGAGTGGCCGCTGGCAAGGACCAGGGTCAGGACCAGGTTGGGCGGGAGGACCTGGGAGCTGGCCACAGAGCTGGGGCTGGCATGTGGGGGACCCAGATAGGGCCCCTAGTGAACACAGAGCTCCAGGCATGGTCACTCTGACAGCAGTGCCTGTGGGAGTGCTCAGTGACGGGCGTGGGGCCCACTGCTGGTTCTTGCTCCAGGAGACCGGGGAGGCCCGGCATAGCCTATACATGTTCCACCCCACCCTGCCCCGTGTGCTGCTGGAGCTGGCCAATGTCTCTGCCCACGTTGTCGCCTTCGATGGTGAGTGCGGCCTTGGCCGGGGACCCGGGTGTTCCACAGGGTCTGTCCCGGCTGGTCCCGAGCCGCCCTGACAGCTGTGTCCCCCACCCTGCAGCTGTCCTGTTTGAGCCAAGCCGCCACGCTGCCTACATCCTCCTGACGGGCCCAGCAGACTCAGAGGCACCCGGACTGGTCTCTGTGATCAAGCACAAGGTGCGGGACCTCGTCCCAAGCAGCAGGGTGGTCCACCTGGGTGAGGGTGAGCCAGACAGTGATCAGGCCATCAGGGACCGGTTCTCCCAGCTGCGGTACCGGAGGGAGGCGTAGAGGCACGCCAGCCAGAGCCTGTGGGAGACACTCCGCCTGCTGACGCTAAACGTCCTGGGAAGTGGGCCCCTTCCTGGGTCTCCGCACTGACTCCCCCACTCCTGACCCTGGTGATGGTTGCCACTGGGCAGCAGCGGCCTTACCAGTCCTCCATGATTGCACCCTGGGCCTCTCTCCCGCCCAGCGTCCTCCCTGATTCCCCACACGGGGCCTCACTCTGCACCTCACCAGGGTCCCGCTCACACCAGGCAGCCTTCATAGTGGTCTCCCTGGGCCACCTTGGGCAGAACTGGGTCATGCAGCACCCCATCCTTACCCAGTGCCCTCTCCTTGCCAGCTTCTCCCCAGGCCAGCGCGTAGAAGGAGCCAGGGTGTCCCCAGGACAGGCCGTCCCCCACCCCATCCTGTAGAAGTCCGTTCCCCTTTTCCCTCCTGTGCTCCGTCCCCCAAGGAGTCATGGAACTGAGGGTACTGGGTCCTGGGGCAGCCTCAGGGCCTCAACGGGAACCTGAGACAGCTCCAGCTTCCCAGCCCTTCCGGGAGCTGCAGGGGGATCCTCTAGCGGTGGGGGTGTGACTTGGTTCCTTTGTCCAGGCCCTATGAGGAAGCCCCCAGCAGGATGGGTGGGGCCTGCTCTGGAGCTGAGCCCGCGGCTGCTCACAGGTGTCCTTAGTGGAGTTGCAGCCGTGTGCTGTCTGCACGTGCTGTGAATATCCCGAGGGCCTGGCCGTGGGATGCGTGTTTGGGTTAGTCTGTGCCCTCTCAGTAGACACTGGAGCTGCTCGATCCCTGAAGAGGCCCCGTGCCCCAGGCATGGCAGGCACCTCACCCCTCCCTTTCCGGTGCTCACACGCCCCGCCGTGTCGCCTGATGCAGGACTCACCTCTGTGCCTTGCTGCTCCTGAGGCCCAAGGGCAGCTGTGGTGCTCTGTGCTGCTGGGGCCACCCAGGCCACAGAGCCTGAGCTTCGTAGCCAAAGCAGCCTGGTGCCCCACCCACCAAGGAAGAAAGCAGAATAAACATTTCCGCCTGAAAAGCCCCGGTGGTCAGGCTGAGCCTAGCGTGTGCGCGTCTGCCTGTCTCTCTGCCTCCTAAGTAGTCACATGGATTTGTTCCTGGAGGAGTGACCGGGAATTTGCTGGCCATCCGGAGTCAGGGTGGGGAGGACTGTCAAGGAGGCGCGCTCCCCCACCCAGACCTGCTCAGCCAGAAACTGGTGCCCAGCAGTCTGGACAGCCGCAGGGCATCTCTGGTTTGAGGACCCCTGCCCAACAAGCTGGGCACCCTGGCCCCATGCGAGCGGGTGTGCGCCCACCTGGAACAGACGGTGGCGTCAGCACTGCGTGACATGAGGGCTGGCTGGAGTCCAGGCCGAAGCAGTGATGGTAGGGCCGGGGTGAGCTCTGGTGACCAGGCAGGCAAGAGGAGCCCAGGCAGGGGCAGCAGGGGCTTCCCTGAGATGCAGCTTTGGGTGTGGCAGCAGTGAGGGGCAGGCAGGTATTTTACAGAACCCTGCAGGAGTGTCCCGCGGGCATGTATGGAAGTATGAAAAGCCCTGTTTTATAGCCTCACAGGTACAACCTTGTTGCTGTTGCTCCTTGCCAAGGTGTGGGAGGGGACATGGGGGCTGAGGGTGGACAGGTGGGTGCCCTCGTGCCAGGAAGCTACTCTCTTGTCCCTGAGAAAAGTAACCCAGCACACAAGGCCTTGAATATGAAAGGGCCATAGGGCTCTGGGGACAAGTCCTGTAAGAGAACTGCCAGGTGGGCAGGGTAGGGCTGGAGGGAGAGGGGAAGGTTCAATGGGGTTGCAAGAACTGCCCCCTGACAGCATGGGAGGGAGTGCAGGGGGTCCCCAAAGGGAGGGGACATCCTGCAGGTCACAGGAGCAGCCGTGCACCTGGCCACGGAGGGGTGGGCAGGGCCATGAGCCCCACCCTGAGAAGGAGTTGAGGGACTGGACCAAGGGGTGCTGTTGCTGGTGGGCAGCGGTTTCCCTCCCTGCAGTAACAGCCTGCACCCCTGGACTGTGAAGAAGTGATTCTTGCCCTGTGGTCACTGCAGGCCCTAGAGGGTCTGGGTCATGCCATGGCATGCACTCTGGAGCTCTGCGGCCTTAGGGCAGGTTGGGGTCAACTGCCCCTCCCCACAGGCTTCCTTAACTGAGTTTCCTCACTGTTCCCCTCTGGAGGGCAGGTGTCCTCACACAGTGCCCTGCTCACCCTAGCCTACCAGAGTACAAGTGCCCCTGGCTGTCTCCTCCCAAAGACCAAATGCCCCAAGGCTGCTGCCTGGGTCTGAGAGGGTCAAGTCCCTCATCCACCATCAACTCCACACACCTGGGGCCTGCCCCTCCCTCTCCACACACTGCACACGTCACATGCACAATACATTCACGCATATGTACTATGCACATGCACACCTCATACATGCAATGGATGCCACACATGCATCATACACACTACACGTGCCCACACACCACATATGCATGCCTCACAGTACACTTGCACACGTGCACTACACCGTGCATGTGGTATGCACACACACGTGTGCCTCACAGTGCTACACATGCATCATACACGTGCACACACCACATTGTGCCTCACAGTGCTACACATCCATCATACACACACGTGCACACACCACATACACATGCCTCACAGTACACCTGCACACATGCACTACACACAATCACACGTGCTATGCACACACGTGTGCCTCAGTGCTACACATGCATCATATGCTCACGCACACACCCATGCGTGTGTCACATGCACAGTCACACCACAAGCTGCACCCACAGCAGGATGGACTCAGAGCCAGGGCCCAAGGGTCTTTTATTTGTGTGCTGGAAGCTGTTGGGAGTGACTGGATGTAAGCCAGTCCTATGGGTGGGGATGGCACCCCCCAACCGCTAAGATAGTTGAAGCTGCACCCCCGAAAGGAGCCAGTTGTACCTTCACCCCGTCTGGGGGAGTGGCGGGGCACTTGGGGGATGGGGAGCAATGCCAGCTCACGAAGGAAGGCTTGGGCAGGGAGGATCAGGGACACCTGGCAAGGATCCACCCTATGGAATGGGGGGCCTCGTCAGTGGGGTGACAATGTCAGAGTTGTCCGTATAAATCTGGGGGGAGGCCAGGCGCGGTGGCTCACGCCTGTCACCCCAGCACTGTGGGAGGCCGGGGCGGGCGGATCACGAGGTCAGGAGATCGAGACCATCCTGGCTAACACGGTGAAACCCCAAAGGCCGGGCGCGGTGGCTCACGCCTGTCATCCCAGCACTTTGGGAGGCCGGGGCAGGCAGATCGTGAGGTCAGGAGATCGAGACCATCCTGGCTAACACGGTGAAACCCCAAAGGCCGGGCGCGGTGGCTCACGCCTGTAACCCCAGCACTGTAGGAGGCCGGGGCAGGCAGATCACGAGGTCAGGAGATCGAGACCATCCTGGTTAACACGGTGAAACCCCAAAGGCCGGGCGCGGTGGCTCACGCCTGTAATCCCAGCACTTTGGGAGGCCGAGACAGGCGGATCACGAGGTCAGGAGATCGAGACCATCCTGGCTAACACGGTGAAACCCCGTCTCTACTAAAAAATACAAAAAATTAGCCGGGCGAGGTGGTGGGTGCCTGTTGTCCCAGCTACTCGGGAGGCTGAGGCAGGAGAATGGCGTGAATCCGGGAGGCGGAGCTTGCAGTGAGCCAAGATCGTACCACTGCACTCCAGCCTGGGCCACACACTGAGACTCCGTCTCAAAAAAGAAAAATCTGGGCCGGGCGCAGTGGCTCAAGCCTGTAATCCCAGCACTTTGGGAGGCCGAGACGGGCGGATCACGAGGTCAGGAGATCGAGACCATCCTGGCTAACACAGTGAAACCCCGTCTCTACTAAAAAATAAAAAAAAAAAAAAACTAGCCGGGCGAGGTGGCGGGCGCCTGTAGTCCCAGCTACTCGGAGGCTGAGGCAGGAGAATGGCATAAACCCGGGAGGCGGAGCTTGCAGTGAGCTGAGAACCAGCCACTGCACTCCAGCCCGGACGACAGAGCGAGACTCCGTCTCAAAAAAAAAAAAGAAAAGAAAAATCTGGGGGGAAGCCATGGCCTTGAGGGAAAAGCAGGTGCCAGCGCACCTGTGGACAAATTCTGGAACGCGTTTGGTGAGGGAGGAATAGGTGCAGCTCTGGAAGGCAGGGAACTTGAGGCAGGCTCAGCACGGCACTCTCGGGTCCTCGTCCAGGGTCACACTGGGCGACAGCGGAGAGGCTCTCGGACGGGGCAGAGCTCACACCGAGACCTGCGTGTCCGCATCTTGTGACGGGTGTGTGGGAAGCCACCCATCTGTGCATCTTGCTTCCAGGTATTCGCTGGTTGATTTACTGGTTTTAGAGATGGGGATGGGCACCCAGTGCCAGACTGAAGACCAGAGAAGGTGGAGCTCCGTGCAGCCTTGGTCTCACCTCTCTTCAGGTAACAGGTGCTGCCCTGGCCCAAGCTGAGCCAGTGAAATCCTTCCCTGGAAATCCACGCCCGGACCCCTTCCTTCTGGGCAGGGAGGGCTTGCTGGGGGGAGGGAGGGAGGCTATGCGCCCCACAGCAAGACTGGGCCCTCTGGGCACAAGGGGACACTGGTGCTGGGTTCAACAGCCACCAGGACCTGGGCCAAGACGGGGGTGGTGCTGCATTCATGCAGGATGTTGAGCTGCAGGGACTAGAATGGCAGATGGGCCAGGTCCACTAGGCCACCCCATCTCCTCCCCCAGGGCCACCAGCCGCTGTGAGCTCCACAGGAGTGGGAAGGAGTGCAGGGCTGGGGCTCGAGTGCCGTGGCCTCCGCGAGAACGGGAACATGCTGTGGGCGAGAAGGGGGCTGAGAACAGGCTGGCCAGCTGGCATCCTGCCCACCTCGCTTCAGGGGCCCAGCAGCCCCCAGGCCGCAGCCGCCAGCCGCAGGGCACTGCCTGGGCTCACCGTTTCTTCGTCTCCAGCGGGATCCCAGCCTCCGCCAGGAGGCCCTTGTACATGTCAGACTTCAGGAACCTTGGGTAGGAGTCCTACAAGAGACAGCGTCCACACCAGCTCACCCCGAAGAGGCAGCCAAGCATGGCTGGAGCCTCCTCCAGCCATGGAGTCCCCGGCAGACAGGGTGCTGGAGGCAGCCACCCCGGACCTGCCCAGACCAAGGCAGACTCAGGGAGACCTGAGCTCCTATCTGCCTGGGCCATGTCACATCAAAAACAGCAAGAGCCCTGGTGGCTACGTGTAGAGCAATAAACCGCAGCACCTTCACAGCCATTACCAGGAACCAGGAATGGCTCCATGTTCCCCACAGACTGAGGGCAGGGTTGTGGAGTCACATAAAAGAACAAGGCAGGCCGTGCATGGTGGCTCACGCGCGTAGTCCCAACATTTGGGGAGGCTGAGGCGGGCTGATTGCTTGAGCCCAGGAGTTCAAGACCAGTCTGGGCAACATAGTGAGATCTCGTCCCACAAAAAAAATAAAAAATTAGCCGTGTTTGATGGTGCGTGCCAGAAAGAGAGCCAGGATGCCAGCATTAGGTGCCGGGGACACAGCACGAGGCTCAGGGGCCGGCAGCCACACGTGGGGCCGTGGGAACATCGTGAAAGAATAATGCTGGTTATGGTGAAACCTGCCCAGTACGGTGAGATCTGAGTCTGTGGTGCTCTTAACAACATCCAAACTTGGCCGGGCACGGTGGCTCAGCCTGTGATCCCAACACTTTGGGAGGCTGAGGCAGAAGGATCACTTGAGTCCAGGAGTTCAAGACCAGCCTGGGCAACATGGCAAAATCCCTCTACAAAAGATTTTTAAAATTAGCTAGGTGTGGTAGCTTGGAGAGGCTGAGGCAAGAGAACCACTTGAGCCTGGGAGGTTGAGGCTGCAGTGAGCCAAGATTGCGCCTGTCTGGAAATGTTCAAATATCAACAAAAATAAGTTAAAGCCGGACTCAGTAGCTCACGCCTATAATCCCAGCACTTTGGGGGGCTGAGGCAGGTGGATCATCTGAGGCAGGAGTTTGAGACCAGCCTGGCCAACATGGTGAA
Source organism: Piliocolobus tephrosceles (assembly GCF_002776525.5). NCBI lineage: Eukaryota > Metazoa > Chordata > Mammalia > Primates > Cercopithecidae > Piliocolobus > Piliocolobus tephrosceles. The sequence goes on along the minus strand of NC_045450.1, from coordinate 2,780,907 downwards.
ACCCCATCGCTACTAAAAATACAAAAGTTAGCTGTGCATGGTGGTGTGCACCTGTAATCCCAGCTACTCGGGAGGCTGAGGCAGGAGAATGGTGTGAACCTGGGAGGCAGAGATTGCAGTGAGCCGAGATCGTACCACTGCACTCCAGCCTGGGCGACAAGAGTGAGACTCTGTCTCCAAA
>NC_045450.1:2754544-2765726 GCF_002776525.5 Piliocolobus tephrosceles | reverse complement strand
GCGGGGGGCGCTCCCGGCCGGGATGAGCTCACCGCAGTCGCGCCGGGGCTGAGCGCGGAGCGGGGCGGCGGCGGGGCGGGCGGAGGCTCCTCGGCGGCTCCGCGGCGGCCCGGGCCGCGCGCCACCATGCTGGGCCTGGACGCGTGCGAGCTGGGGGCGCAGCTGCTGGAGCTGCTCCGGCTGGCGCTGTGCGCCCGAGGTGAGCGGGCCGGGCGGGGGCCGGCGGCCAAGTGGGCGGGGGGCTCGGCCGGGTCTCGGCCCCGGGCGGGGAGCGGCCCCTCCCCCGCGGCAACTTTGGGGGCGCGCGTGGGGATCTCGCGGCGCAGACCCCCGGCCGGGGTCTGGCAGGGGTGGGGGACCTCATCCAGGCTCCACCCCTGTGGGGAGGGGGGCCAGGTGCTGACCGGTCCGCTTGTGAAGCGGCGGGGCTGGGACCCTCTCCCCTGGGCACCGCTGCCTGGAGCCCCTCTCCCCTGGGTGGGGCTGGGGCTGGGGCTGGGGCTGAGGCTCCGTAGGGCGTGTGGTGATTCCCGAGAAGACTGGAGCGAAGTGGGCAGGGACTCAGAAACCCCTGCCCAGGGCACCAGGGAGAGGGGCTTCAGGAGACCACCAGCCCGGGGCACCACGGCAGGCGGCGCGGAGCCTGAGCCCAGGGATTTGGAGAGAGCGGCTCCCAGCCCCCCAGCACCCCAGCACCATGGGGAGGAACTCCTAGACTGTGGGAAAGTGTTCAGAGACCCCGGCCCAGAGCAGGATGGTAGAGGGCCCTGGAGGGCTACTAGGGGTGGGGGGCTGCTGAGGGCCGCTGCGCTCTAGCAGGTAGCCCCTGGCCCTGGGCTACCCTCATTTGAAGTGTTCACTCCCCCACCCTTTGGTCTCCGAGTCAGGGAAGGGGCCTTTGTGGACACCTGGGCCAGAGGAGCTGCTGGCCTGGTCGTCTCTGGAGGCCCCTCCTGAAGGTGTGGGTGCGGTGTGGCGCCTCCCCAGGCCGCCTGCCCTCTCCCAGAGGCTTCCCCTTGAGTCCCTTTGGGTAGTGGGAGGTACAGCTGGCCAGAGGGGGCTCCAGCCTGGTGCTGGAATGCCAGGCTCTGCTAGTGGCCACTGCTCATGCCCCTCCCCACCCCCAGTCCTCCTGGCTGACAAGGAGGGTGGGCCACCGGCAGTGGACGACGTGCTGGATGAGGCTGTGCCCGAGTACCGGGCGCCAGGGAGGAAGAGCCTCTTGGAGATCCGGCAGCTGGACCCGGACGACAGGAGCCTGGCCGAGTACAAGCGGGCGCTGCTGGGGCCCCTGCCACCGGCCGTGGGTATGGCAGGAGCCCGGGCTTGGAGGGCTGGGTCTGGGGGTGCTGGGGGGAAGCCCAGCAGGGGTGAGGGGGGGGCATCCTGCAGACTTCCAGTTTCTCCTCAGACCCAAGCCTGCCCAATGTGCAGGTGACCAGGCTAACACTCTTGTCGGAGCAGGCTCCAGGGCCCGTCGTCATGGATCTCACAGGTAACTCGCAGGATGCTGCACCCTGAATGCAGGTAGGGCCCTCCCAGGCACACTGCTGCACCCTTGGGTTCCACGCCCTGGGCCATCACAATCGCAGACCTCATGGGCACCACACCCTACGTGGGGCCTCCTGGAGCAGGTCTCAGCCTGTAGGGAGTTCCCACCCTAGCTGCAGTTTCCCCAATAGGGGACCTGGCTGTTCTGAAGGACCAGGTGTTTGTCCTGAAGGAAGGTGTTGATTACAGAGTGAAGATCACCTTCAAGGTGAGAGCCAGGGCAGTGGGCAGAGGGGATGGGGATGGGGGCAACAACCAGAGGCCTGACCCCAGAGGGAACTCCTCATGTCTCTTTTCCCAGGTCCACAGGGAGATTGTCAGCGGCCTCAAGTGTCTGCACCACACCTACCGCCGGGGCCTGCGCGGTGAGGGCAGCGGGTGAGGGGGGAACAGGGCGGGGGGTGGGAAGTGGGGGGCGGACAGAGGACAGCCCTGATGCCCTCCCCTCCCTAGTGGACAAGACCGTCTACATGGTGGGCAGCTACGGCCCAAGCGCCCAGGAGTATGAGTTTGTGACTCCGGTGGAGGAAGCGCCGAGGGGTGCACTGGTGCGGGGCCCCTACCTGGTCGTGTCCCTCTTCACCGACGATGACAGGACGCACCACCTGTCCTGGGAGTGGGGTCTCCGCATCTGCCAGGACTGGAAGGACTGAACCCCCAGTGCTTGTCTCCCCCACCTCCCTCAGCTGCTGCACAGGGACTCCCAAGCATCCCCAGCACCCCCCGTGAGTGAGCAGACCCTCCCCTGCTGCCCGTGCTCTGTCCCGGGACCCCCTGGGCCTGGCGCTGTCCCCTGAGCTGTCCCATTAAACGTGGCCCTGTCTCGGTGCCCTGCGTGTTGTCTCTTTCTGCCTCCCCTCCCCTGGGGGCTGGGGGCGCCGCATGGGCCTTATCTTTGCTGGAACCAGGCTTGTGTGCCACGTGGCAGCTGCTGCTTGGCTTCTGGCCCCCTTATCTGCCCCTGCCCCACGGGCCCTGGCAGCACCATGAGCCGCCAGTTTCTGCCTGTACTGCTGCTGCTGCTCAGGGCTCCGTGCCCCTGGGGTCAGGAGCAGGGACCCGAGAGCCCCTCAGAGGAGCCTCCAGAGGAGGAATTCCCCAAGGAGGATGGGATCTTGGTGCTGAGCCGCCGCACCCTGGGCCTGGCCCTGCGGGAGCACCCTGCCCTGCTGGTGGAGTTCTGTGAGTGCTGGGGCCAGTGGAGCTGGGGACCGGTGGAGACTGTCAGGGCCCACCTGGGGGCCCCACCCTTTCTTTGCCAGCAAATGCAGGGCATGTGCCCAAGAGAAGCCTCCCCGCAGGCACTTGCCCCCACTGTGCCCAGGAGCTCTCTAGGAGGGTCCTGGGGGTCCGGTTGGGGCAGGCAGGAGCAGTGGTAGTACTGGGGGTACCCACAGGACATGAGAGCACCTGTGCTTCCCTGCTCAGCCAGCGGCCATGGTGCCAGAGTCGCCGCCTTGCTGGCCACTCCTCCAGCTGCCAGGGGCATCCCACAGACTCTGCAGAGGCCCAGGAGTGTTCGGGCTTTGGGGGCCCACGGAGGTCCCTGATGCATGTGCTCTGTGGTCTTTTCACAACCCTTGACACAGATAGGAACTTTCTTGCCTGGGAGGTCTTCACCGGCAGCCACATGGGCCTGGGAGCCCCAGCCTTACAGGGCGGGAAAGGGAGGGTCTTTTCCGTTTTAGAGACGGAGCTTTGCTCTTGTCGCCCAGGCTGGAGTGCAATGGCACAATCTTGGCTCACTGCAGCCTCCGCCTCCCAGGTTCAAGCGATTCTCCTGCCTCAGCCTCCCGAGTAGCTGGGATTACAGGCGTACGCAACCAATCCTGGCTAATTTCTTTTGTATTTTTAGTAGAGACGGGTTTTCTCCAGGTTGGCCAGGCTGGTCTCTGACTCCCAACCTCAGGTGATCCACCCGCCTCTGCCTCCCAAAGTGCGGGGATTGCAGGTGTGAGCCGCCGCGCCTGGCTGTAGGGAGGGGTCTTTCAAGCCCCCCCAAGCCTTGCTGGTCCCTGTGCCGCAGCCTGGGGGGCCACAAAGAGGCGCTGGCGCTCAGCGTGGCCATGGCCGGGGCTCGGGACAGAATGGAGGAGCACGCTGTTCCCCACTGGGTTGTCAGGTGTGGAGAGGGTGCTCCGGGGTTGTGGTGGCCTGGGGCACTCACGGCCCCATCCCCCAGATGCCCCGTGGTGTGGGCACTGCAAGGCCCTGGCCCCCGAGTACAGCAAGGCAGCTGCCCTGCTCGCGGCCGACTCAACGGCGGTCACGCTGTCCAAGGTGGATGGGCCTGCACAGCCCGAGCTGGCTGAGGAGTTTGGTGTGACGGAGTACCCTACGCTCAAGTTCTTCCGCAACGGGAACCGCACACACCCGGAGGAGTACACAGGTGCGGGGGCAGGCCGGTCGTTGGGGGGTGGTGGCCAGGCCCAGGCTGAGGGGGACTCCCTGCAGGACCACGGGAGGCTGAGGGCATTGCCGAGTGGCTGCGACGGCGGGTGGGGCCCAGTGCCACGCGGCTGGAGGATGAGGCGGCCGCCCGGGCGCTGATCGATGGGCGGGACCTGGTGGTCATCGGCTTCTTCCAGGTGAGCCACTGGGCGTGGGGAGCTGGGCTATGGGGGCAGTGACTGTGGGACCTGGTGGCCTCACAGGGCCGGGCCCTTCAGGACCTGCAGGACGAGGATGTGGCCACCTTCTTGGCCCTGGCCCGGGACGCCCTGGACATGAACTTTGGCCTCACAGACCGGCCGCGGCTCTTTGAGCAGTTCGGCCTCACCAAGGACACCGTGGTTCTCTTCAAGAAGGTAGGTCAGGCCCAGGCGTGGGCTGGGGTCCGGCTGCAGCGCCCACTGACCCATGTGCTGCTGTCCAGTTTGATGAGGGGCGGGCAGACTTTCCAGTGGATGAGGAGCTTGGCCTGGACCTGGGGGATCTGTCGCGCTTCCTGGTCACACACAGCATGCGCCTGGTCACGGAGTTCAACAGCCAGGTACGTAGGCTGCAGTGCCTGGGCTGGGGGAGTCCCAGGGTGGAGGAGTCCAGGGATGGGGGTGCCTAGGCGGGGGCCCTGTGGAGTCACGAGCACCCTCCCTACTGTAGACATCTCCCAAGATCTTCGCGGCCAGGATCCTCAACCACCTGCTGCTGTTTGTCAACCAGACCCTGGCTGCTCACAGGGAGCTCCTAGCGGGCTTTGGGGAGGCAGCTCCCCGCTTCCGGGGGCAGGTACTGGGGTCCGGGGGGAGGGGCAGCTGGATGGGGGCAGGTACTGGGGTCCAGGGGGAGGGGCAGCTGGACAGTGGCCGGTGCCAGTGTGGACTCCTGGCCTCAGGTGCTGTTCGTGGTGGTGGACGTGGCGGCTGACAATGAGCACGTGCTGCAGTACTTTGGCCTCAAGGCTGAGGCAGCCCCCACCCTGCGCTTCATCAACATTGAGACCACTAAAAAATACGCGCCTGTGGATGGGGGCCCTGTCACCGCAGCTTCCGTCACTGCTTTCTGCCACGCAGTGCTCAACGGCCAAGTCAAGGTCCGCTGCAGACTGCTCATAGCGGGAGGGGAACCCTGACCTCATCCTCCCAGCCCGGCAGGGGGTGGGAATGGCAGCGCTCAGGCCCCCACCCCTGCAGTCCCCACAGAGGCGCCCCCCACCCCGCAGAGGACCCCCCCCCCCGAGCCCTGCAGAGGACCCCCGCCCCCCGAGCCCTGCAGAGGACCCCTGGCAAAGCGCCTGGCCTGGTTTCCCCCAGCCCTATCTCCTGAGCCAGGAGGTTCCCCCTGACTGGGATCAGCGGCCAGTGAAGACCCTCGTGGGCAAGAATTTTGAGCAGGTGGCTTTTGACGAAACCAAGAATGTGTTTGTCAAGTTCTGTGAGTGCTGAGGGAGGCACGGGGTGTGTGGGCTGGGCGGGGGGTGCCCAGATGGCCGTGCTCAACGGCCCCTGTCCTAGATGCCCCGTGGTGCACCCACTGCAAGGAGATGGCGCCTGCCTGGGAGGCGCTAGCTGAGAAGTACCAAGACCATGAGGACATCATCATCGCTCAGCTGGATGCCACGGCCAATGAGCTGGACGCCTTCGCCGTGCACAGCTTCCCTACCCTCAAGTACTTCCCAGCAGGGCCAGGTCGGAAGGTATGGGGGACAGGTGGCTGGGAAGAAGCTGGAATGCCATCTTCCTGGGCGTGGGGCTGGACCCGGCATGTCCTCCAGATCCTCCTGCCTCTCCTCAGGTGATTGAATATAAAAGCACCAGGGACCTGGAGACCTTGTCCAAGTTCCTGGACAACGGGGGCGCGGTGCCCACGGAGGAGCCCACGGAGGAGCCGGCAGCCCCGTTCCCGGTGGGTGTCCCTAAGCCAGGGCTGCAGGCCTCTGCACAAACCCTCTTTACACAGGGCTGGCGGGGACGGGGCGGGGGTAGGCTGGGAGCAGAGCTTCGAGCTGCACTTGTGACCCGTTCTAGGAGCCACGGGCCAACTCAACTGTGGGGTCCAAGGAGGAGCTGTAGCTACCCCCGTGTCCCTCCCCCCGTCACCGCTGGACAGGAGGCACCTCCTTGGGTGCTGGAGGGAGCTGTGCATTGTGAATAAAGAGCTTGGTTCTGGACTGTGTGTGCCTGGTCCCTCAGCAAGGCTGGCCTGATGCCGCTCTGCCCAGACGCCGGCTCCTGGGAAGGAAGGTAGAGCACGTACATGCTCTAGCTTGGCCAGCCTCTGAGTCACAGGATGACCCCCATGCCTGCTGGAGGCCAGCATGGCCTCCTCTACCACAGGGGCTGAGGCTGGGAGACCCAGGCCAGGCCCCACCGGCAGCAGACGCACCACAGCCAGGGCAGGTTCAAAAACAGTTTTATTTCATTATTATCCAAGTACCTTTGAAAAGATAATTGTACAAGTGTCATCGCATGAAAAACAGACCTGGGCAGCCCCTGCTGGCCCTGGCCTGAGAAATGTACATATTTACATGGGCCCTCAGAAAGGAGGACCCGGGACCGCGCAGCCAGCAGCTGGAGGCAGGTGCAGTGCCCCGTCGCCGGCTCACACAGTGGCAGGCAAGAGACAAGCTGTGTTGAAGGCACTCGGTGGCGAGTACAATTGACAGGCCCTGCAGGCCCCTGTGCCCGGGCCGGGGGCTGAGCCCAGCGAGACCAGGGTACGTGGGCAAATCCCAGAGGGAAACAGATCCCAGCACACGTACCCAGGGGAGGCACCGGGGCGTCGCTTACAGCCGGCAGCAGGGACCTTGGCTGCCCCCCTTGGGCCAGGCCCCTCCAAGTATTGCTATGGGGAGTGTCCGGCTGCCTCCTCGGGCGCAGGACAGAAGCCTGTGGACCACGCGGAGGGACCCCTACCCGCCCAGACACGGCGAGACGGCAGGGCTGGGCGGCGCCCCCACGCTGTTCTCTGTTGGGCTCCTGAGTACAAGGGCATCCGCTGGCTGTGACACCTGTGCCCACCGAGGGCCGCGCCTGGTGCAGCGGTCAGCCCACCAGCCGGTCAGTCCACCTTCTCCACTTTGCCGATGATCTTCTCCTCAAAGACGGGCAGGACGGCCTCGTCCTCTCGAACCTCCTCGAACACCACCCCACAGTCAAACTCGTCGCTCACTTTCTTGAAGTAGTATCTGCAGGATGGAGGTGAGGAGCACAGTGAGCAGGCAGCGCCGCAGGTGGGAGGAGGCCTGGGGCGGGGACGGCGTGTCCACATCCCCATCCTGAGGAGCCCCCTGTCCATGCCCCACCGCCCCCAACACGAGCGCCCCTCCCAGGGCAACAGTGAACAGTGCAACGACCACATGTGGGTGAAGTGGCAGCCACGGGGTGAGTTTACTGCCTGCTGGGAGGCACCCTGCAGCCCCCTAGGAGTACCTGCCCCAGCCTCCCAGGAGGTGCAAGGGGGGAGTGGATGGGTGTGGGGTGTCTGCTTCCCAAGGGCTGAGCCCTATCACGGAGGTGACCCTAGTTGGGGCCCTCCCTCAGCACCACATCCGCAGACACAGTCCACGGGCGTCTGCACAGTCGCTTGTGGACAGAGGGAAAGGGAACCACCTGCCAGGCTCTGCCAGGCTCTTGGGGTCAGGCCCCCTCTGCTCACCCCCCAGTGCTCACTCAGGAGCCTCCAAGGCTGGCTGCAGGCCGGCCCTGCAGGGCTAGGGGCCCAGGGCCAATGAACCTTGGTAGGATGGGGCCTGGCTTTTCAGGTGGGCAAAAGGACCTGAATCCAGAGGCTGGAGACGAGGCCGGCCCAGGGGAACCCAACACAAGGTCCACACCATTGTCGCCTGGGCCTCCGGCCTCCGTTTTCTCACCCCGAAGCTGAGGGCCCTAGAAGGAGTCCCTTAGGACCCTCTCAGTCCTGTGGGGCCGAAGGCCTGATGCCATCCTCAGCCCAGGGCTTGGAGAACTGCCTTAGGTGCAGATGAGGGACATGAGCTGAAACAGCCAGAAAGCCTTTTTTTTTTTTTTGGGTAGAGACGGAGTCTCGCTCTGTCATCCAGGCTGGAGTGCTGGAGAGTGGTGGTGCGATCCCAGCTCACTGCAACCTCCGTCTCCTGAGTTCAAGCAATTCTGCCTCAGCCTCCCAAGTAAATGGGATTACGGGCACCCGCCACCACGCCTGGCTCACGTCTTTTGTATTTTCAGTGGAGAGAGAGTTTCACCATGTGGCCCAGGCTGGTCTCGATCTCCTGAGCTCAGGCAATCTGTCCGTCTCAGCCTCCCAAAGTGCCAGGATGACAGACGTGAGGCACCATGCCTGGCTAGAAACCCTCTTTTTCGTACTGCTGGGCACCCACATACCCCTGCAGGGAGTGGGCACCCCAGCCCTCACACTCACCGGTAGCTGCCCTTTTTGGTCAGCAGCTCCTTGAACTGGCCCAGGGTGACAGCGCGGCCCCTCACCAGGGTGCGGTAGGGGATGGGCTCCCCACAGAAGTAGTACGCCACAACGATGCTGTCACACGGCTGGGCACTCCCGCCGCCCGCCTTCCTCTGCGATCGCGTCCTGGGGAAAGAGATGCAGCAGTGGTCCCTGGTTTTGGACTGAGGTCCCACAGGGTGCCTCCCGCTGGCCTCAGGCTGCCAGCAAAGGGTGGGGCAGGCCTGCAAACACCGGGGGCCCCGGGCCCCACGGACCCCCCGCCGCAGCATCTCAATCTGGAGTCTGACTCCACTCACCGGGAGCATGAAGTCTCCCCGCTGCTTCACAGCCCCACCCTCGACTGGACAGGGCCTGGCCCCTGGGCACACTGCAGCTCTCACCTCTAGGAGGGCAGGGCAGGCTGCATGGCTCCTATCCCCGGAAGACCTACGGCCCCCAAACCTTCTAAACATCTCCAGGGCAGGGACTGGACAAACAGAACTATGCCCGATGTCTGGATGCGCCTGACCCCACAGCGGAGTCTGTCCGAGGCCTGTTGCGGGTGCGGCCAGCAGACCCTTCAGAGGGGGCGGGGCTGGCACCGTCTCCTGCCCAGGTTGAGCTGGGCCCTCTTACAGGTGCTGTGCTTCCACAGCCATGCCGGGATGATGGGCAGGGCCTGGGTGCTCTCACACCCCTGCTTGGCTCCCCTGCCACCACCTGTCCCTCAGATGACTCCAGAAGCTGCCCCTGGCCCACTAGGGTTCAGCCCTTGGGGCCTGGCCTCCTCCTGGCGGCGTGCACTAGAGGCTTCCAGAGCCAACATCATGGCAGGAAGGCCTCACGGCCACCTCAGCCACGTGACCGTCCACTTCGCACACCAGGGCCCCACCCACCTGCATTCTTGGACTTTCTCCCAGAGCCACATCCTTGGAACCCCCTGGAGCCAGGCCCATAGGAGAATGAGCCAACATGTGGGGGCTGCCCCAAGGACGGGTGAAGGCCCCCCCAAGACCCCCTAGAGGATGACAGCCACAACAAACCTGCATCTGGGGCAAGCCTGGTAAGGCCTGGGGGACCCCTGTTTCAAGGCCCCTTTTGGGGTCTGCCCCTCCTGCCACCTTGAGCACACAAAGGCACCGTTGACACAGCCCACGTGGGATCACGTGGTGTGGACACAGCAAGCCTTTCTCACGGGCTCGGAGTGGGCAGCACTGCAGGTGGGAGCAGAGCCCTGACTCACTGACTGCACGGACTGGACAGACGCACATGGTTGAGACCCACACTGCAAGCTGACGCACCTCGCACATCTCAGCACCTGCAGCCCCGACCCTGCTCAAGCCAGGCCTGCAGGGACCAGCCAGTTCCAAGCCGGGCGGGGCCGGGGGCAGGGGTAGGTCTCTGCCCCACAAGGGCCTGGCCGTGACACCTGTGTGGATACAGGGCTGGCTGTGCCCAGGCCTCCAGCCGGGCCTCTTGGTCACTTGTCCTCACGCTGGACAGTCAGCGTCTCCTTTGATGGAGACGGGAGAAGGCTCTAGGGCAGCTTGGAGTCTGATGCCGTGGGACCCTCTCCTGCCACAGCTGCTTCTCAGCGTGGTACCTGAGCTCAGGCCCCAGGACGGCGGCTCTACCATGGGACCTGGCTTGGGACGCCCGGGCTGGGGTGGGCAGGACCAGGAGGACCCTCAGGACGCACGTACTCTGTCTCGGAGAGCTCCATGTCCGACACGGCTGGTACCACGCGCAGCACCGGCGCGCACGCTGGCCTGACGCAGGCGCGTCCCCGCCGCATAACCTCCTGCACATACCTAGGGAACAACCCGCGTCAATGGTGGCTGCGCCGGCGGCCACCGGCCCTGGGGAGGGAGCCTCGACCAATGCTGCCGCGCAGGGACAGACGGAGCACGAAGGGGTTGTACGACCTGCCCAGGGAAGGCTCCAGTTTGCAGGGTGGACAAGACACCGAAGCCCTCCTCGGCCTCAGTGGTGCCGGACACTGCAGCTCACTCCACACGCATGATCTGGGCACCAACCCCTGTTCCCTAGACCGCACTTTGGGGGGCTTCTGATCTGGGGTGCTGGGATCCTACCCCCTCATCCCCTCTGGTGGGACACCATCTCCTCCCGAGAGCCTGTCCTTGGGTCTCTGGCATGAATTCCCCACCGATACCGTGGACACTGGCTCTGGGGTGTGGCAACTGTCTGCACCTCAGGGAGGCTGAGAGCCCCCCGGCGCCACAACTGAGGCCATCCTGGGGCAGCACGGCAGCTCCTCTCACGTGGACACCTCCACTGGGGTGCACTGGGTGACCCTGAGAGTAGTTTCTACTCTGACAGCCCGACAGGGCCCAGCACCCGACCTGCCTCTGGGCCCTCACTCCAAGTCTCCACAACTTCTCGCAAAAACGTATGTCCCCTGGACAGACAAACCCAGCCACTCTGGGTTTCCCATGTGGGGATGCTGGAGCCCAGCAGCCAAACGGGCAGGAAGGTCGTATCTCAGAACGGCGGCAGTGGTTCCACGACTCAGCGGGCATCCCCTGCCATCATGTAGAGCCTGTGGGTGCCCGGGGCAAGGGCAGATGCAACCCGAGAGACCCTGCTCAGCCCAACAAGGGGGCTCAGGAAGCCCCGGCAGGAAGAGTCCAAACAGGCCCAGGGCCTCGAACCTGCTGCACATGATGCCCAGCACCGGCTCATCTGCCAGCCCAGTCACACGTCCAGCTCCGAGCACCACACACCACAGCCCGGTCACACGCCCCAGCTC
>NC_045450.1:2733443-2754534 GCF_002776525.5 Piliocolobus tephrosceles | reverse complement strand
GAGCACCACACACCACAGCCCGGTCACACGCCCCAGCTCTGAGCACCGCACACCCAGGCTCCTGCATGGCACGGGGCTCTGGCTCCTTGTTGGCTGAACAAGATCACAGGGTCACAGACGTTTGGCCACAAAGTGATCACCCTTTGGGTTTGAGGTAACTATGACCCCCTCTGGCCCCAGAGCTGTCATTAGGCTGAACCTTTAATGACTTGAGACCACGTAGGCTTTCAGCTGGGAAGGGGTCTAAACCCTGATGCTGGTTCGGCAGAATAGGGCCCCTGGCCCCAGCCTCCCTGGAGTGGCACAGCCCCAAAGCTGGAGGCCCAGGAGGTGGGCCTGGACCCCAGGCCCCAGGTGACCCAAGGTGGACAGGAGGAGCTGGTGACCTCTGAAGGCAACCACGGCCTCTGTGACCACAGCCCCACGGCCTGGGTGAGCTACAGGCTCCCAGGACCCTCACAGAGACCCTGATGTGTGAGGAATTCCAATGACCCAGGATGGCCGAGAAAACTGGCCTCATGAGCAAGCTGAAAGTGGAGAAGGCAGGTCCTCGCCTGGAGCGAAAACGCTGCCCGAACAGAGGCGGCCTCCCTGCGGCCCAGGCAGAAGCCAGCCTGCTCTGGGGAAAGAACAGGGTCTGGCTACTGGGGCCCAGAAGGCCAAGGAGGGCTTAGCGAGGAGGGGCTGTGGGCTGGACATCCAGGATGACAGCTCTACGTCTGCACAGGTTTCAGAACCACGTAGCTTTCCAACCGTGTAGAGCCACTCAGGGCTGTTGGGGTGTGACTGCCAAGAGGCAGCCGCCATGCCTCCAGAACCACTGCCTCAAAGCCCAGGCTGCCCAGCAGTCAGCAGCCTCTGGCTGGGACCAGTGTTCCCCACACACTGGGGCCCTGCAGCCTCCCTGCAGACGCGGCTCAGGTTGAGGAGGGACCCCCCTCCTCAAGAGCAGTGAGCACCGAGGCCGCGGGTGTGTGAAAGCTCCGGCCCCAGCCCTCCGTCCACCGCAGGGTCGCCTGCCACATGGCCCCTCAGTGGTTCTCAGTGGAACGAAGGGCCCACTATGGCTGGGCGACAGCAGAGGGCCGTTTTTCCCCTGAAGACCTCAGGGGAAGCTTCAGCCCCAGGAATGGTGCTGTGGTACCTTGGGGAGCTTCAGCCCCAGGAATGGTGCTGTGGTAACTCCCAAGACCCACCCCACCCCACGATGCGGCCGTACCTCTGTTTGGAGGGTGCCCGGCTGGCTCTCTTTTCTTCCTCCTCCAGACGTCGGCGCGCCTCCTCCAGCTGGGTTAGGGGGTTGGGAGCTGGGTGGGGTGGCATCGTGGGGTCTTGGATGAAGAGGTGGGAGGGTTGCACGGAGGTCCGGAGCTGAGGGCCGGCCCAGGGGTGCACAGCCCCGGGGCGCTCAAGGGACAAGGGTCTGGAGTTCTCATGGGGCTGTGGCTTCCTTGTCCCTGAGGACCTTGGGGAACAAGAGAACAAGCTGTGGCTGTGGCCAACACCCTGGCCAGGTGGCCGGGTGGGGCTACACCCATCTCATGGGGGCAGCCTCCTTGAGCGGTAGGATGGGATGGGCTACTAGGGCCTGGCCACCAAGACACATGGTCCTCCTCAGACCACACAGTAAACACATCCCAGCTGGGCACAATGGCTCACGCCTGTAATCCCAGCAGTTTGGAAGGCTGAGGCAGGCGGATCACCAGAGGTCGGGAGTGTGAGATCAGCCTAACATGGTGAAACCCCGTCCCTGCTAAATATACAAAAGTAGCCGGGCGCCTGTAATCTCTGCTACTCTGGAGGCCAGGGCCGGGAAATGGCTCGAACTGGGGAACTAGAGGTTATAGTGAGCCGGGATCACGCCACTGCTCTCCGGCCTGGGGGACAGAGTGAGGCTCAGTCTCAGAAAAATAAAGATAACAAAAAACCATCCCTGATTCGCCTGTAATCCCAATACTCTGGGAGGCCAAGGTGGGCGGATCGCCTAAGGTCAGGAGTTCAAGAATAGCCTGGCCAACATGGCGAAACCACGACTCTACTAAAAAAATACAGAAAATTTGCCAGGTGTGGTGGTGGATACCAGTAATTCCAGTTACTCGAGAGGCTGAGGCAGGAGAATTGCTTGAACCTGGGAGGCAGAGATTGCAGTGAGCTGAGATTGCACCACTGTACTCCAGCCTAGGCAAGAGTGAGACTCCATCTCAAAAAAAAAAAAAAAAAAAAAAAAAAAAACTGGCCAGGCACGGTAATCCCAGCACGCTGGGAGGCCGAGGCAGGTGGATCACGTGAGGTCAGGAGTCCAAGACCAGCCTGGCCAACATAGTGAAACCCTGTTTCTACAAAAATACAAAGTTTACTGGGCATGATGTTGGGTACCTGTAATCCCAGCTACTCGGGAGGCTTAGGCAGGAGAATCGTTTGAACCTGGGAGGTGGAGGTTGCAGTGAGTTGAGACTGGCCCACTGTACTCCAGCCTGAGCAACAAGAGCAAAACTCCATCTCAAAAAACAAAAAAGGCAGGGCGCAGTGGCTCACCCATGTAATCCTAGCACTTTGGGAGGCCGAATCACAAGGTCAAGAGATGGAGACATCCTGGCCAACATGGTGAAACGCCATCTCTACTAAAAATACAAAAATTAGCCGGGCGTGGTGGTGCACATGCTGTAGTCCCAGCTACTAGGGAGGCTAAGGCAGGAGAATCGCCTGAACCCAGGAAGCGGAGGTTGCAGTAAGCCGAGGTTGTGCCACTGCACTCCAGCCTGAGCAACACAGTGCAACTCCATCTCAAAAAAAAAAAAATTCCTTCATGGTGACTTTTTTCTTTTTTCGAGACGGAGTTTTGCTCTTGTTGCCCAGGCTGGAGTGCAGTGGCGTGATCTTGGGTCACTGCAATCTCCGCCTCCCGGGTTCAAGCTATTCTCCTGCCTCAACCTCCCTAGTAGCTGTGATTACTGGCACCCACCACCACACATGGCTAACTTTTTGTATTACTTTTTAGTAGAGATGGGGTTTTGCATCCATTAACATTTGCATCCATTTAACAGCTTTACTGGGATATAAATTATATACTAATCTGGGGCCAGGCGCGGTGACTCAAGCCTGTAATCCCAGCACTTTGGGAGGCCGAGACGGGCGGATCACCAGGTCAGGAGATCAAGACCATCCTGGCTAACACTGTGAAACCCCGTCTCTACTAAAAAATACACAAAAAAACTAGCCGGGCGAGGTGGCGGGCGCCTGTAGTCCCAGCTACTCCGGAGGCTGAGGCAGGAGAATGGCGTGAACCCGGGAGGCGGAGCTTGCAGTGAGCTGAGATCCGGCCACTGCACTCCAGCCCCGGCGACAGAGTGAGACTCCGTCTCAAAAAAAAAAAAAAAAAAAAAAAATTATATACTAATCCTAGAGGCCAGAGGCAAGCTCTGAGTCCAAGAGGCTGAGGCTGCAGTGAACTGTGTGACTGCACCACTGCACTTCAGCCAGGGTGACAGAGAGACTCTGTCTCAAGAAGTAAAAAAGTCTTAATGAATAAAAAGCATAAATGTGTTTCAAAGTGGAACGTATTAATACTTATCCTAAAATATGGGACATGCAATATTTAGTATATACAGCTATTTAAAAAAAGGATTCGGCTGGGCGTGGTGGTTCACGCCTGTAATCCCAGCACTCTGGGAGGCCGAGGCGGGTGGATCACCAGAGGTCGGGAGTTCGAGATCAGCCTAACATGGTCACCCCCTCCACCATCTCTACTAAAAATACAAAAATTAGCCGGGTATGGTGGCACATGTCTGTAATCCCAGCTACTCAGGAGGCTGAGGCAGGAGAATTGCTGGAACCCGGGAGGGGGAGGCTGCAGTGAGCCAAGACTGCACCACTGCACTCCAGCCCGGGGGGCCAGCAATTGTCCTGCCTCACCCAAAAAAAAAAAAAAAAAACCCCGGGCGCGGTGGCACAAGCCTGTAATCCCAGCACTTTGGGAGGCCGAGACGGGCGGATCACGAAGTCAGGAGATCGAGACCATCCTGGCTAACCCCGTGAAACCCCGTCTCTACTAAAAATACAAAAACTTAGCTGGGCATGTGGTGGGCACCTATAAGCCCAGCTGCTTGGGAGGCTGAAGCAGGAGAACGGCATGAACCCAGGAGGCAGAGCTTGCAGTGAGCTGAGATTGCGCCACTGCACTCCAGCCTGGGCGACAGAGCGAGACTCTGTCTCAAAAACAAAAAAAAAAGATTCGAAGGCCAGGAGTGGTGACTCTCGTGCCTGTAATTCCAGCATTTTGGGAGGCCAAGGTGGGAGGATCGCTTGAGCCCAAAAGCTTGAGACCCACCTGGGCAACACACTGAGACCCCCATCTCTACAAAAAATGAGCCAGGCATGGTGCTGTGCACCTCCGTTCCCTCAGGAGTCCCAGAAAAACGACGAGCCCGTCCCCATCCCAGGCGGCACCGACGGGGACCCCAAGGCCTCGTGGGACGGGCTTCCAACACAGGCAGAAGCGCCGCGCCCCAGGCGCTCAGCCGCCTCAAAAGTTCTCACCAAGGAATGTGGAGGGAGGTGCACCCTGGCTAGGGTCTGGGTCGGGGTTGGGGGGCAGATGAGGATCTAAGACTGAGAAAGCTGGGGCCACCTACCCACCAGGGCCGACACTTCCCAGCTGACCTGCCTCTGACCACGACGGGAAAGTGGGGGGCACCACCTCCTTGGGGCCCCTGGCCCTCCTGCTGGGTTCCGGGCACGAGTGCAGGCCAAGGAAGCGAGCAGGGGCAACACCAAGACCGGCCTGGTGGGCAGCGGCAGGGGCTGGACCTGTGGTGCCAGGGCCTTGCTCCACGCCATATACGAGGCCTCTGCCCTGCTGGGAGGAGAGTAGTGCTCAGGCTACACAACAGCCTTTCCCAGCCCTCAGCAGGATGGCCAGGTGTGAGCACACAAGGCTTCTCCATGGGTGCCCCAGGAGTGATGGTCAGCGGTGGCCTTCCCAGGTGACTCAGGTCATTCTCATGGGGTCAGACTGGAAATGACCTCCCAAGAGCATCTGTGCTGCCTGTGGGGTGACAGCCATGTTGGCTTCCCTCCCGCTCAGGGCTTCAGGGACAGTCTCTCTCTGGGGACACGAGGTTTTCCTCCTGGAGACGTGGGGCCTCTCTCCCAGGCCCAGGGAGCCTGCTGGAGGGTGCCCAGGAGAGAGCCACAGCGAGAGGGGAAGTGTGAGCCATCAGAGGCGACACTCGCAGCACACACTGAAGCCACACACACTGAAACCGTGCGGAGGCCAGAAGTGGCAAAGCAGGCCCCACGAGGCTGGCTGTGTGTGGGGGGTGCTCACCCGTGGCCGGTCCGGCGGTGCCTGCTGATCTCCTTCTCCCCCTCAATGATCCACTGCATGATCTTCTGGTTCTTCTCTGCATCCTCCGAGGCACCTGGCACCTCCGCGCTGGCGCTCTTCCCCGACTCGGCCTTCTTGGCATTTCTTTTGCATGCTGTGCCCGCCTTCCCACTGCAAAGGCAACAGCAAGAGTGGCGAGTCGCCCTGGCCTCCCGTGGCTGAGAGTGTGCCCCTTCCCTGCCTGTCAGGCCCCCACCCGGCCTCTGTAAGGCTCCCGCGGCGCAGCAGCTGCCTGCTGGCTGTCCTGGTGCTGCCCAGGCTGTTTCCTCTTTAAACACACAGGCGCTCACTGCTCACCCCCTGAAGACTGAGGGTCAGAGTGGGAGCTGGGGTCGGGCTGTGGCCCCTGATCTTCATCTCCCACCTGAGGTCACGGCGTGGACTCCCCTGACCCAGGGTCCAGCCCACTCCCTCCAGCAGAGGGGCTCCTGGCTGTTGCTGGTGGTCCTGGATTTCCTGAGTTTTACAGGGAGGTTCTGGCCTTCAACAGGGACACAGCCTCACCCCGAGCCCCCTCCTCACTGACAGGCACACGCTCACCTGTGCGCCAGGCCATCGCTGGCGTTGGGGGCAGCCCCCACACTCTCTGAGTAGCCTCGGGACTTTGCCCCATGGCTGTGTGGTTCCGGACCCCATGCGAAGCTGCTCTGGGCCCTGCGGGCAGCCTCGGCCTCCACCTGCTCCTTGGGCCGGGCTGTGCTGTGGTGGACGTGGTGGTGCACGTGTCGGTGGTGGTGCAGGCCGGCCGCGTCCAGCTTCACCCCTGACTTGGGCGCATGCTTCCCGTGCCCTGAGGCGGCACTCCCCAGTGCCACCGGCATCTTGGCCACGTGCCCACTGTCCGGGGAGCGGTGGCCAGGCCCAGGTGACTGGCGGCCAGGTGTCCTCAGCACACGCTGTACGTGCTCGTCCAGGATGCTCTCGGGGTTCTCCTCGTGTGCATCCCGGAGCCCGGCACAGCCCACGTCCACACAGCGGGGTGGGAAGTGGTGCCAAGCAGGGGCAGGAGGCAGCTTGTGACACGGCCCTGGGAGCCCTGAGGATGGATCGCCGTCCTCACCTTCCTCCTCCTGTGTGGGGACAAGCAGCACCATCACCTCTCAGCACCAGCTGCACACTTGGGGAAAACAGAAAGCATCAGGCCGGGCCCAGCAGCCCCCAGCGATGCCGTCCCAGCCCAGGGTGGCTGGGAGCCCCTCCCCACCGGTCCTGTCCCTGAGGATGGAGAGGCAGGACGGGGCATAGACACAAGGAGCGGAGACAGCAGGGCCTCAAGAAATGCAGTGTATGTGTCGGCTGTGGGCGGAGCTCTGCAAGGATTGAGTTTAGTTTTATTCCTTTTATGAGACAAGTTCTTGCTCTGTTGCCCAGGCTGGAGAACAGTGGTGTGATCACTGCTCACTGCAGCCTCCGCCTCCCGGGCTCAAGCGATCCTCCCACTTCAGCCTCCAGAACAGCGGTGACCACAGCAGTGCGCCACCGTGCCCGGCTCATTTTTTTGTATTGTGGGAACAGATGGGATTCTCACCATATTGGCCAGGCTGGTCTCGAATGCCTGAGCTCAAGCAATCTGCCTGCCTTGGCCTGTATATATATATATACACACACATATATGTGTATGTATATGTTATACATATATAAGTTACCCCGGCTGGGAGTGCAATGGTGCCATCTTGGCTCACTGCAACCTCTGCCTCCCAGGTTCAAGTGATTCTAATACCTCAGCCTCCCAAGTAGCTGGGACTACCGGTGTGCGCCACCACGCCCAGCTAATTTTTGTATTTTTAGTAGAGACAGGGTTTCACTATGTTGGCCAGGCTGGTTTCGAACTCCTGACCTCGTGATCCACCCGCCTCAGCCTCCCAAAGTGCTGGGATTACAGGCGTGCGCCACCGCGCCCGGCCTCCCCTTATATTTTAATGAGAACCTCGCCTTATACAGAGGGCTCTTGGGCTTTGCACATGCTGTGATGCTGCTTGACGAACTTCCACATTAAGCCAGTGGAGTTTCACTTGATTCTCCGAGTTAATAGGTGGCGAAGCTTATCTGTCAGAGCAAACATCTGATCACTTTAATTCCAAGTTGCATCTCAAATTTATTTTCTCATCTTATTGGACTGACAAACTAAAACAGTGTTGAGTAAATCTGGTATTAATACAAGAGAAAGGGAGGGAACTAAGCTACCATGTATGTACGTATGTATTTATTTAGAGTCAGAGTCTTGCTCTGTCACCCAGGCTGGAGTGCAGTGGCACGATCTTCGCTCACTGCAACCTCCACCTCCCGGGCTCAAGCAATCCTCCTGCCTCAGACTCCTGAGTAGCTGGGATTACAGGAGTGTGACACCACGTCCAGCTAATTTTTTTGAATTTTAGTAGAGTCGGCGTTTCACCATGTTGGCCAGGCTGGTCTCCAATCCTGACCTCAGGTAATCCACCCCCTTGGCCTCCCAAAGTGCTGGGATTAAAGGCGTGGGCCACTGCTCCTGGCCTATTTGTTTTTACTTTTTATTTTTTGAGACGGAGTCTCGCTCTGTCGCCCAGGCTGGAGTGCAGTGGCACCATCTGAGCTCACTGCAACCTCCGTCTCCCGGGTTCACACCATTCTCCTGCCGCAGCCTCCTGAGTAGCTGGGACTACAAGCACCCGCCACCATGCCTGGCTAATTTTTTTTGTATTTTTAGTAGAGACGGGTTTCAACACATTAGCCAGGATAGTCTCAATCGCCTGACCTTGCAATCCGCCTGACTCGGCCTCCCAAAGCGCCAGGATTACAGGCGTGAGCCACCATGCCCGGCCTATTTTTATTTATTTATTTATTTTTATTTGAGACGGAGTTTCGCTCTTGTGGCCCAGGCTGTAGTGCAATGACACAATGTTGGCTCACTGCAGTCTCCACCTCCCAGGTTCAAGTAATTCTCCTGCCTTAGCCTCCTGGGTAGCTAGGATTATAGGCACCCACTACCATGCCCAGCTACATTTTTTATATTTTTAGTAGAGACGGGGTTTTACCATGTTAGCCAGGCCGGTCTCGAACTCCTGACCTCAGGTGATCCAGCCGTCTGGGCCTCCCAAAGTGCTAGGATTACAGGTGTGAGCCACCGCACCTGATCACGGTGGTGCGATGACAGCTCAATGCAGCCTCAACCTCCAGGGCTCAAGCGATCCTCCTGCTTTCAGCCTCCCAAGTAGCTGGGACTACAGGACACCAAGCCTCATTAATTTTTTCTTTTTTCTTTTTTTGTAGAAATGGAGAATCTCACTATGTTGTCCAGTCTGCTCTTAAACTCCTGGCTTCAAGTGATCCTCCCGTCTTGGCCTCTCCAAGTGTTGGGATTACGGATGTGAGTTGCTGTGCCCAGCCTACCTCTGTATTTTAACATAAACAAACCCCAACGTTTAGCACCAAACTCTCACACCTGCAGAAGTGTCCAAACGCAAGTGAACAGGCATGCCCCAGAGCTGGTGTGGGCTTGGCTGTGGGCACCTGCACTGGGGCTGAGGGTGAAATATGGTACTACAGAGGACAGAAAGACGCTGGAGCAGAGCCGGAGGAAAGGCAGGTGGTGGGCATCCCGTGGTGGATGTGGCTATGCTGCCTCCCTTTCCTTGTTTTTGTAGGACTAAAAGGCCTGGGCACTCTGGGGAGAATTCTTAACGGAGGGTCTTCCCAGGGACTAAAAGTGTTTCAAGTTTTGATGCTGTTTGCCACCTCGGTCGAGGTCTGCATTGGCAGGAATTCCATCATGGGGCTATGAAATGTTACCGATTAACTTAACCGTTCAGCTAATGGTTTTCCTTTTCTTCTTTGTACTTTAATTTGCCAAATTTTACAATGAAAATAGGGTTTTAAAAAATCTAGAGTTCAGCCGGGCGCGGTGGCTCATGCCTGTAATCCCAGCACTTTGGGAGGCCGAGGCGGGCGGATCATGAGGTCAGGAGATCGAGACCATCATGGCTAACACGGTGAAACCCCGTCTCTACTAAAAATACAAAAAATTAGCCAGGCATGGTGGCAGGCGCTTGTAGTCCCAGCTATAGGAAGTCTGAGGCAGAAGAATGGTGAGAGGCAGAGCTTCCAGAGAGTTGAGATGACGCCACTGCACTCTAGCCTGGGTGACAGTGCGAGACTCTGTCAAAAAAAAAAAAAAGAATCTGGGCCAGGCGCGGTGGCTCAAGCCTGTAATCCCAGCACTTTGGGAGGCCGAGACGGGCGGATCACGAGGTCAGGAGATCGAGACCATCCTGGCTAACACGGTGAAACCCCGACTCTACTAAAAACACAAAAAAATTAGCCGGGCGTGGTGGCGGGTGCCTGTAGTCCCAGCTACTCAGGAGGCTGAGGCAGGAGAATGGCATGAACCCGAGAGGCCGAGAGGCGGAGCTTGCAACGAGTCGAGATGGCGCCACTGTACTCCAGCCTGGGTGACAGAGCAAGACTCTGTCTCGAAAAAAAAAAAAACAAAGAAAAACAAAAATCTGGAGTTATTCCTTTTAGGGAAAGACCACCACTCCCAGGCCCTGGTGGTGCTGGGACAGAGCCAGGACTCTGCCGTGCTCCCTGTTGCTGGGACAGAGCCAGGACTCCATCGGGTGGGGAAGCCTTGAGAGTCGGAGGTGAGAGCCACACACTCAGCACCTGTGGCTACACCTGCCTTTAACATGTCCTGCCCAAGGCTGGGCGCGGTGGCTCATGCCTGAAATCCCAGTGCTTAGGGAAGCTGAGGTAGGAGGATCACTTGAGGCCAGGAGTTCAAGACCAGTGTGGGCAATACAGCAAGATTCCATCTCTACAAAAATTTTTTTTAAAAAAGTCTCACTCAAAATGTGGACCTGTCCTACCAGAAGCACACACTGTGAATGGGTCAGGGCACAAAGACCAGCAGAAAATTACAGAGGCCAACACGGCAGCAACACAGCAAAGGCTTCCTTTCCTACGTTTCTTTTGTGAGCACGTTTGTTTAAGGTCTGCTAACCTTCCTTCACCTGCCACCCAAATGATGATGCTGACATCACAGCCCGTGGACCCAGGTGTGGCCTGCTGACGTTTCCGTATTCGTGGCAACTCTGTTCCCCATGTTTGGTTTTCAGACAACAGCCCAGTAAGGCCCCCAGGCAGGCCCCAACGCCGCTGACCTCACGTGTGCACAGCCAGCCTTCTCAGGGCCACCACCCTCACGTGCGCACAGCCAGCCTCCCCAGGGCCACCCCAGGAAGCAAGGGAGCTGCTCCAGTGACCACCAGGTCTGCAAGGTGAGGCCTCACTCACCGCCACAGCAACCACGTGGCACTGATGCTGGTCCTGCCAGCCCTGGCTAGGTTCAGGATCTTGGAGGACAAACTCCCTGAGTCCTTTCTTTGGGGGGCTGTGGAGAAGGTGAACTCGGCACCTGCAGAGCCCTGGAGCTGGCAGCACCCACACCTGTGCCCTACCCAGATGAGAGTGACCCTGAGACCCAGGGCCAGGGGACACAAGAGGATGCAGCTCCACATGGTGGCAACACAATTCACTGAGGAGAAAAAAAATTGACGTGTGCGTGTGAGACATTTTCACACAAACGCCTTCATGGAGAGCTCCACGACCTGCAGCAACCACACCTGGTCCCCGCCATGAATTTCAGATACTCATGGAGCTGTGTAAGGTCTTCCCGCCATCTCAACACAGTGCCTGGCGCTCGGTTTCCAAGCTGGGTAGCACCAGTTGCACCCTGCGTCCACCCTCATGGTGGCATCTCCAGGCTTCAGGACACAGCTCACCCGGGTTGTGGATGGGTGCACCAAGGGGTCTCCTGTGGTCTGAGGAGAGCTGAGGGTCTGCATTTTACATCAAGAATCAGGTGAATGAAAATGCTCAGAAGCATAAACGTTTTTCTTTTTTTTTTTTTTTTGAGACGGAGTCTCGCTCTGTCTCCTGGGCTGGAGTGCAGTGGCCGGACCTCAGCTCGCTGCAAGCTCCGCCTCCCGGGTTCCCGCCATTCTCCTGCCTCAGCCTCCCGAGTAGCTGGGACTACAGGCGCCGCCACCTCGCCCGGCTAGCTTTTTGTATTTTTTAGTAGAGACGGGGTTTCACCGGGTTAGCCAGGATGGTCTCGATCTCCTGACCTCGTGATCCGCCCGTCTCAGCCTCCCAAAGTGCTGGGATTACAGGCTTGAGCCACTGCGCCCGGCCAGCGTATACGTTTTCTAAGTATTCATATTCACGAATAGTGAAAGGAGAATGAAGGGCCCCCACTCGATGGCGCCCATTTACCTCCCACAGGAATTAATCTGACTAAGAGAAAAGCAACGTTTTTTTTTGTTTGTTTTTTGAGGCAGGTTGCTCTGTCACCCAGGCTGGAGTGCAGCGGCACAGCCTCGGCTCACTGTAGCTCAAGTGATCCTCCCACCTCAGCTTCCTGAATACCTGGGACCACAGGTGTGTGCTACTGTGCCCGGCTAATTTTGAAATTTTTTCTAGAGACAGGAATTTGCCACGTTGCCCAGGCTGGGTTCAAACTCCTGGGCTCAAGTGCTTCACTCGCCTCAGCCCCCCACAGTGTTGGGGTCACCGGTGTGCTCTGCCTGCCCAGCCCACAAGGGCAGCTCCGCAAGTGAGACATCCAGGTACCAAGGGGTCTCCAGAGAAACCCCAGGCGGCCTGCGCACTGCGAGGAGCGCACACTGGGGTGGAGCCACAGAAGTTTGCGCCATTTGCAGCGGGGAGGAGCCTGGCCCCGCCTCTTCCTGGTGGAACCTGGGATTCAGTTTGCCAGGCCGGAAGCACACTGGCAGAACGCCGGCTCTGTGGAAGTTTTTTTTTTTTGAGGTAGAGTTTCACTCTTGTCACCCAGGCTGGACTACAGTGGCTCAATCTCGGCACACAAGCCTCCACCTCCCAGGTTCAAGCGATTCTCCAGCCTCAGCCTCCTGAGTAGTTGGGATTACAGGTGCCTGCCACCCCACCGAGCTAATTTTTGTATTTTTCATTAGAGATGGTGTTTCGCCATGTTGGCCAGGCTGGTCCGGAACTCCTGACCTCGGGTGATCCGCCCGCCTCAGCCTCCCAGAGTGCTGGGATTACAGGTGTGCGTCACCGCGCCTGCCTGTTTCCCTTTTTACCTTTTCACCCAATAAACTCTGTCCTTCTCACCCTTCAAACTGTCTGTGAGCCTAATTTTTCGTGGCCATGTGAAAGGCACCTGTCTTTAGCTGAACTAAGCAGAGTCCTACAACACAAGTGCCTAGAAGCCCGTGCACCACGGCCCTCTGGAACCAAGAGTGACCAGGCGGTGGTGGAACTTCTCAGGCCTCGCAGCCCCTGAGCGCAAGTAGGAAAAACTTCTGCGTGCCACTAGCCCTTCCCGCTCTGCACATGCTCATCCCACTCGCCGGCCTCATGGGGTGAAGACGTTGAGATCACCTGCTGCAGCCTCAGCTTGTGGCCCTGCTACCCACGAAGGACCAGGTACAGCCGGCAGCTGTGTCACCCCCGGCCCTTCAGTGCGGGTGACCAAGGTGTGTCTCTGGGCCTCTGAGGGTGGGACGGGGCCTCTGGACATCCCATCCTGAGCTGGGGCTCGGCTGCAGGAAAGGGGCATGGGGGATCCAGCAGGGAGGCCTCATGGGTCAGCAGGCCTCGGCCAGCCCTGGGCATCCCCGCAAGGAATCGGGGCCAAAGCTGTCCTGAACATCAGGACATCCCCGCTGTGAAAGAAGAGCAGGACACCACCGAGGCCCACTCACCATGCGCACGCGCTTCAGCCGCTCCTCCAGCTTCTCCTCGGCCTCCCGTGTGCGCTGCACGGCCTCCAGGCGGTGGATGAGCTCCTCGGCGAACTTCTGAGGTTCCACACGGACCTCCTTCGGCACCCGGTACGTGCGCTGCGAGGGAGAGGACTGTGAGGCGTGGGGATTGTGAGGTCACTGCCAAAACATTTCTTTGTGAAGGGAAAGAGCGTGTGCTAGCTCCGTTGTATTTTATTTTTTTATTTTTTTGAGATGAACTCTCACTCTGTCGCCTAGGCTGGAGTGCAATGGCACGATCTCAGCTCACTGCAACCTCTGCTTCCCGGATTCAAGCGATTCTCCTGCCTCAGTCTCCCAAGTAGCTGAGACTACAGGTGCCCGCCACCACGCCTGGCTAATTTTTCTATTCTTAGTAGGGATGAGGTTTCATTATGTTGGCCAGGCTGGTCGCCAACTCCTGACCTCAGGTGATCCACCTGCCTCAGCCTCCCAAAGTGTTGGGATTACAGGTGTAAGCCACCAGGCCCAGCCTTTGTTGTATTTTATTTTATTTTATTTTATTTATTTATTTATTTTTTTTGAGACGGAGTCTGGCTCTGTCGCCTGGGCTGGAGTACAGTGGCCGGATCTCAGCTCACTGCAAGCGCCGCCTCCCGGGTTCCCGCCATTCTCCTGCCTCAGCCTCCTGAGTAGCTGGGACTACAGGCGCCCGCCACCTCGCCCGGCTAGTTTTTTGTATGTTTTAGTAGAGACGGGGTTTCACTGTGTTAGCCAGGATGGTCTCGATCTCCTGACCTCGTGATCCGCCCGTCTCGGCCTCCCAAAGTGCTGGGATTACAGGCTTGAGCCACCGCGCCCGGCCTTTGTTGTATTTTAAAGCAAGAGTTTACTTTTTCCTCCTTTCAGTTGGGAATCAACTCCCTCACAGCCCCCTTTTCCTGTCCGGCTAGTCTGTCCGTCATTCCCCCACGGACCCAGGAGACAGGGTTGCTTCTTTCCAGCATCTCCCCACTACCAGATCAAGAGGCCTGAGCAGGGCAGCTTCAGGACACACAGCCAGCGCTCCCCATCCGCTTCACAGAAACACTCGAGGAGACGCCCGCAGCGGCTGTGCGCAGAAGACCTCCAAGGCCCCAGGGCAAGGAAGGACACACAGGATTTGGAGGACAGGGGAGGTCTGGGAAAGGCGGGCTTTCCTTTTTAAAAGAATGTAAAGGCCATTCTTTACATTATAGTAAAGAATATATATAGAATATATAGGCTCGGCCAGGCGCGGTGGCTCACGCCTGTAATCCCAGTACTTTGGGAGGCCGAGGCGGGCAGATCACGAGGTCAGGAGATCGAGACCATCCTGGCTAACACGGTGAAACCCCGTCTCTACTAAAAATGCAAAAAAAATTAGCCAGGCGCGGTGCTGGGCGCCTGTAGTCCCAGATACTCGGGAGGCTGAGGCAGGAGAATGGCGTGAAACCGGGAGGCGGAGCTTGCAGTGAGCCCAGATCGCACCACTGCACTCCAGCCTGGGCAACTGAGCGAGACTCTGTCTCAAAAAAAAAAAAAAAAGAATATATAGGCTCATGCCTACAGTCACAGCATTTTGGGAAGTAGAGGTGAGCAGATTACTTGAGGTCAAAAATTAGAGACCAGCCTGGCCAACAAAGTGAGACCTCATCTCTACAAAAAAAAATTTTGTTTTAATTAGCCAGGTGTGGTGGCACCTGTGGTCCCGACTACTTGGGAGGCTGAGGTAGGAGGATTGCTCAAGCCCTGGGAGATCAAGGCTGCAGTGAGCCGAGATCACGCCACTGCCCTGCAGCCTGGGTGAGAGAGTGAGACCCCATCTCAAAATAATAATAACAACAACAATATATCTGCAATGTATTTTACAGTAATGCACCATATAGCTTTTTAAAAAAATAGAGATGGGGGTCTTGCTTCCCAGGCTGGCCTCGAACTCCCCCCACCTTGGCCTCCCAAGGCACTGGATTACAGGTGTGAGCCACCACGCCTGGCCCTGTGTAACTTTTGAGGGTACTTCATTTTAAATTTCAAACTTCAAAACAGCTGCAAAAATAGAACAAGGAATTCCTGTCCACCTTCACCCAGATTCCCCAAGGGCTGACATTCTGCCATAAGTACTTTTATCATCCTCGCACCGGCAGGCACACACACATGCCCACACACCGGCGCACACACACATAGAGGCACACACACATACAGGCATGCTCACTGCTCTGAACCAGTTAAGAGTGTATTTAACAAAAGCAAGGTCACTCTCATACCTAACCACAGTACAAATATGGATCATTAAAAAAACTAACCCTGATACAGTAACATCATGTGGCAGATCTTATTCCAATTTTGCCAGCTGCTCCAATAACATCCTTCACGGCAAAACATGCTTTAAAATCCAGGCCACCAGTGTCTAAGCCGTGGAGGGATGGAGCCAGGGACAGCTCCCCTGTGACTGCGAGCAGGGTGGCAGCCGGGAGGTGGGACCCTGCGTGTGTGTGGCCTTCCTGCCCTTCTGCCATGGGCTCTGGTGCAGTCCTGGCTCTGCGCATCCGTTTCTCATCTACACAATGAGAGTAGAAACAGCACCTAACCCTCAGAAGGATGGGGTGAGACGGGACATGGAAGCTACACAAAGGGCCTCCTCCAGGCTCAGATGCTCCACAGTAGACGGGGCTCAGAGAGAGGCTGGCCCTGGAGCCACAGGCTTCACTTCAGGGAACATAGGAGTACAAAGGGGGCAAGGGCACGCCCAGGGCACTGGGTGATGTCTCAGAGCCGGGAGAAGTCACTGCTGGAGTCTGGGCTGTGCCCAGTGTCGGGAAGGGGTCTGTCCTGGAGCCAAGGATGAATATCCAGTGCTTCTAGAAGATGAGGAGGAAGGCTGGGGCTGGCACCACTAGGGACATGGGCCAGTGTGTCCAGATGTGTGGGCAGCAGGGCATCCATACAGATGGCAAGTAACTAACAAGCCACCCTTTCCCGCTGCAGCCGGGGCGGAGGCTGGGTGGCCATGCTGGCTTTTCCGTGCCCAGTGCTGGGCAAGGCGCAGATGCGGGAGTGGCACACACAGGACTGGGAGCTGCCAGCACTGCAGGGACCACAGTTGCTGTGTCTGCATATAGCCAGAGGCACAGACAGGAGCACTCATGGTCTGAATAGTCAGCACCACAGATACCAAGAGCAGGACGAAAAGCCCATCGTCAGGCCCAGAGAGCAGCACGGCTGAGGGACCAAGAGGAGTGCTCAGGCCGCCACGCGAGCTCCATAAAAAGACTCCAAGGGGGGCTGGGCGCGGTGGCTCAGGCCTGTAATCCCAGCACTTTGGGAGGTCAGGAGATCGAGACGATCGTGGCTAACACGGTGAAACCCCGTCTCTACTAAAAATACAAAAACATTAGCCAGGCGAGGTGGTGGGTGCCTGTAGTCCCAGCTACTCAGGAGGCTGAGGCAGGAGAATGGCGTGAACCCGGGAGGCGGAGCTTGCAGTGAGCCGAGATCACACCACTGCACTCCAGCCCGGGCGACAGAGCGAGACTCCGTCTCAAAAAATAAATAAATAAATAAAAATAAAAAATAAGACTCCAGAGAGCAGCACAGCTGAGGGGCCAAGAGGAGCCCTCAGGCCGCCACGCAAGTTCCATAAAAAGACTCCAGGTGGCCCTGCAGGCTGCGTCACCACAGTTCTGAGAACAGCAAAACTGTCAGAGTCATCACATTTACAGAGAATGGCAACCTCTCCAGCTTTGGAGGAACAGAAAAAAATACCATAAAGGAAAAAACCAAGTAAACGAAAACATGAAACTTTCGAGTAATGACAAAGGCCAAAGATCACCAGGGATTCTGGGACCAGACGCGGTGAAGCCACGCCCCCAACCTTCTGGCACCAGGGACCAGTTTTGTGGAAGACAATTTTTCCACGGACAGCTGGTGGAGGGCGGTTTCGGGATGAGCCTGCTCCACCTCTCATGGTCAGGTGTTAAAAAGTCTCACACGGGGCCGGGCGCGGTGGCTCAAGCCTGTAATCCCAGCACTTTGGGAGGCCGAGACGGGCGGATCACGAGGTCAGGAGATCAAGACCATCCTGGCTAACACAGTGAAACCCCGTCTCTACTAAAAAATACAAAAAACTAGCCGGGCGAGGTGGCGGCGCCTGTAGTCCCAGCTACTCGGGAGGCTGAGGCAGGAGAATGGCGCAAACCCGGGAGACGGAGCTTGCAGTGAGCTGAGATCTGGCCACTGTACTCCAGCCTGGGCGACAGAGACTCCGTCTCAAAAAAAAAAAAAAAAAAAAAATTCTCCCACGGGGCATGCAGCCTGGGCATCCATGGGTGCAGCCACAACAGGGTTCTGCTCCTATGAGCATCTAAGCTGTTCCCATCCTGCTGTCCCTGCTGCAGAGCCATGGACCCACCAGAGAAACAGCATAGCTTTCGCAAAAGCAAGGCCCTCAACAGAGCAGAAGCGGGCGGTGCAGCCACGGCACGTCCTGCTAGCCCATCGGCTTTCTGGGCCTCCCCGCCTCGGCTCCCCACCATCCTCAGGTCCAATTTCCCAGTAGCAGCAGGGAGCAGGCCCCCGGCCGCTGTGCTCGTGATGTGCATTTCTCACTTGGGTCTCTGGCTGGGACTGCCCACCGAAGGTTCCAACCACAGCCCCGCCTGACGGGCCACATGGACTTGATCCAGGTTCCTACGGAGCCTCTGATGAGGTCGTTTGCTGCAGGCTGCTCACACAGAAATGCACGACGGCCCCCACCCCACCACACAAGGGCCCCCTGGTGGTGCGGCATGTGGCAGGGCCTGCTCCTGACTGTGCCTGTCGCTTCTGATGGCTTCATCTTCCCGGTGACTCAACTGTGACCCTCCAGGACCTGAGGGCTCTGTGCTTCCCTCGGTTCTGGAAGGTTCTGATGACACCAGGGACTTGCCATCGGCCTCCTCTTTTCTCTGTGTTGCATCCTGAGAGGTCTTTCCAGGTCCACGTTCCAGGCGCCAGCGCACTCCTCAGCTGTTGTCCTTCCTGACCCTTCCAAGGGGAGGTTGTCTGCCTGATGCCCCCTCATCCAGAGTCCGTGACGTGCACTTTCTACACAGGAAGACTCTGACCAGCACCCCAAAACTGGGGCGCCCCTGTGGACAGAAGCCTTCCACAGGCCTCAGCCCACTCAAGCCCCATCCTCAGGGGCACACAGGGCTGGCCTGGGCCTGTGGTCGCTCAGCTGTCTTGTCTCTTGGGCCTCCTTCATCAGGGCGGCTCTGCGGGTTCTGGACGTTTGGGAACTGTGACTTGAAAATCAGAGGCCGGTGGCTGTGCAGGAGCCCTCGACTTGGGCTGTGACCTCATCATAGCTTTGGGCTGTGCCTGGCAGGCAGGGCCCCAGATCTTCCAGAGCACAGGCACACACGCACGCACCCACACATGGCCTACAATGTCATCCGCTTTTTGTTAAGTAGACACCATGAGCGCCTAGTTTTAGCCAAACCTGAGTCAAGGGTTAGCTGGCATCTTCTCAGAAGTGAGAACAAACCAACATCCTTTCTTTTCAACCATAAAGAAATTCCTGACTTGGAAACTGATGTCTGCAGAAAAGCTAAAAGGCTAAGAAATCCTGACCAAGATTTCAATGTCAATGTTGTCAGTGCTCCCAAAATGCCTACTTCCCTGCACAGACACTCAGATGTTCACGTGGTTCACCTTCAGACACCACAGCTAACAGTGGGTTGAGAACAACCCACAGCTGAGACTGGGTGCGGTGGCTCAAGCCTGTAATCCCAGCCCTTTGGGAGGCCAAGATGGGCGGATCACGAGGTCAGGAGATTGAGATCACCCTGGCTAATACGATGAAACCCCATCCCTACTAAAAATACAAAAAAAGCAGCCAGGCGTGGTGGCGGGCACCTGTAGTCCCAGCTACTTGGGAGGTTAAGGCAGGAGAATGACGTGAACTCAGGAGGCAGAGCTTGCAGTGAGAGCAAAACTACCATCTCAAAAAAAAAAAAAACAAAATAAAAAACAAAAAAAACCACCGCTTTTCTCATCTTCCCATAAACATCCTTCCTGTTCAGTCAACCCCTCAAAATAAGGACAGATCATTCATCTATTCATCAACACAGGAGTGCTCTGGAGACAGAGTCAGGCTGTGCTGGGCTCCAACCGGCACTCAGCTCTGTGACCTGATGCCCAGCCAAGCCCCCATGCCCGAGACTGGGCAAAGGCACCATTATTCTATCCAACAGCGAAAGCCGAGGCAGCTTTAAAATCAAGACATTCACCCAGAGGTGACCCTCGTTCAGCCACAAAAACACCAAGCTCTCCCCAAGCGCTGTGCAGGGGCCAGGTCTAGGCTCTGATCATGAGAAAGGCTCCGAGTTCGTCCCTGGAGGGGAAGCACCCAACGTCACAAGGCAAGACACTTCCTACCAGCGGGGAGGCTGTGGCCTCGGGGCTTGGGGGCCTCTGGGCCCGAAATGCTGCCTGAGACTTGATGTCCCCGGCCACCCTCAGGGACTGGCCACGTACAGATGTTTCCGGGATCACACGCTCACGCCTAGAGGTAAGCCCGGCTCGTGGGAAGACTGGCAAATGCCTTTCCCGCGCGCCAGTTCACCAGGCCCACGCTGAGCGGGGAGGATGACGGGCTGAGGGCCGCAGAACCAGTACTTACGGGAATGTGAGGTAGGGGCACCCGCCCGTTGACCTGCACGCTCTCCTGCATCTCCCTGCGGTGCTGCTTACGGATCCTGTAGGGAGGGATCCCATCCCTGTCCAGGAGAAAGAGGCAGCCGTTAACTCAGAGAGGAGCAGGAGGGCCAGCACCGTGCCAGTAGGGCTGCCGGCCCCGGCCGCCAGTCAGCAGGCAATGGTGACGACACCCGTGAGCCACCACTGAGACACGTGCACACGGGTGATGCAGGCACCCACATGTGCAGGGGAACACGTGCACACTCACGTACACACGAAGGTTCACATGTGACGGTAAAGCCCAGGTGTCCAGACACGCACCCTCCCAGCTGGTGTTTACTGGGCACCTCCATAAAGCCTCCTTGTGCCTGCCTGTTCTTTAGGGCCCGACAGCTAAGAGTGCTTTCTACACTTTTAAAGGGTAGGGGAAGAATCTGTGACAGGGACTGCGTGTGGCTGCAAAGTCTCACATATTCACTGCCAGCCCTGCACGGGAAACGTTTGCTGGTCCCTGCTTGTGGCCTAGACCATGGTGCAGTGTGCCTGCCTTGGAAGGCATTGCTAAATGGACCAAAAACATTTCAGGGTTTGCACAGTGGGCAGCCAGGACAATCAGCGCCCCACGGAAACATAAGAGATGCCAAGGCTGCACACTCTGCTTCTCTCCAGGAGCTGGCAGGGCAGTGTGGTCTCTGAGGGAGGCACAAGGTAGCTCTTTCGCAACAGGTTTTTTTTTTTTTTTGAGACGGAGTCTCTCGCTCTATTGCCCAGGCTGGAGTACGGTGGCCGGATCTCAGCTCACTGCAAGCTCTGCCTCCCAGGATCACGCCATTCTCCTGTCTCAGTCTCCCGAGTAGCTGGGACTACAGGCGCCCGCCACCTCGCCCGGCTAGTTTTTTGTATTTTCAGTAGAGATGGTGTTTCACTGTGTTACCCAGGATGGTCTTGATCTCCTGACCTCGTGATCCGCCCGCCTCCGCCTCCCAAAGTGCTGGGATGACAGGCGTGAGCAGCCCAGGCCCACAACACGTTTTCTTTATGAACCCTTTAGAAGATCATAAAAAACACGTAAGTCAAATTATACATGGTCTGGGCCGGGCGCGGTGGCTCAAGCCTGTAATCCCAGTACTTTGGGAGGCCGAGACGGGCGGATCACGAGGTCAGGAGATCGAGACCATCCTGGCTAACACGGTGAAACCCCGTCTCTACTAAAAAATACAAAAAACTAGCCTCCCGAGTAGCTGGGACTACAGGCGCCCGCCACGTCGCCCGGCTAGTTTTTTGT
>NC_045450.1:2716162-2733343 GCF_002776525.5 Piliocolobus tephrosceles | reverse complement strand
AAAAAAAAAAAAAAAAAAAATTCTACATGGTCTGAAAAATGACCCCAGGGTTCAGAGAACTCACGCACAACCATCCTTCACGAAAGCCCTCGCCCTCTCCCCACTATTAGAAAAGCTGCCTTCGGGCTGGGTGCAGTAGCTCACGCCTGTAATCCCAGCACTTTGGGAGGCCGAGATGGGTGGATCACGAGGTCAGGAGATCGAGACCATCCTGGCTAACACGGTGAAACCCCGTCTCTACTAAAAATACAAAAAATTAGATGAGTGTGGTGGCGGCGCCTATATCCCAGCACTGTGGGAGCTACTCGGGAGGCTGAGGCAGGAGAATGGCGTGAACCAGGGAAGCAGAGCTTGCAGCGAGCTGAGATCACGCCACTGCACTCCAGCCTGGGCGACACAGCGAGACTCCATCTCAAAAAAGAAAAAAGAAAGGAAAGAAAGGAAATAAAAGAAAGAAAAGAAAGAAAAGCTGCCTTCGGAAGCACGGCAGCTCCACGGATCCGTGCCGCACCCAGGGGCCTCCCAGAGCTGCCGGGAGACACAGGGCAACGTGAGAGCGCGCCCGACCCAGGGCTGCATGGCAGACACGGCACCTCCTGAGGCGTCCTCGGCTGTCACAGCACCACTAAGTTCTGTGGGCAACGGTGAGCCAAGTCCAGGCCTGGCTTGGTCACGGTGGGCGTCAGGAACAAGCGAATCTACAACTCAGCTAACACTTGCCTCGGGGGTTTGTTCAAGGGCCCTGAAGCCACCTGAAGCCACCACTCTACTGGTTTCCCAGACATGACACTCGGATGGGGAAATTCCGCAGGCCTCTGTGGGTAAGCCTCTGTCCCCACGTCTGTGTCCACAGCCCACAGCCTCTGGAGCGCCACGTGGAACAGTGGTGAGCTCGCGCCCAGCACAAAAGCAGAGCCCAGCTGCCCCGCTGGAACGATGCTCTTCACCTGTCCACTTTTTACCTCTGATGTACTTGAAAGTACGTGTAGCAATTTTACACGCCAAATTGTTAAACACTTCAGTACAAACCAAGATGAACAGAATATCAAGGAAAAAAAATATCTATTTATTTTAGGTCCTCCCTTTAGGAAACATATGTCCCTTTTCTTAGAGAGAATTAGGAGACTTTTTGAGAACACTGAGTTGGCAGGTTAATTTTTGTTGTAGTAACGCGGTTTTGGGGAAGAGGGAAACCAGATGCTAGGATGCGCGGTCTGCTCAGGCGCTCTGTGGGCTGCTCTGCACCCAACCATCTGGCCCGAGGCTTCAGGGCCATGGCAGGCACTGCTTCAGCTCCACTAACTTCAAGTGAGGTGCTGCTACAAGCAAGTCAACACTTGATTCTGAAGATTCAAAATTAAAAGAGGATGAAAGAAACCAGGAGAAGCCGCACAGAGCAGCTCTGCCGGGAAGGGGCAGGGAGCTGCCCCCACATCACCACAGTTACCTGAGGAAAAACGAAGGGGCCAAGACCTACAGCAATGTGGGCTGGCTGAATTTGGTTCAGAAATAAAATCTGACAACTTGTTCTGCTCATCTGAAATTCAGGTTTTGGGAAAATGTTTAAAGATAGGCAAATGAAAAGAACAAACCAGCCAGGCACAGTAGGTCATGCCTGTAATCCCAGCACGCGTGAGGCTGAACTGGGTGCACTGTTTGAGCCCAGGAGTTCGAGTGCACAGTAAGGCCTCATCTCCACAAAAATAATCAGCAGCACTAGCCGGGCGTGGTGGCGCACGCTTGTGGCCTCAGCAGCTCCGAAGGCTGGGGTGTACATAGGCCCCAAAAAGCCAGCCGCGAAGCACGGGGGAAGACGTCATAAAGCAAGCACGTTCTTACACATGGGGTTTCCCTGGACAATGAAAGAATAAGCTTCTGCCCGTCACCTCAAGGATCACACATGTGTAGCCCAGGCCGTCCCTGGGCCACTGAGGCCCTGGCCTCAGTACAACCACAGCACCTTCCCTCACTCCTGCTCCCAGCCCCTTGCCAAGTGGGTGACAGGGACAAGACAGGACCCTGTACTACACCAGCGTCGGGGACCACATCACTCACCACAGCCAGTGGTGAGACAGCCGGCCTGTGCCTGTCTTTTAAGCGGAAACCGCAGACTCTGAAAACCAAAGAGCAAACTCTAGCCTGGGGAGCCTACAGTCTGTCTTAGGTTTACCCTCGATCCTTCCTCATGGGGAGGTCCCAGCAGCCCTGGTCACAGAGAGAAGCGCCCGACACAAAGCTGAGCCCTCACTTGTGCTGCTTGGAGGACAGTCTCTGCAGTACAGCCTGCCTGAGTGTCAGATGCACTCTCACTGAGACCTGGGGGGCCAGGAAACGCTTTCCCTGAAGACAAAGCCCAGGCATCGCTGGGTCAGCACGAAGTCCCCTCAGCTAGCTGCGCTCTGCAGCAGGGTGGGACTTACATGCTGTCTTCTGCGAGAAACAAGGTGTCCAGGGCAGGACTTACACACTGCTGTCCGTGAGGGACTGGGTATCCGGGGCGGGACTTACACGCTGCTGTCCGTGAGGGACTGGGTATCCGGGGCGGGACTTACACGCTGCTGTCCGTGAGGGACTGGGTGTCTGGGGCGGGACTTACACGCTGCTGTCCGTGAGGGACAGGGTATCCGGGGCGGGACTTACACGCTGCTGTCCGTGAGGGACAGGGTGTCTGCATCACTGGACAAGCTCTGCTGCTCGCTGTCGTTGGCACTGGTGGCTGGGGCCAGGGCGTAGCCGGCATTGACGTAATAGGGGTTGACTGGCTCCCGCCAGGATCCATACCTGCGAACAAGCAAGCAGGGCACGTCAGTGACAGCCTGCCAAAAGTCTCTCATTTTATTCCACATTTTCATATTATCTGAATATCTCAATGTATTAATTTGAAACACAAGCAATTTGGAGAAAAACATGGAGCGTGGAGAAAAGACCAGCATCTCCACCTGTCCTTTCGTCCCTCTGTCCTATCCAACAGGGTGCATTAAAGCCAGCTCTCTCCTCTGATTTTAGGCGGAGGCTTTGGTGCACACACAGAGCATCCACACATGATCATTTGGGTTTGTTTTCCATGCACGGCACTAGAAATGGGACGCAGATGTTCTGCTCATTCCGGAGTGCGCGTCAGGAGAGGACAGGACGATGATCAGGACGAGGCCCTTGCGCTTCACCTCAGACGTCTCTGCACCTGTGCCCAAGTCCAAGCACGGCCATGGGACTGATGTCAGGGCTGGTATATGACAATGTGGGTGGTGCCACCTCCTGTTCCCCCTCTACCTAGAGCAGCGGTTCCTCCCCAGCTCCTGGGACAATTTACCTCGTCTTGTTACCACAAAATTAGCCGGGAAATGACACCTTGTTTCAATCTGCATTTCCCTGATTAATGGTCAGACTGGCAGTTTAGGGTATGTGTCATTTAAACTTCTTCCTCTTCATCTGTTCATATGGTTTGCCATTTTCTACGGAGTGGATTATGAGTTTCTTGGTGATTTAAAGAAGTCTTTAAACAGACTTGTTATTAATCTCTGGTTATATATGTGAAAAGCATTTTCTCCCGAAACGTCATTTTTCTTTTTAACATTGCTCATGTTGATTTTGGTCAAACAAAAGTTTTTCATTTCTATGAAATCAGACAGGCCGGGCGCAGGGGCTCATGCCTTTAATCTCAGCACTTTGGGAGGCCGAGGCGGGTGGATCACTAGGTGAAGAGCTCAAGAACAGCCTTACCAACATGGTGAAACCCCATCTCTATTAAAAATACAAAAATCAGCTGGGCATGGTGGCACACACCTATAATCCCAGCTACTCGGGAGGCTGAGGCAGGAGAATTGCTTGAACGCGGGAGGCAGAGGTTGCGGTGAACTGAGAACATACCACCGCACTCCAGCCTGGGCGACAGAGTAAGCCTGTCTCAAAAATAAAAAAATAAAAATAA
Organism: Piliocolobus tephrosceles; assembly: GCF_002776525.5. Taxonomy (NCBI): domain Eukaryota; kingdom Metazoa; phylum Chordata; class Mammalia; order Primates; family Cercopithecidae; genus Piliocolobus; species Piliocolobus tephrosceles. The sequence goes on along the minus strand of NC_045450.1, from coordinate 2,729,415 downwards.
ATTTAAAAAAATCAGATATTCCAATCTTTTTATTTATTTATTTATTTATCTATTTTTCTATTTTGGAAACACAGTCCTTCCTTATTCCAAGATTACAAATGTATTCTATTTTTCTTTACACGCTCCAAACAGTTTTTTTAGACTTCCACCTGAAATGTGTGTATACAAAATCTAGCCCAGTCTGGGAGAGCCTAAAGGTAAAAAATAAAATAATAAAAAATAAAATCTAGCTTACCCCTTCACATCAAAATGGAGAGCCAGCTGTTAGCATTAAATACTGAATAATCCATCTTGTCCCTCAATAATTTTAAGCGCCTCTTTCAACCACATCTCACTCCTGTCACAGGCATGTGCCCTTTCCAGGTGCTCTGCTGTGCTGCCAACCAACTGGCGTGTGCAGTCTGCAGGGTCCCTAACTGCCAAGGCCCCACAGTGTGCCCTGAGGCTGCCTCTCCCTTCTAGCAGCTGCCCCCACTCGGCTTTGCTTTCCCTGGTTTCAGTTACTTCTGTTCAACCAAGGTCTAAAACTAGGTGCACACAGAGCGGTAAGACTGCGAGAGAGAGAGACCAGCTTTACAGGGTGTTTATCATAGTGCACCCTTACAGTCGTCAGCCTCACAGTGTTTTGTTTTTGTTTTTTTTTTTTTTTGAGACAGAGTCTCGCTCTGTCGCCCAGGCTGGAGTGCAGTGGCCGGATCTCAGCTCACTGCAAGCTCCGCCTCCCGGGTTCGCGCCATTCTCCTGCCTCAGCCTCCCGAGTAGCTGGGACTACAGGCGCCCGCCACGTTGCCCGGCTAGTTTTTTGTATTTTTTAGTAGAGACGGGGTTTCACCGTGTTAGCCAGGATGGTCTCGATCTCCTGACCTCGCGATCCGCCCGCCTCAGCCTCCCAAAGTGCTGGGATTACAGGCTTCAGCCACCGCGCCCGGCCCCTCACAGTGTTCCTCACAGTGCACCCTTACAGTCGTCAGCCTCACAGTGCTCATCACAGTGCACTCTTACAATCATTCCGTTTGATTCACAATTGTCTTTAGTCTCTAAGTGAAATTTGATCAGAGATGTGTTCCCAGAGGGGAAAACAGTATATACAGGGTTCAGCACTATCACGGTTTCAGGCTTCCACTGGGGTCTTGGAATGTGTCCCACGAGGGGTGACGACGACCTCAGTTGGATCTTCACAGATCACGACGACACAAGATAACTAAGACAGCTCCCAAGGCTACCACAATGGACTGCCCTGCACGTGCACGTGGCCGGAGGAGCTGCCACGTCGGGGGCGCAAGCACACCTGCATTGGTGACTGGGCACCTGTGCATCAGAGTCCTTGGTTTGGAGGGAGGCCCAGCATGACTTCCAGCTGTACACCTGATGAGCAGAACCTAGGGAAAGCCCCAGCTCTACTCACGCCAGGAAAGGCCCTTTGACAAGATGGGAGGGGGGCGGGCAGCCCGGCACCTTGGACTCTGGTGACATGGGATGCCTGGGGAGATGAGCTGGCACTGTGAGCTGGGGACAGCCTGTGGCGCTGGTGGGTGGGGCCTCGTTGCACGGGGCCATTTCCTCTGGGGTTGTGGCCTCCAAGCACTCTGGAGGGCATCACATGGGGCCACAACACACAAGCAGGGCCTTTCATACGGACCGTGTGGGTGGCTGTGCTCAGCTGCTTGGGAGGCAGGCGCAGGGCCCCGTGCCACAACGGAAAACAGGGTTCATGACATCAGGCCCCTGCCAGTGTCAACGTCCGTGAGTCCCTCTGACCCACCCACTGTGGCCTGGTCACTCAGTGCAGGTCACGGACAGTCACGGCCGGTGACAGCAGCCTCAGGCTGACAGCAACCACGGGGCCGCTCTTGGGAAACGGGTTCTCTGGAAACACCAACCACCAGCGGCTGGGCTGCGAGTCCGGTTCACTGCTCGACTCCTCTCTGTGCCTGACACAGAGCAGATAAAATGATACCGGCCTGCAGCTTCAGGCTCTTTAAGCATCATGCAGTATTTTTAAATGACACCGTTACTCCTTTGATACTTAAAGCCACAGCTGCTCAGCAGCTACTGATATTATCACTCTAACAACCACTGCCAAACTCAGATCTCAGGTTAAGTACTAAACTAACTTTCCCTGTTACTATGAAGGAACACTGACTTTGTTAACTTTCCATAAGCATCTATTTGGCCAAATAAAAACATTTCGAATTTAACAGAGAAGGCCACTGCTGCACAGAAGTTTAAGAAGTCTACGTCCAAAGGCACAGCGCGTCTGCAGCCCACGACACACGGGTGTGTCTGTAGCCCACGGCATGTCTGTAGCCCACGGTGCACGGGTGTGTCTGTAGCTCACAGCACACGGCACGTCTGTCTCAGCACACACTGGAAGCACGCGCCCTGCCCTTGTGCTGCCATGGGGCTTACACCTGTCCCGTCACTTGGGAGCCACATACAGCAGAACGAAGCCTTCCGTGTTCATGTGTCCAATTCCAAATCCTTCTCCCACTCTGACTTCCCAGGTGTGCCTTTCACATTTGTGGAAAACCTGTTTGTCTTTAAAATGAGAAGCAGGAGAAACGCAGGTTTCCAATTTTCCACAAGCTCCAGCACACAGCAAGTTCCACTGCACACAAGCACCAAGGTCAGGCAGCAAAGGGGAGAGAAGCAGGAGAAGGCGGCTGGGAGGAAAGAAAAGGAAGAAGGGCAGGCTGTTTACTACTGATCTTCGTAACAATCCCGGACAACTGCCCTAGCTCCCAGGATCTGCCCTCAGCGCTCAGATGGCTCCTGCACCTGAAGACACAGGCAGCCGGGCTTGGCCTTCACTACCAGCGGATGCGACCAAGAATGTTCTGGTCAAAGACACGTCCAAGGGGAGGTCACATGGGAATTCCAGGACGCCCCCCACCAGACATAGCTGGGATCCAGTGGCAGGGGAGCATGTGCTCGTGTGCCTGCCTGTGCGTGCACCTATGGATGTGCACTTTGTGTGCGCCTATGGATGTGCACTTTGTGTGTGTGTGTCCATTTATCCATCTGTGTGTGCATCTGTGCGCTATATGTGCTCGCCCCTCACGAGCACCTCCACCTGCTCCTGCACTTCTCAGATGTGTGGAGATGCTGTGGGTGAATCTGACCCCTGGCTGTGCAGTGAGAATGCGGCCAGGGCCTTGGTGAGAGCGGATGTGACCCCTGGCTGTGCGGTGAGAATACGGCCGGGGCCTTGGTGAGAGCGGATGTGACCACTGGCTGTGCGGAGAATGTGGCCAGAGCCTTAGTGAGAGCGGATCTGACCCCTGGCTGTGCAGTGAGAATGTGGCCGGAGCCTTGGTGAGAGCAGATCTGATCCCTCGCTATGCGGTGAGAATACGGCCAGGGCCTTGGTGAGAGCGGATCTGACCCCTGGCTGTGCGGAGAGAATGTGGCCGGAGCCTTGGTGAGAGCTGTGCCCAGCACCCCCACACTGATGACCTGAAACAGGAAAACGGGCACAGCTCTTCTGGAACAGGCAGAGTCTGGGGACACAGAGGCTGGCAGACTCTGCAGAGCTAGGTGGCGACAGACTCCCCGTAACTCTTCTGTGTGTTCAAAGGCTTTCTTTAGGCACCAGTGTGGTGCTGCACACCTGGAATCCCGGAGACTTGAGAGGGTAAGGCAGGAGACGCGCTGGAGCCCAGGAGTCTAAGGCTGCAGTAAGCCACGATCACGCCGCTGTGTTCCAGCCTGTGCTCCAGACTCTGTCTCAAACAAAAATGCTGTGGAGAGGAGGCATGAGAAGACACGGCGACTTAGGGAAAAACGTGCCCATCAGAGAAGACAAAGTCCAGTGAAGTGGTGAGGAGGGGCTGATGGCAGAAATCAATGCCCAGGAGCCATGTCATAAACAAACACCTTGTGGGGTTTGACAGCTACAAGGACCCTATTAGCCTCAAGGCAACAGGAAATGAGAACCCGAGAGGCGGCCAGTGCACTTCAGGATGGCCTAAGAGGGCCGAGCGTCAGGGCCACACAACAGGTCTCCCCTGCCCAGATGTTCGTACACGGTGGAGAAAGGTGCTCCTCCTGCCGCAGGAAGGCACCGCGCTGGGACTCCTGGAGCTGCTCCCACATCCAGCATGGTCACGGCACCGGCTCTCTGGTCACTGTGGTACTTTCACCTTCCATCTTTTCACATGTAACCGTTCTATATTCTTGTACTTGTGTAAGCAGGCTGCCTTTTTAAAAGACAGTTTGACAGTTTTTCCTGTTACTGAAGCTGTCTAGTCCGCTTACATTTAGTGTCATGTGGAGGGAGCTGGGCCACCGTCGGATCGGGTTGCTTTATCACATCTGCTCTACTTCCTTTTGCTCTTTCTTGCCTTCTTTGGGGTATTTTTTGCTTTCCATTTCCTCCCTCTGAAAAAGTAAATGTTGTACAGTTCTTTCATTGGTTCCTGTGCGTGGACACGTCTCAATCCCACACATCACACCTGCCTCTTCCCAGGCCGCATGAGAACCTCAGAACTGACAGCCCCCCACACACTCATGAGCAACACATTTCCCGCACTGACATTTTCTTTTTTTCTCCCTGGGCTCCCACCTCAGCCTCCTGGGTAGCTGGGACTACAGGCGCACGCTACCGCGCCCAGCGACTTTATCAATTTTTATATAGATGAGGTCTCACTATGTCACCCAGGCTGGTCTTGAACTCCTGGGCTCAAGCAGTCTGCCTGCCTCGGTGACCTAACGTGCTGGGGTTACAGGCGTGAGCCACCGTCCCTGGCCACAAATCAGATCATTCTAATTATTGAACTGCAAAGGGGCAAATGCTTTAAAAGGATTCCAGCAAGGTAAGATGACAACGTCAATAATGCCACATAGGGGCGGATAAAATCTAAACAGAAAAGTTACACAAAATTATGGAGCTTCACTGTGATGGTTTCATGGAGAAATGTAGGAACAGGTCAAGCTTCACACCATCCCACCACATCCCTTAACACACATGGGCAAATTTAAGAGCGTTCCAGCTTTCCTCATAGAATACCTGTAGAATTACTGAGCACACACAGGCAAATGTAAAAGAGTTCCAGCTTTCCTCATAGAATACCTTTAGAATTACTGAGTATACTCAAGAATACAGAAATTAAAATGAAACAAAACAAAAACATATACACGTACACATATATATATATATATATTTTTTTTTTTTTTTTTTTTTGAGACAGAGCCTCGCTCTTTCACCCAGGCTGCAGTGCGGTGGCACGATCTCGGCTCACTACAACCTCCGCCTCCTAGGTTCAATAGATTCTCCTGCCTCAGCCTCCCGGACTAGCTGGGACTCCAGGCAGGCACCACCATGCCTGGTTAATTTTTGCACTTTTAGTAGAGACAAGGTTTCGCCATGTTGGTCAGGCTGGTCTCGAACGCCTGACCTTGTGATCCGCCCGCCTCGGCCTCCCAAAGTGTTGAGATTACAGGCCTAAGCCACTGCGACCAGCCACAAAAAATGTTTAATGCCAAAAGACCACCTGGGTGTGACGGACGCCATCCAGAACATGGGAAGAGGAGACTGGAGGTAGATCTGGCCCTGGGAATCACCCGAAGCCACTGATACAGGCCCCCCTGCCTCATGCTACCCACGCTCTGGGCCCACTGCTGTCTGTGCCTTCCATACCCAGGCAGGAGCCGCCACCCTCCCTGGTAGTAAGGCACCATGTGGCACCTGCTGGTGACAACCGTTATGGGGAAACAGCAAACAGCAACCCCAGGAGAGCTCTGCATAGCACGTGCCCCACCCCGCCAAGACCTCTGTGTTGTTAAAAGTAAGTAAGTTCTGATGATTTTGCTTAAGCAGCACAGGTCAGTACGCCACCTAAAATAATTATAGCCATTTTGAGAGGCAAATTGCCTTTTTCTCCAACCACAAGCTCCTCTACTCATGACAAGGCTGCGTCCTGATAAACCTGTCATGGCTGGGTTGAAGTGCTGGAGGTGGAAGGTGGATTCCGACCTCAAAGGGTTATCCAGACACAGCCCTGCCTTTCGCTGACGGGCACCCTGAATGCTTCAGGCTGGTCGTAAAGTTGAAAAAGCCTAAGTGGATCCATTCTAAGTTGGGGACCAGCTGTATTCTGAAAGAATCAGTAAAATGGCTGGGAACGCACATCTGCGAGCCCTGGACGATACATCAGGAATGAGTCGATGAAAGCCCAACTCCAAGTGAGCTGGACACGAAGACGGAGATGGCCGCACAGACACAAAGACGCACAACCTGAGAAGCACAGAGCACCCGTCTTGTGGCCAGGGAAACCCAGGCAGTGCACGCCACAGGCATGAGGCTGGGTGCTTCTCCCAGGCCTGGCTCAGAGCAGGGTGGCTGCGAACAGTGGTGCACAACCCAGGCTCCAGGAGGAGGTAACCCTGAGGGGCAGCTGGGGAACACGGCGTACACCCCAGGCTCCTGGGATGGCCCTGAGGGGCGGGCGCTGTGCGGGGCCCTGCTGGTCGTGGGGTCTAACAGGAGGCAATGACTCATGACTGAGTACGTCTCCCCTCAACCCATCACCCTGTACCTGCCCGCAGTGGAGTGTGCACCTGCCCCCAGGTGTGGAGACAGGCGTGCTCCTACGGCTGTGTTTCCTCTGCACAGGTGTGGGAGGCCTGTGCAGAGCTGAGTTAGCATGGCAGGTGCTGGTGCTGACCTGTGCCTCACCTGGGCGCAGAGGCAGAATCCGCTGGGCCGCACATCCTCATCCCTTAAGCAAGTGGGACCCGGCTGCCTGTGAGGCAAGGAATCCGTGCAGACCCTGGTGTGCGTCTGCCCCTCAAGACCCCATCCACGCATCTCCAGCCACCTCAGTCCCACAGAGCCACTGAGGATGGGGGTGAATCCTACACACAGAATCGCTGGCTCCTGGGGACTCCCTTCATTTTCTGGAGCTGTGGACGGTGGACGGAAGAGTGTATCCTTCGGAGCCCAGACACTGGCAGACACAAAAGCCTGGCAAGAAGCAACACAGGCAGAAAAGGCCTCTGTGGATGGCGGGCAGAGGCCTGGGGGAAGAGGTGGCCTGCAGCCGCGACCCAGCTCTGGTCTGCACTCATGTCCATGGAAGGGGCTCTGGCACCAGATGGCCGGGAGCGGTCATCTGGCAGAGGCCATGGATGCCAGTGCCACTTGCTTCCCAAAACTGAGAGCCAAGTGCGGCTCAGGCCTGAAATTCCAGCACTTGGGAGACTGAGGCAGGAGAGCTGCTTGAGCCCATGAGTTCGAGACCAGCCTAGGCAAGAGATCAAGACCATATCTCAAAAAAAAAAAAAAGAAAAAAGAAAGAAGGAAAGAAGGAAGGGAAAGAAGGAAAGAAAGGAAGAAAACCAAAATAAGATAAAAAAAAAAAACCCAGGTGAGGCACGGTGGCTCACGCCTGTAATTCCAGCATTTTGGGAGGCCTAGGCGGGCAGATCACGAGGTCAGGAGATCGAGACCATCCTGGCTAACACAGTGAAACCCTGTCTCTACCAAAAATACAAAAAATTAGCCGGGCGTGGCGGCGGGCACCTGTAGTCCCAGCTACTCGGGAGGCTGAGGCAGGAAAATTGTGTGAACCCAGGAGGTGGAGCTTGCAGTGAGCTGAGATCAAGCCACTGACTCCAGCCTGGGCAAAAGAGCGAGACTCTACCTCACCAAACAAGCGAAAAAAAAAAACAACACTGAGGGGTGTGACTTGCTTTCTCACCTGCATCTCTCTAGGAGCATGGGCACAGTTCTTCACCACTCCGGGTCCAAAGCAAAAAGGTATAAACTGCCACAAGGAATACAGCACAGAATGAGCAACCCACCCCGGAAATACCAGCCTGTGGGAGCCCCAAAGCCCATGGGAGAGCCCCACAGACCATGAGACCAGCAGCCCACGGGGAACCCCACAGCCCACACGGAGACCAGCCCACGGGAAACCCCGCAGACCATGGGGAGCTGAGTCACATCTGAAATACCCAGGACCGTCCACACTGAGGAGCAGCCTCCATGTGGGGCAGATCTGGGGCCAAGTGTCAGAGAGTGGTCTTGGCCACATTATGGGTCAGGACTGGGCGTGAGGCCACCTGCTCAAGGACACCGATTCCATAGCATGGGGGCTACATTTGCTCCACAGGTCTCCTGCTGGATCCTTTCTGAGCCCTCCTGGGAGGAGGCTGGGGGCCGGAATGCGGGTGCATAGGAACAGCTGGAAGCAGTGCAGGGCAGAAGCGATATGGAAAGGCAGGTCAGGCACAGGCCCCACAGGCCCACGGTCGTCCAGGGAGGTTTGCAAGGACCACAGGGCCAAGGACACCATGAGCAGCTTCCCGCCCAACCCGCCCAGTGTCCCGCAGAGTTTGTGGGGATAAACAGAAGCTTGACAAACACAACTGAGCAGAAGACGCCCGCAGGTGGTCGGTAGACGCTTCCAGTGTGATCACAAGACCACACGCCGCACGTTAGCACGTGACACACACACACTTACTTGATCCCTATTTTGACGAGATAAGTCGCAATTTATACGAGGAGGAGGAGGGGCACCCCAGGTGAGCGGGCCAATCCTCAGACACGGCCAGTGCCATCAGCGACCTGCACCCCGACCACCGGAACAGCAGACTGAACCCGCCCTGCAGAGGCAGCTTCCAGCAGCCGCAGGCCCCTCCCAGGCCCAGACCCGTGAGAGTCCAGCACAGGGAAAGCCTCTGGCCAAGCCTTCAGGGAGGCAGCACCCCTGTGCATGGCTCCTGAGGGCGGAGAACGCTGGGATGCACGAAGGCAAGGAAAATGCTTTGTGAAAATCAGCTCTACTGACGCACAGCCGCGTGCTCCGTGGACCGGCACACAATTACAGTCCTACCTAGTGAGTTCTGATGCGCAGCAGATCACAGCCTCAGCCCCCGCACCCCGGGAAACCATCGCCTCAGCCCACGTATTCAACCCGGTCCCCCAGGCTTCCCTTGGGAAAATCCACCTGTCGCCTGAGGTCAGTCGGCCTTTTCTAGAGCTCTGGATAAACACAGTCTCACGGGGAGCTTGTGCCCCCTCCGCTCCGGCGCCCCCTCCACTCCAGCCTTCTTCACTGGCACTGGATCTTGAGATGCACCCCTGCCTCCATGGTTACCAGCGGCTCATCCCTTTTATGCCGGGTCATGCCAGGATGCACCACGGTGTTTTTCTCCAACTGCTTGGCAGTGCCACCCGGAGTTGGGGCAGCGCTTCCCAGCGGGAAGAGTTGACCCTGAGGCCAAATGCCAGGCCACAGCCAGCGCCCTCCTCATGTCTCGCCCTCCCCCAGTCCAGACACAGACCTGGTCGAGTGTGCCCAGACTAGGGCTCAACCCACGGCCCGCAGGGCCCGACTGCTGAGGAGGGGTCACTGCCACAGAGTCATGGCTGCGGCAGCTTCCTGTGTTCAACTTATGGCCTGTCCCACGTGGCTGCAGGCTCCAGCCCTGAGAAGAAGAGAGGGCTGTTCCCCAACGAGGCACCGTGCCCTGTGTGAGCTCCATCTTCTTGGAAACACCAAGAAACGACCAAAGCAGACAGGCACTGGGAGAAACAGGGCGAGCATTTCCTCACCTCACATGAACTTCCATACGAATGTGACAAAGGCACAGTGCACAAAATGCAGATGCTGACCAGAGAGGGCCCTCCTCGTTCACGCTGGCCACAGAAAAGGCCCGCCCTAGTTCACACCGCCATGGAGAGGTCTTGCCTCTGTTTACTGACAATTTGCCCCTATTCATGCAGATACTGTCACTTACATACTATATATATAACAAGGGCCAGGCGCGGTGGCTCATGCCTGTAATCCCAGCACTTTGGGAGACTGAGGTAGGCGGATCATGAGGTCAAGAGTTCAAGACCAGCCTGGCCAACAGGGTCAAACCCCATCTCTACTAAAAATACAAAAAATTAACTGGGCCTGGTGACAGGCGCCTATAATCCCAGCTGCTCGGGAGGCTGAGGCAGGAGAATCACTTGAACTCGGGAGGCAGAGGTTGCAGTGAGCCACAATCATACCACTGCACTCCAACCTGGGCAACAAGAGGGAAAATATATATATACACACACACACACACATACACATACACACATACACACACACACACATACACACATACACACACACGAGGGAAAATATATACACACACACACATACACACACACGAGGGAAAATATATATACACACACACACACATACACACACAAAGAGGGAAAACATATATATACACACACACACATATACACACGCAAGAGGGAAAATATATATACACACACACACACACACACACGAGGGAAAATATATACACACACACACACACACACATATATAAACCTATATACAAAACACACACACACACACACACACACATATAAACCTATATATAAAACAACCTACCTTTGCACCCAAAGGTCACAAAGTTAATACTAAAAAATGTGATTGAGAGCCGGACACAGTGGCTCACACCTGCAATCCCAGCACCATGGGAGGCCAAGGTGGGCAGATCATGAGATCAAGAGATTGAGACCATCCTGGCTAACACAGTGAAACCCCCCATCTCTACTAAAAATACAAAAAATTAGCTGGGCGTGGTGGCAGGTGCCTGTAGTGCCAGCGACTCAGGAGGCTGAGGCAGGAGAATCACTTGAACCTGGGAGGCAGAGGTTGCAGTGATCCGAGATTGCACCACTGCACTTTGGCCTGGTGACAGAGCTGAATCAAAAAAAAAGTCATCAAAATCAGGCCACTATCAGCTATAAAAATCTCTATTTTACTTTCTCCATAAAATCAGGGATGTGGTCTCTACCTGAAGGGTCAGCCAAGATTGCCAGCACTGGCCGGGCATCGTGGCTCACGCCTGTAATCCCAACACTTTGGGAGGCCAAGACGGGCGGATCACGAGGTCAGGAGATCGAGACCATCCTGGCTAACACAGTGAAACCCCGTCTCTACTAAAAATACAAAAAGTTAGCTGGGCATGGCAGCGGGTGCCTGTAGTCCCAGCTACTGGGGAGGCCGAGGCAGGAGAATGGCGTGAACCCGGGAGGTGGAGCTTGCAGTGAGCCAAGATCGCATTATTGCACTCCAACCTGGGCGACAGAGCAAAACTCCATCTCAAAAAAAAAAAAAAAAAAAGATTGCCAGCACCGCCATCAGGTCCCAGGATGCCCCACCTACGTATCTGGTGGGTGTTCTGCATGGTGGCAGACACTTGGTGTCACCCCTAGGGGCAGGAACAGGTGATGGGCTGACCGGACAGCATCGACTGACCGTGGGGCAGGGGACTCTCATCCATTCTGCTCACACTGAATGAGCAGGTGATTTCTCGGTCACTTAGGGTGGCAAACACAAAAGGGCAAGAGAATGAGTCACCAGGCACCAGGGAAGCTTCCGGCTCAGCCCTGTCGCCTGTGCCTAGGAGGCCTCGCTGTGGTTCCACTCTGCGGCCAGCCTTTTATTTATTTTATAATACCGTTGGTGCACCCCACCCACCCACTGTGAATTGCACAATACATCAAAGGCCCTTTATGGTCAAAATCAAACAGTGAGGATAGAGAGGGCATGTGTTTCTGCAGACTGTCTACAGGCGCAGCACAGGCGGGGCGGCCCTGGCAGCCACCCACACCTGCCATCCCGGGAGGCCAACAGCTCAAACTGTGGCCAAATGCCCCTCACCAGCACTTACTGGCTACTGACCACAGGCAGTCTGCCAATTCCTAGCTTACAAAGTGGAAATGACAGTGGTCACTTCTTTATAAAGTTTCTGAGCATCTCAGCAAATAGTGCTTGGGTGAAGCCAGGCACACAATGCAGAAAGCCCTCCCCCATAGCCCAGCAACCAAAGTGTCCTGCACATTAGTTATGGGACTGGGTGGCAAAGGTTGCAGGTCACAGTTAAACCCACAATTCCAACTAACTGTCTGTGAGAGTCTAAACAAATGTTTCACCAGGCTGGGGACAGTGGCTCAAGCCTGTAATGCGAGCACTTTAGGAGGCTGAGGCAGAATGCCTTAAAGCCAGGAGTTCAAGATCCACCTCAGTGAGAAGGCAAGACCTTGTTTCTACAAAAAAATGTTGCAAAAATTAGCCAAGGGTGGGCAGGGTGGTTCACACCTGTAATCCCAGCATTTTGGGAGGCCGAGGTAGGTGGATCGTTTGAGTCCCAGAGTTCAAGACCAGCCTGGACAACGAGGTCTACAAAATATTTTAAAAATTAGCCAGGTGTGGTGGCATGCACCTGTGGTCCCAGCTACTCAGGAGGGTGAGGCAGGAGGATCGCCTGAGCCCAGGAGCCTGAGGCTGCAGTGAGCCATGATCATGCCACTGCATTTCAGCCTGGGTAACACAGCAAGACCCTGTCACTAAAAAAAAACTAATACGGCCAGGTGTGGTGGCTCACACCTGTAATCCCAGCACTTTGGGAGGCCAAAGCGGGTGGATCACCTGAAGTTGGGAGTTTGCAACCAGCCTGACCAACATGGAGAAACCCCATCTCTACTAAAAATAAAAAATTAGCCAGACATGGTGGCACACGCCTGTAATCCCAGCTACAAGGGACGCTGAGGCAGGAGAATCACTTGAACCCTGGAGGCAGAGGTTGCAGTGTGCCAAGATCGCACCACTGCACTCCAGCCTGGGCAACAAGAGTGAAACTCCATGTCAAAAAAAAAAAAAGAATAGTAATAATAATAATAAATTAAATACTTAACAAGAACAGCATATTCACAGGAACCCAAACACTCATGATTCTGGAAGGCACATGGCAACAGGTGCTACAGACAGGAGAGATGGCAGGCAGGGAGAGTGTGGTCGGGCACCCTGTCCTCTCTGCACAGTCCCCCACAGACAGAAGCTGCTGCTCCGCTTCCCGGGAGAGACGGCAGGCAGGGAGGGTCTGCCAGGCACCCTGTCCTCTCTGGAAAACCCCTAAGTGCTGCCACGCTGTTCATACTAGTAATTATTTAAAATGATAGTGGGCTGGGCACCGTGGCTCACGCCTGTAATCCCAGCACTTTGGAAGGCCAAGGCAGGAGGGAGGATCACGAGGTCAGGAGTTCGAGACCAGCCTGACCAACATGGTGAAACCCCGTCTCTACTCTAAAAACACAGAAATCAGCTGGGCGTGGTGGTGTGAGCCTATAATCCCAGCTACTTAAGAGGTGGAGGCAGAAGAATCACTTGAACCCGGGAGGCAGAGGTTGCAGTGAGCTGAGATTGTGCAACTGCATTCCAGCCTGGGTGACAGAGCGAGACTCTGTCTCAAAAAAA
>NC_045450.1:2704543-2711162 GCF_002776525.5 Piliocolobus tephrosceles | reverse complement strand
GAGGGTGGCCGGGCGCGGTGGCTCAAGCCTGTAATCCCAGCACTTTGGGAGGCCGAGACGGGCGGATCACGAGGTCAGGAGATCGAGACCATCCTGGCTAACACGGTGAAACCCCGTCTCTACTAAAAAATACAAAAAACTAGCCGGGCGAGGTGGCGGCGCCTGTAGTCCCAGCTACTTGGGAGGCTGAGGCAGGAGAATGGCGTAAACCCGGGAGGTGGAGCTTGCAGTGAGCTGAGATCCGGCCACTGCACTCCAGCCTGGGCGACAGAGCGAGACTCCGTCTCAAAAAAAAAAAAGAAAAAAGAAAAGAAAAAGAAAAATCCAGAGGGATCCAGATAGAATAGTAGTATCTCTGAGCAGTGGGATATCAGATCATTTCTTTGTTCTGTGTTTTCTTTCTTTCTTTTTTTTTTGAGATGGAATCTTACTCTGTCACCCAGTCTGGAGTGCGGTGGCCGGATCTCAGCTCACTGCAAGCTCCGCCTCCCAGGTTTACGCCATTCTCCTGCCTCAGCCTCCCAAGTAGCTGGGACTACAGGCGCCCGCCACCTCATCCCGCTAGTTTTTTGTATTTTTTAATAGAGACGGGGTTTCACCGTATTAGCCAGGATGGTTTCAATCTCCTGACCTCCTGATCCACCCGTCTCGGCCTCCCAAAGTGCTGGGATTACAGGCTTGAGCCACCGCGCCCGGCCTTGTTTTTGTTTTTGAGACAGAGTCTCACTCTGTCACCCAGGCTAGAGTGCTGGAGTCCACTGGTGCAATCTTGGCTCACTGCAAGCTCCACCTCCCGGGTTCACGCCATTCTCCTGCTTCAGCCTCCCGAGTAGCTGGGACTACAGGCGCCTGCCACTATGCCTGGCTAACCTTTTTTTTTTTTTTTTTTTGTATTTTTTAGTAGAGATGGGGTTACACTGTGTTAGCCAGGATGGTCTTATCTCCTGACCTTGTGACCAGCCCACCTCGGCCTCCCAGAGTGCTGGGATTACAGGCATGAGCCACCGTGCCTGGCCAATTTTTGTATTTTTAGTAGAGACGGGGTTTTACCATATTGGCCGGGATGGTCTCCATCTCTTGACCTCGTGATCCTCCTGCCTTGACCTTCCAAAGTGCTGGGATAACAGGCATGACCCACTGCGTCCAACCCTTTTTTTTTTTTTTGAGACAGGGTCTTTCTCTGTCAGCCAGGCTGGAGAGCAGTTGCACAACCTCACTCACTGCAGCCTCAACCTCCCGGTCTCAGGTGACCCACCCATCTCAGCCTCCCGAGTGGCTGGAACCACAGGTGCGTGCCACCACACTCATCTCAATTTTTCTGTTTTTTTGTAGAGATGGGGATCTCCCTGTGTTGCCTAGGCTGGTCTCAAAATCCTGGGCTCAAGCAATCCACCCCCCTTGGCCTCCCAAAGTGCTGGGATTCCAGATGTGAGCCACTGTGCCTGCTACCAAATGTCTTTCACATAGAACTCTGACAACAATCTGTCTTTGCATTGACTGATAACTATGAAATAATGTACATGAAAAGCGCTTCGAAAATTATAACGCACCAAAGAACTCACTAATGAGACTCACTAGTTAGTGCTCAACACGATCAGTTATGAAACTGAAGACCTCTTTCCTCTGCTCAGCATCAACACCGTGCATTTAAATCAGTTCTGTGCTGCTCACTGCCAGATTTCTTAAATGTCGCAAAAGTCTCTTCAGAGCCTGGAAATGTACAAATGGCTTCACATCACATTTTTAGGTTCACAAGGATCTGATGAGAAACACTTTATGTAATGAAGAGTGGTAACATTTAAAAAGTAGAACAAAAAATGTTTTATGCTTTCCTCCCCAGGAGACACTAGCCCCCTCACTCCAGCCTTGACCCCTGGAGCAGAAGCCCCCAGGAATTTATCAGTTCCAAAGAAGAGCCAATGACCTCTCACAAGCTCAGATATCTACGACTGCAACAAACATTTAGAAGTGGTAATTCCCAACAAATTGCAGGCAATTTAGAGTCATTTGCCAAGATGCAATCTGCCCTATTGCTCCAGGGTCTTTAGGAAGGCCAGCCGGACCACAGCCGCTGCAGACTGCAGGGTGGCAAGTCTCACGCCAGCCTCAGAGCCTCCTCAGCAGAAGTCTGAATCCATAATTTACCCAAAACCAGGTTGCCGGCTTACCGTCACGGTCCCTGAATCCTGCATAAAACTCACCCGAAGGAGACCAGTTCTCAGTGCTGAAGCTACAAGACGAAAATGACAACTTCTGAAAGCCACGTCTTATTAAAAATTAAAACACCTAATACTTATGAATCTAGTTAAGGTAAAAATCTTGTACGTGAAGCACTCTGATTTGTTCCCTTGAAGTAATTTAGAAACTGCAAGTTCCAAGCTGGGTCTACCCTTTTTGTGACATTGTCAGGGATCCTGGAACCCTTCCCTGGGCTGACAGCTCAGGGAAGTCCCTAACACTCCAAAGCAGCTGTGTCTAGTTTCCTTGACTCTGAGTGTGTAGCAGGAAGAAGCCCGTCTGGAGAGAAACACTCCGAGGCAGAAATAGAAAATCTTTATTTTTATGAGATATTTAACTTTTTTCTACTTCTTTTAAAAGGAGTTTCACATCACCCAAATGAACCAAACGCAACCAACTCATGAGCACCTACCAAACGCTCTGATCGGCGTATAGAATGCACAGCAGTAAGCGGACGCATAACGAAGTCAAAGCAAAAACGGCCTGGGCTGCTTTAATTTGCAAAGTTTTTTGTTCGCCATGGAAATGCTTTATCTTTATGGTATCTCCAACATAACTCCACACTGCACCACGAAGCTATAAATTCCAAAGCTAATGGAATTTCTAAGCAACAGTGCAAGCCTGACACTGCATGAGGGGCCCTCACCCCAGTGCCTCTACTTACGTCACCCTCAGATCTCCACACAGGTGCACCTCAGCCACTGGTCTGACCCCCAGCCTCGCTGAGCCCCTGCTCAAAAGTGCCATTTCCAAGGCTGTGGGTTCCAGAGACAGAGGTGACTAAGGGCCCGACCCTGACTACAGCAGATGGGAAGTTACTTAATCTCCCAGGGCCTCAGTTTCCACATGGATGGCATGACACTCCCACACCTCGGGAGGGGCTCGCGGATGGCCTGATGCCTGAGACAGGCAGCACGAGAATCCGCAGTTTGGCAGCCTTCAGCAGCGAAAATGATCCCTGACAGTCCTCTGTTCACAACCCCTGCAGATGGTGGTGGACCAGCAACAACCAAGGGCCCCACGGTCCAAGGACAGTTTAGAGAACTCGCCGCAGCAACGTCACAACCACAAGTAAAGCATATTTAACTTTTAGAAACAGGATCTAAAACCTGCAGCCAGGCCGGGCGCGGTGGCTCACGCCTGTAATCCCAGCACTTTGGGAGGCCGAGACGGGAGGATCACGAGGTCAGGAGATGGAGACCATCCTGGCTAACACGGTGAAACCCCGTCTCTACTAAAAAATACAAAAAACTAGCCGGGCGAGGTGGCGGGCGCCTGTAGTCCCAGCTAATCTGGAGGCTGAGGCAGGAGAATGGCGTGAAGCCAGGAGGCGGAGCTTGAAGTGAGCCAAGATTGCGCCTCTGCACTCCAGCCTGGGTGACAAAGCGAGACTCCGTCTCAAAAAAAAAAAAAAAAAAAAGACCTGCAGCCAGGCGCCATGGCTCACACCTTTAATTCCAATGCACTGGGAGGCCAAGGCAGGAGAACTGTTTGAGGCCAAGGGTTCGCGATCAGCCTAGGCAACACAAAAGAACCTCTCTCTACAAAAAAAAAAAAAAAATTAGCCAAGGCCAGGAGCATTGGCTCACGCCTGTAATCCCAGCACTTTGGGAGGCAGAGGTAGGCGGATCACCTAAGGTCAGGAGTTCGAGACCAGCCTGGCCAACATGGTGAAATCCCCTCTCTAGTAGAGGCTGAAGTGAACAGTGGTCACACCACTGCACTCCAGCCTGGGTGACAGAAATAATAAATAATAAAATAAAATCGAATAAAAAAATAAAATAAAAATTAAAAATAATAAAAGAAATTAAAAGAATAAAAATTTTAAAAACCGGGCCAGGCGTGGTGGCTCACATGCCTATAATCCCAGCACTTTGGGAGGCTGAGGGAGGTAGATTACCTGAGGTCAGGGGTTCGAGGCCAGCCTGGCCAACATGGTGAAACCCCATCTCTACTAAAAATACAAAAATTAGCCAGGCATGGTGGCCCATGCCTGTAATCCCAGCTACTCAGGAGGCTGAGGCAGGAGAATTTCTTGAGCCCGGGAGACAGGTTGCACTGAGCTGAGATTGTGCCACTGCACTCCAGCCTGGCCAACATAGAGAGACTCTGTCTCAAAATAAATAAATAAATAATAAATTACCCAGGCACAGTGAGGCACACCTGTGGTCCCAGTTACTCAGGAGGCTAAGGTGGGATAATTTCTTGAGCCCAGGAGGTTAAGGCTGCAGTGAGCTGAGATCACACCACTGCACTCCAGCCTGGATGACAGAGCAAGACTGTCTCAAGAAAAAAAAAAAAAATTACAGTTAACATCTTTAACATCTCCAGAAAGATTTTTTTTTTTTTCTTTTTTTTTTGAGACAGAGTCTCGCTCTGTCGCCGGGGCTGGAGTGCAGTGGTGTGATCTCAGCTCACTGCAAGCTCCGCCTCCCGGGTTCCCGCCATTCTCCTGCCTCAGCCTCCCGAGTAGCTGGGACTACAGGCGCCCGCCACCTCGCCCGGCTAGTTTTTTGCATTTTTTAGTAGAGACGGGGTTTCACCGTGTTAGCCAGGATGGTCTCGATCTCCTGACCTCGTGATCCGCCCGTCTTGGCCTCCCAAAGTGCTGGGATTACAGACTTGAGCCACCACGCCTGGCCCAGAAAGATTTTTAAATGTTGATATACATATATTAAAAAAGGATAAATTTTTGAGTGTATATTCAGAAAGCAAAGGCAGAAAAAGAGTATTGAAAAGATATGAAAACACAACAAAAAGAAATGCAAAATATGTGAAAGATTTTAAATTTAAAGGATCACTCTAAATGGTCCAAAATCTAAATAAGATCTCAAATAAGTTCTAAAACGAGAAACGGTAAAGATAGAAGAGAAGAAATTATCAAAGAAACAACATCTCTGGTCAGATGCAATCAATGGCTCACACCTGAAATCTCAACTGTCTGAAAGCGCAAGGTAGGAGGACTGCTCAAGGCCAGCAGCTTGAGACCAGCCTGGGCAACACAGGGAGACCTTGTCTCTACAAAAAAACTGTAAAAAAATTAGCAAGGTGGGCCGGGTGCGATGGCTCACACCTGTAATCCCAGCACTTTGGGAGGCCGACGCGGGCGGATCACCTGAGGTTGGAAGATTGAGACCAGCCTGACCAACGTGGAGAAACCCCATCTCCACTAAAAATACAAAATTAGCTGGGCATGGTGGTGCATGCCTGTAATTCCAGCTACTCAGGAGGCTGAGGCAGGAGAATTGCTTGAACCCGGGAGGCAGCAGTTGCGGTGAGCCGAGATCGCACCATTGCACCCCAGTCTGGGTAACAAGAACAAAATTCCGTCTCGGGGGGAAAAAAAAAATCAGTGGGGTGTGCTAGTGCCTGTAGTCCCAGCTACTCCGGAGGCTGATGCAGGAGGACTGCTCGAGCCTTTTTTTCCAGACCTACCTCAGAAAAAACAGAAAAGAAATAGTATTTTTTAAGTCCAGAATTAAAGGACAAGTTTCTTCAGCACAACGAAAGAAAAAAGCCCCAAGCAAAACACAATATAATGAAATAACACTGTTGATAAAGAAAACATTCAAAAAATGTCTGAAGGGAAGAAAAAAAGCCCCATCCACACCGTATGAAGAGAATGGAGTCAGATCTTTCCAGTGCAGCTCAGAAAAACAGAAGGTGATAGTGCAATTCCTCCAAATCTCTGGGGAGGTGCCTGCTACCCAACCTAAACTGTAAACCCAGCTCATCTCTCCCTCAAGTTCTTTTGGCATGAGCACATAATACCAGTACCACAGCACACCAGTACCACAGCATGCCCATAACACAGCACCCAACACATACCATGCCAATAACACAGCACCCAGTACCACAGCACACCAATAACACAGCATGCAGTACCATGGCATCAATAACACTGCACACAGTACCACAGCACCCAGCACCATAGCATGCCAATAACACGGCACCCAGTACCACATTACACCAATAACACAACACCCAGTACCACAGCATGCCAATAACAGCACCCAGTACTACAGCACCCAGTACCCAGTACCATGGCATGCTAATTACACAGCACCCAGTACCATGGCACACCAATAACACAGCACCCAGTACCACAGCATGCCAATAACACAGCACCCAGTACCACGGCATGCCAAAGACACAGCATCCAGTACCATGGCACGCTAATAACACAGCACCCAGTACCACGGCACACCAATAATGCAGCACCCAGTACCACAGCATGCTAATTACACAGTACCCAGTACCACAGCACACCAATAACATAGCACCCAGTACCACAGCATGCCAATAACAGAGCACCCAGTACCACAGCACGCCAGTAACACAGCACCCAGTACCACAGCATGCCAGTAACACAGCACCCAGT
>NC_045450.1:2695811-2704533 GCF_002776525.5 Piliocolobus tephrosceles | reverse complement strand
TACCACAGCATGCCAGTAACACAGCACCCAGTACCACAGCATGCCAAAAACAAACCACCCAGCACCATGGCATGCTAATTACACAGCACCCAGTACATGGCACACTAATTACACAGCACCCAGTACCATAGCACGCTAATTACACACCACCCCATACCACGGCAAACTAATAACACAGCACCTAGTACCATGGCATGCCAATAACGCAGCACTCAGTATCACGTCATGCTAATTACACAGTACCCAGTACTGCGGCATGCTTATACAGCACCCAGTACCACAGCACACCAATAACACAGCACCCAGCACCACAGCACACCAATAACACAGCAGCCAGTACCACTGCATGCCAATAACACAGCACCCAGTACCACAGCACCCAATACCACAGCATGCCAATAACACAGCACCCAGTACCATGGCACCCAGTAACACAATACCCAGTACCACAGCACCCAGTACCACTGCGCCCAGTTACAAAGCATGCCAGTACCACACACACCAGTGCCACGGCACCCAGTCACCACAGGATGCCTAAAGAGTAACTGTTTCAACTTGAGTGGGAATATGGAAGGTTTCAGGACACATCTTCCAGAGAAAAAATACTTTATTTAACAGGTTTCACAGTGAGAAGAAGAATATTCACAACCACTCTATTGAGCTGAAGAATATGGGAAGATTTAAGTTGGAAAGTAAAATATTTAATCAAATGAAAAAAACAGCAATTATTAACTCAAAAACAAACACACAAAATTGTACAGGAAACAAAATGGCTGGGCACAGTGGCTCACACCTATAATCCTAGCACTTTGGGAAGCCGAGGCAGGCGGATGACTTGAGGTCAGGAGTTCAAGACCAGCCTGGCCAACATGGTAAAACCCAGTCTCTGCTAAAAATACAAAAATTAGCTGGGCATGGTGACGCACGCCTGTAATCCCAGCTACTTGGGAGGCTGAGGCAGGAGAACTGCTTGAACCCAGGAGGCAGAGGTTGCAGTGTGCCAAGATCGTGCCATTGCACTCCAGCCTAGGGGACAAAAGCAAAACTCTTGGCTCAGAAGTGAAAGCACCAAGCCCTGGGGCATGAACACCTCAGGGATGGAGTGAGACAGGAGAGCAGCAGAGTTCTCAAAGAGCCAGTGGACACATAGCAGTAAGCACATTACTCAGAAAAGGCACTAAGGACCGAACCGTGTCCCCCAATTACTACGTGTCAGCCCTGACCACCACGTGGCTGTGCTTGAAATAAGGAAGTGTTATTGTTAGATGAGATCCTAAAGGTGGGGCCCTGACCCAAGACGGGTGGTGTCCCTAAAAGAACAGCTGGGCACAGTGCCTCACACCTGTAATCCCAGTACTTTGGGAGGCCAATGCGGGCAGATCACGAGGTCAGTCCAAGACCAGCCTGGCCAACATGGTGAAACCTCAGCTCTACTAAAAATACAAAAATTAGCCAGGCATGGTGGTGCATGTCTGTAATCCTAGCTACTCAGGAGGCTGAGGCAGGACAATCATTTGAACCTAGGAGGCGGAGGTTGCAGTGAGCCGAGGTTGCACCACTGCACTCCAGTCTGGGCAACAGAGCAAGACTCCGCCTCAAGAAAAAAAATAATAATATAATAAATAAATACAAAAACTTAACCAGGTGTGAGCCGGCGCGGGGGCTCACACCTGCAACCCCAGCACTTTGGGAGGCTGAGGCGGGTGGATCACGAGGTTAGAAGAACGAGACTATCCTGGCCAACATGGTGAAACCTTGTCTCTACTAAAAATACAAAAAAATTAGCCGGGCGTGGTGGCGTGCGCCTATAGTCCCAGCAACTCGGGAAGCTGAGGCAGGAGAATGGCGTGAAGCCGGAATGCAGAGCTTGCAGTGAGGGGAGATCGTGCCACTGCACTCCAGCCTGGGCAACAGAGCAAGACTCCGTCTCAAAAAAAAAAAAAAAAAAAGGCCGGGCACGGTGGCTCAAGCCTGTAATCCCAGCACTTTGGGAGGCCGAGACGGGCGGATCACAAGGTCAGGAGATCGAGACCATCCTGGCTAACGTGGTGAAACCCCGTCTCTACTAAAAAAAATACAAAAAACTAGCCAGGCGAGGTGGCGGGCGCCTGTAGTCCCAGTTACTCGGGAGGCTGAGGCAGGAGAATGGCCTAAACCCGGGAGGCGGAGCTTGCAGTGAGCTGAGATCCGGCCACTGCACTCCAGCCTGGGCGACAGAGCGAGACTCCGTCTCAATAAAAGAAAGAAAGAAAAAAAAAAATACCAACCAGGTGTGGTGGCGGGAGCCTGTAATCCCAGCTACTGGGGAGGCTGAGGGAGGAGGATCTCTTGAGCCTGGCAGGGAAAGGTTGCAGTGACCTGAGATCACTCCACTGCACTCCAGCCTGGGTGACAGAGCAAGACTCTGTCTCAAAAAAAAAAAAAAAAAAAAAAAGGCACATTTGCACATTTACGTGTGTATCCTTTTTAAAGAAAAAATGTGCAGCCGGGCGCGGTGGCTCAAGCCTGTAATCCCAACACTTTGGGAGGTCGAGGTGGGCGGATCACAAGGTCAGGGGATGGAGACCATCCTGGCCAACATAGGGAAACCCCATCTCTACTAAAAATACAAAAAATTAGCCGGGTGTGGTGGTGGATGCCTGTAGTCCCAGCTACTTCGGAGGTTGAGGCAGAAGAATGGCGTGAATCCAGGAGGCGGAGCTTGTAGTGAGCCAAGATCACGTTTCAAAAAAAAAAAAATGTGCTGTTGAATAGCTACATATTGTAAAGCTTTTATTCTTTTAATAATATACTTTCTAATTATAAACATGCTGTTATAGGAATTTGGAAAATACAGAAAAACAAAAAGAAAAAAATTAAAAGCCCACATATCCAACTGTACAGAAAAAAATACCTGTGTAACCAACCAGCCTGCCACTGAGTATTCAAGTCATCCTATTTGCTGGAATATTACAAGCAGCACTCCTTAGGATTATTTTAAATGTTTGTTTAGGAGCAGACACCAATCCCACAGACTACAGGTGAGCTGGTCAAGATCCGGAGTGGGTCAAAACCAAAACAAGGTGGGGGGAAGGGACAGCATTAGGAGATATACCTAATGTAAATGACGAGTTCATGGGTGCAGCACACCAACATGGCACATGTATACATAGGTAACAAACCTGCACGTTGCGCACATGTACCCCAGAACTTAAAGTATAATTAAAAAAAAAAAATGCACTGCAGCAACCTCAAAGGAGGCAGGAGGGTGAGTGCCACGAGCAGGGCCCAGGACCAAGCAGCTCACTGCAGCTCACAGCAAGGACAGCGCCTGCCCGGACACCCAGACGCCCAGTCACTCGGCCACCTTGCCACCCAGCCACCACCTGAGCCAAGAGCTGAGCCCATTTGCCAGGAGATGCCTCACCGGATCACGAAGGAAGCCCATGGGCCAAGGTTGCAATCCACACAAGCCAGCGTCCAACTCCGGACAGGGCCCAGGGTCCTTGCTGGAGGAGAAGGGGCATGGAGTCTAGGCCCTATGTGAACTCAGCCTGGCATGCGGCCTCTGGGGTCTCCCCGGATGCCATAGCAGCATGGCAGATCTGTGTCTGCTGTCATAGAGCCCCATGACCAGCCTCCATCTCTGAAGGAGTGGAGAGACCAAACACTTTCAGGAGCTAATGGGTTCTGAGAGGACCCTATGACACGGGGAAACTGAGACAAAGCTGCTTCCCTCCACACGCACAAGTAGGCAGCAGAGGGGCCCAAGAAAGAGCCAAGAGGTGGCCTTCCCTCCCTGACAGCCACCATGGCCCAGCCTGGCCCCCACCTCTGATAACTGCAGGGTATGCTGCTACAAACGACGTCTGCGGTTGACAAGGACGAGCAGAACCGGAGCATGTGCATCAATTCAAATCTGTGACACTGGTGTAAAATATGAGAATGGGCTGGGGTGCCAGGCAGCCAGTCACGGCTACGGCTCAGTTCCAACAAGGACCACGCGGGCCCACAGGGACACTTGCCCCAAGCCCTCCCAGAAACAGCTGCTGCAGGTCCACACCGGCACCAGGGCCAGGAACGCAGTCTCATGAGCACGTCTGCCACTGGCTGCCTGCAAAATGCTTCCCTTTCACAACCCACCACACAGCACAGGACGGAGGTCCGCCCAGGCAGAGGGGCCTCTCGGTTCCAGAATCCTTTGGCCTGACAGGCAACTGCAGATACTTTTGTGGAGTCTGCTGAAACCCGTCAGTGACTATGGAGCTTTACATGACTGAGGAAGAGAAAAAAAATGTTTGGAGTCCTCGCCTACTGACAGATGCATAAAAATACAGGATGGACTGGGCACAGTGGCTCACGCCTATAATTCCAGCACTTTGGGAGGCCGAGGTGGGTGGACCACTTGAGATCAGGAGTTGGAGACCAGCCTGACCAACATGGCGAAACCTCGTCTCTACTGAAAATAACAAAAAGTAGCCAGGCGTGGTGGCACGCACCTGTAATCCCAGCTACTAGGGAGGCTGAGACTGGAGAATCACTTGAACCTGGGAGGCAGAGGTTGCAGTGAGCTGAGATCACGCCATTGCACTCCAGCCTGGGCGACAAGAGCGAAACTCCATCTTGGGGGGAAAAAAAAAAATGGGCTGCAAGCTGGTGCTGTGGTGACAGAGTCCAGCAAAGCCCAGCAGAGTCTGGGATTACAGGCGTGAGCCTGTAATTCCGTGCCCGGCCAGGAATCATTTTCAAAGTTTTCCTTGGACATCCACAAACAAAACAATTTATCTTTGGGCCGGGCATGGTGGTTCACACCTGCAACCCCTGTACTTTGGGAGGCCGAGGCAGGCAGATCACTTGAGGTCAGGAGTTCAAAACCAGCCAGCCTGGTCTCAAAAAAAAAAAAAAAACAAAAAAACGCTGAGCAAAGTGGCTCATGCCTATAATCCCAGCACTTTGGGAGGCCGAGGTGGGTGGATCACAAGGTCAACAGATCGAGACTATCCTGGACACGGTGAAACCCCGTCTCTACTAAAAAATTAGCCGGGCGTGGTGGCGTGGGCCTGTAGTCCCAGCTACTGAGGAGGCTAAGGCAGGAGAATCTCTTGAACCCAGGAGATGGAGGTTGCAGTGAGCTGAGATTGCGCCACTGCACTCCAGCCTGGGCGACAGATCAAGACTCACTCTCAAACAAAAAAAAATTAGCCGGGCGTGGTGGCAGGTGCCTATAAGCTCAGCTACTGGGGAGGTTGGGGCAGGAGAACTGCTTGAATCCCGGAGGTGGAGGCTGCAGTGAGCCGAGATGGTGCCACTACACTCCAGCCTAGGTGACAGAGCGAGACTCTGTCTAAAAAAAAAAAAAAAATTCTCTTTAGATCTGCTCCAACAGGGGAAGCAAATACCCCAAAGGAGACTAGAAAGCCGCACACCCAGGCAAGTGGAGCTCACACAAGGGGCAGTACAGCTCACAAGCACCTCTACCCCTCCGCACCGCAGCAGACATCCCCTTAACAAGACAAGCCTGGGGCAGCCCCAGCCCGGACCACCCCCTGTGCACAGGAAGCAGAGTTCACCCTACAACACAGCCCCTCTGAGGCCAGGCATCTTCAGCAGCACCACCGCCCGAGGGCCAGTGGACACGGAAACCCAAAACCAGTCCTCCACACACAACTCTGTACACGTTTTGGGCCCTTTCTCTTTCTTTTCTTTTTTTTAGCCATTTCTTCTCTTAAACTTTTACGCCATTACCAGAAACATAGTCAATAAACTAATGAGCAGGTCAGACGGTTCCTTAGGCACCGTGTGGGAACCTGAACAGCAGGGCTGGCTGCCCACCTTGAAAAGACCCAATGGTCCTCCGAGCAGCTCCATGAACCAGGAGCCCAAGACAAGCTACCATGTTGCTCCTGCTGTGGACACGTCTGTCATCCATTCTCTGGCCACGGCCACACTGACCAGCCCTATCCACAAGTGCCTCACTGGGCTGGCCGAGGAAGACACACGAAAATATCTAGGAAGACCCCATCCCCAGCCAGCGAGGAAGGTCAGGGCAGTCCACAGAAGAGGCCGGCGGCGAGGGCACTGTGAGCCTGACCAACCGGACCTGGCAGGGGCGTGCAAGGCCAGCCCTGAAGGCCACCTGGTGGGCCAAGCCACCCTGAAGGGAGCAGGGCCTGAGCCCGCCAGCCAGGGAGTGCAGGCCCTGGGCTTCCCGCCCGACCACTCAGTCAACAGCAGAACCTGCCTGCTGATCCCCACAGCTGAGATGACACGTGAACCAGTCAGCTCCGTTCAAAGTTCCACTGACAATGGGAACAAAGACCTGAGGGCGCAGAAGGTGTTCCCACAGAAGCAGAACAGGGGAGCCAGGGAGGAACCCCAGGAAACCCTGGCCCAGGAGCTCAAAATGACAGCGGGTAAGTGGGACAAACGCAGAGAAGGGCTAGGAATGGAGCTCTTTCCTAGTTTGAGACAAAGACCTAAGCAAAACACTTCACTTTCCTCAAATCAAGTACGTAAAACCACTACGCGGCTCACGCACGGACCAACAAGGACCCACAGCCAGGCCTCCCAAAGGGGAACTGGACGCCTGTGGCCGTGCTGGACCACAGCAGCCCCACCGCAGGGGGTGAGGGACCGTGGCAGAGACACAGGCAAAGCAGCCCCCAGGACAGAGGGGTCGGCATCCGAGGCCTGGCCCTCCTGACACATTCCTCCACGCAGATTCCACCCCAGGACGACGAACCGGCTCTCCACGGGAAACGCATCCCCTGACACGTGAGGCCCAAACTCCTGGCCCCGTTGTGGTAGCTGCCTGTTCAGTACCCACTCTCCTCCTCCCTTTGCGTCACCCGCTGCCTTCCTTTGGAGGACCACTGGGGAGCAGGCGTCTGTCTGGGTGGAGCACCCCACTCTCCTTCAGGAATGGCCCTGCTGCGCAGCCCCCAGCGCATACACCATGACTGTGCTGAGACAGGACACAGCGGCACACGTGCCCTCCTCAGAGCAACGGCAGGCCCGTCCTTCAGAGCTGCGGGAAGCATCTGCAAACAAGGGAGCCCGGAGCCCAAGGTCACTGCAGCAGCCACCTCCAACACAAAAGCCCACGAAGCCGCCCACCAGGCAGGCAAAGTCAGACTGGCACAAAGCGAAGGTGTCAGGCCCTGCCTGAGGCACACCCGAGGGTCTGCCTCAACAGCGCCCTTCAGGGTTGGGCCCAGGTGGGTGGCTTTCCACGACGTCCAACCTTGTGCACCCTCCCCCACCCCGGCAGGACAGAATGGTCCAAACGTGAGGAACACAGCCTGGACTTCACACCCTGTCCGTGCTGACAGGCAACCACTCCAACATCAGAGATCTTCAAACCACAGGCTGCACCACCGGCCACCTCCCACAGAGAGGATTCAACTGCAGACAGGACTCCCCAGCCCCAGGGTCCTCTGCCACCAGCAGCCCCACAGCAGGCGAGTTAGGACCCAAACAATGTAGACACAGCCACACAAAATTAGACAGGAGAAGCCAATGTCTTCCACTAACTTTATAGCAAACGTTGCTTATTACAAATACAGCAAACCAAGGACAGACGGCAAAGCAACTGCTCGCAGCTAAGAACTGAAGAGCGGCTGGGAGGGAGGCACTGCGGTTCTAACAGCGGAAATCAGAACGGAGCTGATTTTCTTCCTGCAGCCCAGCCCTCAACTTCAGTCCCATCTTAAAAATAACCAGCCAGGGCCGGGCGCAGTGGCTCACACCCGGAATCCCAGTGCTTTGGGAAGCTGAGGCGGGCGGATCTCCTGAGGACAGGAGATCGAGACCAGCCTGGCCAACGTAGTGAAAGCCCGTCTCTACTAAAAATACAAAAAATTAGCTGGACATGGTAGCTCACACCTGTAATCCCAGCTACTCGGAGGCTGACGCAGGATAATCACTTGAACCCGGGAGAGAGAGGTTTCAGTAAGCTGAGATTGCACTACTGCACTCCAGCCCGGGCAACAAAGTGAGACTCCATCTCAAACAAAAAAACAAACAAACAAAAATAACCAGCCAGGTGCAGTGGCTCACACCTGTAATCCCCACACTTTGGGAAGCTGAGATCACTGGAGTCCAAGAGCTCGAGACCAGACTGGCCAACATGGCGAAACTCTGTCTCTACTAAAAATACAAAAATTAGCCAGGCGTGGCAGCACACACCTGTAATCCCAGCTACTCGGGAGGCAAGAGAATCACTGAAACCCAGGAGGCAGAGGTTGCAGTGAGCCGAGATCGTGCTACTGCACTCCAGCCTTTGAGACAAAGTGAGACTCCATTTCAAAAAAAAAGAAAGAAAGAAACTCTCAGTTATACCAGCCTTATTCAACAGGGTAACTTTACGGCATATTGTGTCCTAAAACGTTTGCTAAATAAATAGCACTTGGCTAAAGACAATGAACAAAAAAGAAAAAAAAGCCAGGCGTAGTGGCTCATCCCTGTAATCCCAGCACTTTGGGAGGCCGAGGTGGGTGGATCACGAGGTCAGGAGATCGAGACCATCCTGGCTAACACGGTGAAACCCCATCTCTACTAAAAATACAAAAAATTGGCTGGGCGTGGTGCCGGGCGCCTGTAGTCCCAGCTACTCAGGAGGCTGGGGGAGGAGAATGGAGTGAACCCAGGAGGCAGAGCTTGCAGTGAGCCGAGATGGTGCCACTGTACTTAGTCTAAGCCTGGGTGATAGAGTGAGACTCTGTCTCAAAAAAAAAAAAAAAAA
>NC_045450.1:2693879-2695711 GCF_002776525.5 Piliocolobus tephrosceles | reverse complement strand
GGACAGTCCTTTTTTTTTTCTTTTGAGACGGAGTTTCACTCTTGTCCTCTTGTCACAATCAAGACTCACCACAACTGGCCAGATGCGGTGGCTCACGCCTCTAATCCCAGCACTTTGGGAGGCCGAGGCAGGCAGATCACCTGAGGTCAGGAGTTTGAGATCAGCCTGACCAACATGGCGAAAACCCGTTTCTACTAAAAATACAAAAATTAGCCAGGTGTGGTGGCAAGCGCCTATAATCCCAGCCACTTGGGAGGCTGAGGCGAGAGAATTGCTTGAACCCAGAAGGTGGTGGTTGCAGTGAGCCGAGATCGTGCCACTGCACTCCAGCCTGGGTGACAGAGCGAGACTCCATCTCAAAATAAAAAAAAGACTCGGCCGGGCGCGGTGGCTCAAGCCTGTAATCCCAGCACTTTGGGAGGCCGAGACGGGCGGATCACGAGGTCAGGAGATCGAGACCATCCTGGCTAATACGGTGAAACTCCGTCTCTACTAAAAAATACGAAAAAAACTAGCCGGGCGACGAGGCGGGCACCTGTAGTCCCAGCTACTTGGGAGGCTGAGGCAGGAGAATGGCGTAAACCCGGGAGGCAGAGCTTGCAGTGAGCTGAGATCCGGCCACTGCACTCCAGCCCGGGTGGCAGAGCAAGACTCCGTCTCAAAAAAAAAAAAAAAAAAAAAAAAAAGACTCACCACAACCTCCACCTCCCAGGCTCAAGTGATTGTCCTGCCTCAGTCTCCCGAGTAGCTGGGATTACAGGCATGCACCACTGCACCCATCTAATTGTTGTATTTTCAGTAGAGACGGGGTTTCACCACGTTGGCCAGGATGGTCTCGAACTCCCGACCTCAGGTGATCTGCCCACCTTGGCCTCCTAAAGTGCTGGGATTACAGGAGTGAGTTACCACGCCCAGTCAACAGTCCATCTTAAATTGTATCACTTAGACTAAAGGGGTTTAACCTTAGAAATGTTTAATCCTGTGTTTATGAGCCAGCAGCAGATTTCTGTGTCACAGTAAGCTTGAAGAACTGATGCGAGTTTTTAATAACTCCTCGGGAGAGTCCCAGCACGTGGGGCTGTGCTTTCGGAGACTTGATTAAATCAGCAGGGGTCGAATGAATTCCAGGCTTTCAAAGTTACACAGGCCGGAGCCTCTGGTCACCAGCTCTAGGGAAAGAGTGGGAAATGTATGTGCTCTGTTCATAAGCACAACAGATGCCAGCCCAAAAGTCAAATAAACCTCCAGGAACCACGCAGGGATCACAAGGAAGAAAGAAGAAACAGGTTTCGAGGCTGAGCACCACTCTGCTCCCTCCCAGGCAGCACACACACCCCACATGCCCTGCGAGGATCGCCTCAGGGCCCAGGCTGCTGTGAACTACACAACAGCACCAACAGATTTTGTTGGCAGGAAAAAAGGCCCAATCCTGGAATGCCCACCACAGCCACAGGAAGTTTTCAAAGTACTATGACCATTCCCCACACGTAAAACATCCCCCCTACTATTTCTCAGCCTCTAGGAAGAAGCTTAGAAGATCATTAAAAAAGCAACAATCTGGCCGGGCGCAGTGGCTCACGCCTGTAATCCCAGCACTTTGGGAGGCCGAGGCGGGTGGATCACCTGAGGTCCGGAGTTCGAGACCAGTCTGGCCAACATGGAGAAACCCCGTCTCTACTAAAAATGCAAAATTAGCCAGGCATGGTGGCACATGCCTGTGATCCCAGCTACTCAGAAGGCTGAGGCAGGAGAATCGTTCAAACCCAGGAGGCGAAGGTTGCAGTGAGCCGAGATTGTGCCACTGCACTCCAGCCTGGGCAATAAGAGTGAAA
>NC_045450.1:2643812-2683879 GCF_002776525.5 Piliocolobus tephrosceles | reverse complement strand
GGGGCAGGCCGCGGGGGCGCCGCAGGGGCCCAGCCGCCAGCTCCCACCCGCACGCTCCGCGTGGACGCGGCTCCGGGTCGACTCCGGTCGGCTCCGGCGGCGGCAGCGGACACGATTGCCTCTCGAGCCGGAGCCCGAGCCCAGAGCGCCGAAGCCCAGGCCCGAGCGCCCCCGCCGGCGGCGCCCGGAAGTGCGGGGGCGGGGCCGGGGCGCGGGGACGAGGTGAGAGCGCGGGGCGGGGCCTCAGCGGGGGGCGGGGCCGACAGCGAGGGGACGAGGTGAAGAGCGTGGGGCGGGGCTTCAGGCGCGGGGCGTGGCTGAAAGCGCGAGGATAAGGTGAGGAGCGTGGGGCGGGGCCGACAGCGATTGGACAGGTGAGGAGCGCGGGGCGGGGCCGGGACACGGGCAGGGCCGGAAGCGAGAGGACGAGGTGAAGAGCGCAGGGCGGGGCCTTGGGTGTGTGGCTGCGGCCAGGGAGTAAGGCGGGGGCCGCCTCGAGCCGAAGAGGTAACGAGCGTGGGGCGGAGCCTCGTGCGCGGGGCGGGGCCGGAAGCGAGGACGAGGTGAGAAGCATGGGGCGGGGCCTCTGCGTGAGCGGGAGAGGGGCGTGGTCAGCGCTTGCCGGGGGCGGGGCGCGGCGGGGGCGTGGTCGCGCGGTCTTCCCGAGGGGCGGCGCGGAAGCGGAGCCAGTGCGGCTGTGGCTTCCCGGAGTGCGGAGTGGAAGAGGCGGCGCTGCAGGTGCTTGGAATGGCCGCGACCGTGGGGAGCGCTGGGCGGACTGCCCGCCCCGACGGGCGCACGCGGGGCGCAGCCCTTTTCTGCCGCCAGTACATCGGTGGGCATCCAGGGGGCTGCAGGCCTCGGGGCTCCCTGCCCCGCGGGCCCTGGACCGGAGGCCCCCGCGGGGACCGCCACGGCCTGCCAGCCGCCGTGAGGGAAGCAGGCTCCCAGGAGTTGGGTGGTCGGCAGGCAGGGATGGCCAGGTCCCTTGGAAGGTGGCGTGGCTCCAACCTCCTGAGTCCCCAGGCAGCCGGGACTCACAGCGCCAGGGAACACATTAGGCCCCAATATGTGCTGGCTGCCACCCGGACAGGAGCCACCACCTCCAAGGAGCCCACCGGCTAGGACCCTCTACCTTGATTTCTCCCAGGCACCATCTAGTATCAAAGAAGGGTTCTGCTTCCCTCCGCTGCCCAGGCCAGCCTGAGAGGAAGGCCATTGGAGTGTCTGGAACCCTGCAGCTCTTCCCCTGGGCTGTCTCCACAGCGGCCCTACCAAGGGGTGCAGTCCAATCCTGCCACCCTGGCTGCCCAGATCCGTGCCACCTGCCCTGCAGGCCACAGAGCACAAGGCCACAGCCCCAGGCATCCCACAGCAGAGAGGCACAGGACCCCAGCAGCAGCCCCCACACCAGCTCTGGCCAGCCCAACCCTGTCAGAACCAACCCTCTGCTCTCCACCCAGGCCTCAGCCGACCATCAGGCCCTGCCTCCCCAAGGAGGAGGATGTGAGTATCAGGATCAGCCCTGTCCCTCCCAGAGCACTGTTGGGCCTGGCACCTCCCAGGACGCCCCAGGCAGCCCCTGGGGTCAGCTATACCCCCATTTAACAGAGGAGACAGCTGCATTTCAGGCCACACAGGACCAGCTCGCCTCCTGCTGGGTGGGGGCTCCCCACCTCGTCCACCCCACACCTGAGCCAACGACCCTCATCTATCTGCCCTCTGCTTTAGGCCTCCCAGGGCTCTCTAGTGCCCACAGCCCTTCAGGGCCCTTCCTAACGGCGCCTCCCCCATGCCCTCCCCTAGATGCATCTGGCCACTTGCCCGCCTCTGTGCTTCTGTGTCCATCATGTCCATACCCCCAGCTCCCTCCAGGCACCTCTCACACCAACCCCACGTCTTTCCCTGGGCTATGTCACCCTGGGTGCCCAGCCTCACCTCTCACACCAACCCCACGTCTTTCCCTGGGCCATGTCACCCTGGGTGCCCAGCCTCAGCCTTCAGAGCTCCCAGGCAAGCGCAGAAGTCCCAGCTCCAGGCTCCCTGAGCCGCCAGCCCACCCCCCACCAGATTCCCACAGGTGGGACTGCATGGGGAACCATGGGTGGAAGCCTCCCAGCCCACGCCCCTGCCAGCCCTCGCCCCTGCCAGCACTCAGCATGGTGTCCGATGGCAGCATTGCTGTGTGGGAAAGGGGGCAGCATGGGATAAGGACCACTAGGCTGTCCCCAGCCTGCCAAGGGCCCAAGCCCACCTCCTAGATCACCATGCTCAGAGCAGGTGAGCAGGGGCTGGGGATATGAACGAAGCTGTACTGCTAGGTCAACACTTGGTCCCACTGTGTCCTGGCAGCAAGCACCCTGCCAGGTCCCACAATGCTGGACGCTGGGTCCTACCCGCAAGCCCCCCCAGCCCATTCAGCCTCAGAACCTTAGAGGAGACAGAGTGGGTGGCCTCCATGCTATAGCCCAGCTTCCAGGGATGAGGGAGTCCTGGATGGCAGACAGCAGGACCTCAGACACTGGCCCTGCCCCCCACTCCCAGCAAGGTCCCCAGTGCTTGCCTTGGTTCTGCAGAGCTGCCGCTGCGGCCGGGCCAGGCTCTCGGGGCTGTGTCCACGTCCATCCTCCTCTTGGCCCTCGGTGGCAGGTGTCCCCAAGCCCTGGGACCAGAACAAGGCCCTTGGGCCTCCAGCTCCTCGGGGTCCCTGCCCTGCAGGGACAGGAAAGGGGTCAGAAAGCCTGGAGGAAATGCAGCAGCCCTTCTAAAGCAGGTTGTGGTGTTGGTATGGAGAAGGAGATTCTCTGAGTCTGGCACGGCTACGGGGAGACCAGAGGCAGGCCAGGCAAGAGAGATGTAGAGGAAGGCCGTGAGGAGGGCAGGGAGCACGTGGGGGCCTGTGGCGTGCAGGGTGACGTTCAGCCACCTCCCTTCCTCACAGAAGGGGCAAACGCCCTTTGCTTCGAGTGCGAGTTTGCCACGAAGGCTTTTATTTGACTGACCATGGATGACATTTAATCAGGTTTTGTTTCTAGGCACCAAATGAAAAACTTAAGAGCAGACATGAAATTATTTTCTTCAATGTAGACATAGAAGGAATGCTTTTAGGCCGGGCGCGGTGGCTCACCCAGCACTTTGGGAGGCTGAGATGGGCAGAGCACGAGGTCAGGAGATCGAGACCATCCTGGCTAACACGGTGAAACCCCGTCTCTACTAAAAACTACAAAAAAAACTAGCCGGGCGACGTGGCGGCGCCCGTAGTCCCAGCTACCCGGGAGGCTGAGGCAGGGGAATGGCGTGAACCCGGGAGGCGGAGCTTGCAGTGAGCTGAGATCTGGCCACAGCACTCCAGCCTGGGTGACAGAGCAAGACTCCGTCTCAAAAAAAAAAAAAAAAGAAGAAGAAGGAATGCTTTTTTGTTTGTTTTTGGAGATGGAGTTTCACTCTGTTGCCCAGGCTGGAGCCCAGTGGCGTGATTTTGACTCACTGCAGCCTCCACCTTCCATTCTCAAGTGATCTTCCCACCTCAGCCTCCCGAGTAACTGGGATTACAGGCATGCGCCACCACAGCCCACTAATAGTTTGTGTTTTTGCTAGAGACAGTGTTTCACCATGTTGCCCAGGCTGGTCTCTAACTCCTGAGCTCAAGGGATCCACCTGCGTCGGCCTCCGAAAGTGCCGGGATTACGGGCCCAAGCCGCCACGCCCAGCCAGAAGAAATACTTTGAAAATAAAGTGACTGGCTGGGAGCAGTGGCTCACGCCTGTAATCCCAGCACTTTGGGGGCCCGATGCATGTGGATCACGAGATCAGGAGTTTGAGACCAGCCTG
The DNA here is from genome assembly GCF_002776525.5 of Piliocolobus tephrosceles. Taxonomy (NCBI): domain Eukaryota; kingdom Metazoa; phylum Chordata; class Mammalia; order Primates; family Cercopithecidae; genus Piliocolobus; species Piliocolobus tephrosceles. Next base: position 2,680,048 of record NC_045450.1, on the reverse strand, counting down.
ACCAACATGGTGAAACCCCGTCTCTACTAAAAATAGAAAAATTAGCCGGGCGTGCTGGCGGGCGCCGTTAGTCCCAGCTACTCAGGAGGCTGAGGCAGGATAATCACTTGAACCTGGGAAGCAGAGGTTGCAGTGAGCCGAGATCGCCCCATTGCACTCCAGCCTGGGTGACAGAGTGAGACTCTCTCAAAAACATAAAAGTAAAAATAAACAAAAGGCCAGGCGCAGTGGCTCACACCTGTAGTCCTAGCACTTTGGGAGGCCAAGGCCAGAGGATCATTTAAGCTTAGGAGTTCAAGATCAGTCTGGGTAACACAGTGAGACCTTGTCTCTACTAAAAAATGTTTAAAAATTAGCTGGGCGTGGTGTTGCGCACCTATGGTCTCAGCTACTTGGGAGGCCGAGGCAGGCGGATCACTTCAACCCAGGAGCTGGAGGCTTTAGTGAGCTGTGATTGCACTATTGCACTCCAGCCTGGGCAACAGAGTAAGACCATGTCTCAAAGAAATAAAAATTAAGAAAATAATAGGTTGGGCGCGGTGGCTTACGCCTGTAATCCCAGCATTTTGGGAGGCCGAGGCGGATGGATCATGAGGTCAGGAGTTCAAGACCAGCTTGACCAATATGGTGAAACCCCGTCTCTACTAAAAATACAAAAATTAGCTGAGCGCGGTGGCAGGTGCCTGTAATCTCAGCTACTCAGGGGCTGAGGCAGGAGAATTGCTTGAACCTGGGAAGCAGAGGTTGCAGTTAGCTGATATCATGCCATTGCACTCCAGCCTGGGTGACAGAGTGAGACTCTGCCTAAAAAAAAAAAAAAAGAAAATGATAAAGTTTTGATGCCTTAAATGTGTTTATCCACTTAACTGAGGAACACTACTTCTAAAAAATGACTCAAAGGAAATCCTAGAAGACACGCCAAGGACATTAGTTGGGGAGCGTTTGCCGCTGTATGATGTGTGATGGAGACAGCCAGCTGCAGAGATAGACTGTACAGCCACTGTCTCCAGGGACATTAGTTGGGGAGCGTTTGCCGCTGTACAATGTGTGACGGAGACAGCCAGCTGCAGAGACGGATGCTGTGTAGCCAACGTCCCTACACCAGTGTAAGGGGAGCAGGGGGAAAGGACGGATGATTCTGATCCAGGGTACTGGAGGCCGAGGGAAGCCTTGGCTTCAGCCTCTTCCTGTCTGCCGCTTCCCCACCCCTCCACCCAGTCCATAGGTGTGAGAGGTGGGAGTGGGCAGGCAGGGGAGGCCCCCGGAGGGGGAGTTCGGGTGAGGGAGGACTCGCTTTCCATCGCAGGCACAGCCACCACCACCCTCCGTGGCCTTCCAGGTGGTAAGGCGTAAGGCAAGCCCCAGCTCTCATCCCTGAGTCTTCTTTTCCTATCAGTTCTGAGCCCACGGGAGAGGCCAGATGCTGCCTGTGCCCTCATCCCGAGCCCAACAGAGAACAAGGAGATATAACACCCCGGAGAGATGCTGCAAGGCCACACACATAGAGCACCACTTTTCGTGAAAATAGAAAATGTGGCCGGGCGCGGTGGCTCAAGCCTGTAATGCCAGCACTTTGGGAGGCCGAGACGGGCGGATCACGAGGTCAGGAGATCGAGACCATCCTGGCTAACACGGTGAAACCCCGTCTCTACTAAAAATACAAAAAACTAGCCAGGCGAGGTGGCGGGCGCCTGTAGTCCCAGCTACTCCGGAGGCTGAGGCAGGAGAATGGCAGGAACCTGGGAGGCAGAGCTTGCAGTGAGCTGAGATCCGGCCACTGCACTCCAGCCGGGGAGACAGAGCGAGACTCCATCTCAAAAAAAAAAAAAAAAGAAAAGAAAATGTGGGCCAAGCGCGGTGGCTCACACCTGTAATCCCAGCACTTTGGGAGACTGAGGTGGGTGGATCACTTGAAGTCAGTGGTTTAAGATTAGCCTGGGCAACAATGCAAGACCCCGTCTCTACAGAAGCATTGTTTTTAGTTAGCCAGGCATGGTGGTGTGCGCCTGTGGTCCCAGGTACACGGAAAGCTGAGATGGGGATGGCTTGAACCTGAGCAGTCAAGGCTGCAGTGAGCCAAGATGGTGCCACTCCACTACCAGTCTGGGTGAGAGCAAGACCTGACTCTGGGCTAGGTGTGTTGGCTCCCTGACAGGCTGAGTGGTGGGACGGAGCCCACGGCTGGCCGTGGCCCAGTTCTGGTGTTCCAGGCACGTCGTGAGTACACGGTAGGGCCACTGGCCTCCCCCAACCTCAGTGCTGTTTTCCCAAAAAAGGTGGCATCCAAGTGCAGGGGCCATGCCCCGAGGGGCCTCGGGCTGACTTCAGGAAGCAGCAGGTGAAGTCCCACCTCCCTGGGCAGCCTCGGGCCTCTTCCTGTCCTTGTTGGGGGCACTCCTGCCCCTGCCCCACCAACCCCAGTCCTTGTCCCTGCTGTTCCCTCACCTGAACGCCCTTCCCTGCCCTGATGGCCTCCATCCCACAGGACTCTCCGGGCGCCGCCGCCCCCCGTTGGTGCTCACCTTTCTTTCTACCCACTCCCCCCAGCGGCCCCAATGCCTGCACACCCCAGAGCCCAGCGGTACCCTCTCAAGCTGGCAAGGGGACATTAAACGGGAGGTGAGGAAGTGCGGCCCCCAGCGGGCAGGTACCTTCACCCCGGCCCACCTGTGCCCCCGTCCACCTGTGCCCTGCACCGCCTCCCTCTGCTCGGCTGTCCCGAGATGTCTCTCTCCGCTGCCTAGGAACCCTGCGGCCGCCGCCAAGTTCTGAGTGTGTGATTGTGTGTGCCGGGCCCCAGGCCCCTTTGTTGCCGCAGCGTCTGTCGTGGCAAACAAAAGTGCACTGGATTAGCCACAGTGGATTAAAAGATTTGCTTCTCAGAGTTTACCTAATAACCTAACAATCATGTCGACGGGAGCTTTGAACCCCCAGGGCGCGCCTGCCAGGCCAAATGAGAGCTCAAGGCCTCTGTGGACAGCAGGGCGTGGTCAGGGGGAGGAGACGTGGCCACGGCTGTCCTCACACCCGGCTCGGCCCCTGCAGGCTCCTCTGGGCAGAACTTGGGGAAGGGACAGCCTCTAGCAGGAGGTGGAGGTGGAGGTCTTCCACAGGGCGCGGGTGTTGGGACCAGGTGTCCGGCCCAGGCCCCCAGCGGCATCCACACACATCGCACACGGCAGCATGGACACAAGCGACATGGAGACGGCCGTGCAGGCGACGCACGGGTCCCACAGTGCTGTGGTGCACGACATCTCTGCTGTCACCCCACGGTGTCCCTTCCTGCCCGTACACGCATGCACGCGCACACACGTGCACATGCACACACACACAAGCACGCCCCGCTTTGATCTCCAGAGGAGACTCCACTGACAAGCTCTTAATCGCAGCTGCCCTTGCAGGGCCTGTCCCTGAAGTCCCGAGTAATGGGATTTGGCGCTTCTGATCCATCGGGCTGGCCGCTTCCCCTGTCATAGGTGGACATTTGTTTCTTTTTATCGCTTCTGTGTCTTTTTTTTTTTTTTTCCTCGAAAAAATGCTGCTTAAATGGCACCGACTTGACATGGCTCGTCACCCTGGAGCGGTGGCCGGGACGCTGGCCTGGATCAGTCGGGGGTCTTTGATGCCGCCTCTATGTGAAACCTGACGTGGAAGACCCACCAGGGCGGTTTTGGGGTCCGAGGTCCGTCAGGATCCATCCTGCCTCACCCTGCTCCCTTTGTCTCCTCCCCTGACCCTTCCTTGGGACACCCGGAGAGGGTCTGAGGGTGAGGGTGCGGGCGCTGTGCGTGGGTTTGCGCTTGAGGGTGGGGTGGGCCGAGGGCAGGGCCGCAGCCGCGAGAACAATGGGCAGAGGAGGCACGTCCACCTGTCCGCCCGGCCGCCTGCCCGGCTTACCTCACCTGCCTGGCTCCGTGTGCCTGCTCACGCCCCACCGTCCCGCTGTCCGCCATGATGGGCTTGGCCGTCCGTCCGAGCACTTTCAGCCACTCGGGGAAGCAGGTCCCTGCTCTTGGCCACTGTGTGGCTGGGAGGCAGAAGCGTGACTCTGGGCTGCAGCTCGGGCTCCCGCCGCCGATTGGCTGAGGCAGGGACCAGATGACGGGCCTCGGAACCCTATGGTAGCCATGGCAACCAGCCCCTTTAGACACCGCCACCCCCGAGCCACTCCTGACTGCCGAGAGAGCAGGCGGCACTGCCCGTGGGCCCATGCCAGGGTCCCCTTGGAGGAACGAGGCGGGCATGGCTGCATGGTAGCTGTCCCCACAACAGCTGTTAAGCGTTTGCATGTGTTTCATTCATGTCCAGTGTGTGGGGTCCTTGTCCCTCTCCTGGCCTGTCTGGGGCCACTCCGTGCCCTGCCTGACCCCCAGCGGAGGCAGAAGCACTGGCCTTGAAGCCCCTGCTGAGAGGAGGACTTCAGGTCAAGCTTGCCCCAGGGGCTGAAGGCCAGGCACACTCTGGTGGGAAAATAAAGGGTGAAAGCAGTGGGAGGGGGAGCAGGGAGAAGTTCCTAGCCCCAGTGGGCAGAGCCAAGCTCTCACCCACCTCAGACGGCAAAGGCTGCCAGCTTTATCTCTGCCCACAGTCCACTCTACCACCCTCTTGTTAGCTGCAGCCCTTGGAATATACTCATGTGCTCACAGTCCTGTCTCACAAGCCCCCTGAGGCCCCTCGCACGGCCTTGCTCCCTGGACCTGGGGTTCCCGCCGGGCAGGACTCTGGGTCTTTGGCCACGCTGAGCAGACCGTCTGGCCATCAGCCACACACCTGCGGCTACACCTGCTCTCCCCCTGGGCTGCAGTGCCCTCTTGTGTCCCGAGAATGCCTCTTCCCTCCAGGGTGCATCAGCATCGGCCCCTAGCAGAGCTTTCCTATATGTCTGGAGACCAGGCTTCTCACCCGTCACCCATGGACATCCTGGGCATTGCAGGGCACTGAGCATCCTCAGAGCTACCCCCCACCCCCAGCCCTGTGACAGCCAGAAACAGTGTTGGCTTGTCCAAGCGCCCTGGCAGCAGCACCGCGTGGCCAAGGCCCCTTCAAAGGCCTCCCCTAAGCCTGGGAAGCTGAGTCCCCCTTCCTGGCCCAGGCCCAGCACCTGATGAGCAGAATCTGGTGATGACCTGCTTCAGGGCTGCAAGGAGCAAGCGAGAGCCTTGGGCTGCTGCAGCCCAGGGAGGCCACTGCCAAGGCCAGCAGAGGGACCCGGGAGCCAGGGGAGCCTGCAGTATGGTCCACGGGGATCCACCTTCAAGAGGGCGACTTCAGGGCCGGTCCCGGGGAACCTGGTATGGCCTGGGCGCCAGGGGTCTTGGGCCGCGGCTGCTCCCCAAGGACCCTGGGCCTAGCTCCAGGCTTCTTCACACTGGCCTGGTTGTGAGCCACCTGTCCCAGGATGGAACCCAGCCTTGAAGCACCCCCCATGCCATGCTCAGAGCTACCAGCTTGTCTGGGGACAGGGTGTGGGTGGGGACGCCAGCCTGGGACAGCAGGCAGTGGTTGGGATGGTCCAGGGCTGGAGCCAGCCTAGGGAGGGCTGCGGGGCACTGCAACAGAGGGAGCCAGGACTGCGAGGGAGCCCAGGCTGCTAGGTGTGGCCATGTGGCCAGGGTTCCAGCTTTGGTGGCTGGCGGGTGTCGGAGGGACAGGGACTTGAGGGAGCCTGGGAGCCCCACACAACCCAGCCTGTGCCTGGGGCCGGCAGAGGGTTGGTGTTACAGATGGGCACTGGTGAGAGGGAGAGGGCGGCCAAGGACTGAAGGTGGAGGTGGAGCCCTAAGCAGGACCAAGGGACACACAGTGGTCTCCTGGCAGCTCCCTTGGGATCCCAGTACACTGACGGGGACATAGGACAGGAGCAGAGGGCCGGGCGCGGTGGCTCAAGCCTGTAATCCCAGCACTTTGGGAGGCCGAGACGGGTGGATCACGAGGTCAGGAGATCGAGACCATGCTGGCTAACATGGTGAAACCCCGTCTCCACTAAAAAATACAAAAAACTAGCCGGACGAGGTGGCGGGCGCCTGTAATCCCAGCTACTCGAGAGGCTGAGGCAGGAGAATGGCGTGAACCTGGGAGGCGGAGTTTGCAGTGAGCTGAGATCCGGCCACTGCGCTCCAGCCTGGGTGACAGAGCCAGACTCCGTCTCAAAAAAAAAAAAAAAAGGACAGGAGCAGAGGTGCCAAGCGACCCAGAGGGCCCGTCTGCTGTCCACACCCTTCCCTCCACTATCCTGCTGCTTCTGTGCAGCTGAGCAGGACTCAGGAAGCAGGCGAGACCCTCGGGGTCAGGGCTCAGACATGGAGTTGAGACGGGGTACCACAGGCCAGCCTCACATCCACTCCACCCTACCCTTCCTGGCCTTGGCTTCCCAGTCTCTATGTGGAGTGATCAGGTCACTGACGCCTTTTCCAGGCCTCCAGTTTTCTACCCCCAAAAGGACCCCTGCCCATAGCCATGGTGAGGGTCCACCCCGGAATCCACCCTGAAGTCCACAGCCCAGTCTCTGCCCAACGCCGCGGCTGACTGTTGTCATGCAGACACACGGCCTCTGCCAAGCCTGGGACACGCGGTGGGGAACTCCTGCCCCTGAGGGCTCTGAGAGGCTGGGGCTGGTGCAGGCTGGCCCAGGGCAGCTCTGCCTCCTGCGGGGTTCATCTTGCTCTGCACAGACCCCTCTCCCACTCCTGGTGCCTGAGGGTCTGCAGGCCTCAGCGAGGGAGAACTGGCCGTTCTCACAGACGGAGTCCAACAGCTCAGGAAGGAGCGTGACAGCTGTGATCGGTGAGGACGGCAGGAGGGTCCGGTGGCCCCAGCCTGACCTGGCTCTGGAAGGGGTGAGGTGGGCACAGGCAGGGCAGGAAGGTGTGGGGTGGGCACAGGGAGGGCAGGGAAGGATGGCCGGCAGCCATTCCCAGGTCGGCTCCCCAGGCTCCCAGCTCGGTTCTGGGTTCCCCACGTCCACGTCGGAACCAGTACAGTCCCTGGGACCCCTCCCCACATCCCAGGAGGCAGAATAGCATGCTGGATCCAGCTGCTGGGCCTGTCCCAGAACTGAGTCATGGTTTGATCTTGGGGGACGGGTCTGGCATTCACGGAAGGCCTCTTGCCCTTTTCTCCGTCAAGCACTTTTGTGGCCTCTGACCAGAAAGCAGTCAGGGCCCTGGCCACACCCAGACCCCACCTCCGTCCAGCCTGGCCTCCCCTGCCGTGGGCTCCAGCGAGGTGACTGGCACAGGAGGTGACCTGCTGAGGCCAAATGCAGCTCCTCTCACTGGTCCGCTGGCAGCCTGGTCCCAGACCCATGACCCTGAGTCAGCACAGGTCAGGACACCGATAAGCACGTTCCACCACGGCCTACAGGGGTGCTGAGCCCAACAACGGCGAGCCCACGGCCAAGCCTGGCCCCTCACCCCTTGGGGCCCCCGGAGTCTGACCCAGGAAACCCTACTGGCCTTGGCAGGAGCCCTGCCTGCCCTGGGGCCTTGGTTGGGGTGTGAAGGAGCAGGTGGTGAGTGCGGGGCAGCTGCCCAGGCCTAAGCTGGGTCGTGCTGGACACACACACCATCGGGGAGCCAGGGGCAAGCTGAGGGACTGGAGGGGGCTTGGCTTAAATTCAGAGCTGAACACCAGAACTATAGGGGCAGGGAGTGGCCAGAACATCCCAACTGCGGCTAGAGCTGGGGCCTGGAACAGCACTCGTGGTGTGGGCAGCTGGGCTGAGCCTTATGGCCCCACAGAGCTGGGAAACGGACTGGCTAAGCACTGTCTGTTTTTCATACTTTTTTTTTGTTTTTGTTTTGTTTTGAGACGGAGTCTCGCTCTGTGGCCCAGGCTGGAGTGCAGTGGCACCATCTCGGCTCACTGCAAGCTCCGCCCCCGGGTTCCCGCCATTCTCCTGCCTCAGCCCCCTGAGTAGCTGGGACTACAGGTGCCCGCCACCTCGCCCGGCTAATTTTCTGTATTCTTTAGTAGAGACGGGGTTTCACCGTGTTAGCCAGGATGGTCTCGATCTCCTGACCTCGTGACCTACCCACCTCGGCCTCCCAAAGTGCTGGGATTACAGGCTTGAGCCACTGCGCCCGGCCATTTTTTTCTTTTTTTTTTTTTTGAGACAGAGTTTCGCTCTTATTGTCCAGACTGGAGTGCAATAGTGCAATCTAAGCTCACTGCACTCTCCACACCTCCCAGGTTCAAGCAATTCTCCTGCTTCAGCCTCCCAAGTAGCTGGGATTACAGGTGTGTGCCACCACAGCTGGCAAATTTTTTGTATTTAGTAGAGATGGGGTTTCACTATGTTGTCCAGGCTAGGCTCAAACTGCTGACCTCAAGTGATCTGCCCACCTCAACCTCCCAAAGTGCTGGGATTATAGGTGTGAGCCACTATGCCAGGCCACAGCTGTTTTTTTTTTTTTTTTTTTTTTTTTGAGACTGAGTCTCGCTCTGTCACCCAAGCTGGATTGCAGTGGCGCGATCTCGGCTCACTGCAACCTCTGCTTCCCAGGTTCAAGCGATTCTCCTACCTCAGCCTCCCGAGTAGCTGGGACCACAGACATGTGCCGCCACGCCCAGCTAATTTTTTGTATTTTTAGTAGAGATGGGGCTTCACTGTGTTAGCCAGAATGGTCTCTATCTCTTGACCTTGTGATCTGCCCACCTCAGCCTCCCAAAGTGCTGGGATTACATGTGTGAGCCACTGCACCCATCATAAATTTTTTTTGTTTGTTTTTTTGAGACGGAGTCTCGCTCTGTCGTCCAGGCTGGAGTGCAGTGGCACGAGATCTCGGCTCACTGCAAGCTCCGCTTCCCAGGTTTAAGCCCTTCTCCTGCCTCAGCCTCCCGAGTAGCTGGGACTACAGGTGCCCGCCACCTCACCCGGCTAGTTTTTTGTATTTTTTTAGTAGAGACGGGGTTTCACCATGTTAGCCAGGATGGTCTCGATCTCCTGACCTCGTGATCCGCCCGTGTCGGCCTCCCAAAGTGCTGGGATTACAGGCATGAGCCACCGCGCCCGGCCTAAAACTTTTTTCCACTTCGTTCACAGAGCAGGGACATCACGTGAAGGCACCGGTACGGACAGCAGCAGGACACATGCGCAGAGGTGCCTGGTGTGGACAGAGACCTCGTGGGCACTCCCAGGGCTCTGAACCAGGCAGGTCCTGACCCAGTGACCCCTTGTGGCCCCGGGAGCCACGGGCTCCTCTACAGCCCAGCAGGGCCAGCTGCTCTCTCTGGACTCTGCCACAGCCCTCTTGGGAGCTCAGGGCCCCTCAATCAGCCAGCAGGCCCACATTGGGCAGCTGCCTCCAGTTCACCCCATCCTGCCACCAGCTGCGGCTGGCTTAGGCTCAGGGGACATAAAGCCCCCTTGTCATTCTGCACATGCGGCTGGGGGAGCCCTCCCTGTGCTCCCTAGGAGAACTGAATGGGTCCGGAGGACCAGGATATCCAGGTAAGGGTCAGGGGAGAGGGCCAGGCACCCCTAAACCTCAGGGCAGGAAAAGCCTTAGGGTACACAGCCCGGCTTCCCACTGGCCATACCTCCATCCTGCAGGTCAAGTGGGAAGCAGCAGGGGGGGACACCAAGGTCGCAGGTCCCCAAGTTCGTGTCACCCCCACCTCCTGTACCACTTGCCACGACAGTGCTGACCAGGGAGAGGCTCCTGACTCAGGCAGCTGCACCAGCAGGGCCCTCTGAAGGCCTGCCCCTCTGCTTCCTTCCAGTCCCTGAAGAGCCAGACCACAGCCTCCCTTGCCGTGCTCTGGAGAATGTTCGAGAAGGGCAAGAACGTGCAATGGAGAGGGAATGGGCATCATCTGGCTACACGCCTGGATGCCCCCAGCTGCACCAGACCCTCTACCAGAGGAAAGACAGACACGGAATCCGGCCGGGGCCGTGGCTCGCACCTGTAACCCCAGCACTTTGGGAGGTCGAGGCAGGTGGATCACCTGAGGTCAGGAGTTCAAGCCCAGCCTGGTCAACATGGTGAAACCCCTTCTCTACTAAAATACAATTAGTCATGCATGACAGCAGGTGCCTGCAATCCCAGCTACTCAGTAGGCTGAGGTGGGAGAACCGCTTAAACCCAGGAGTTGGAGGTTGCAGTGAGCCGAGATCACATAGATGCACGCCAGCCAGGATGACAGAGTGAGACTCCATCTTAAAAAAAAAGAAAAAAAACAAAAAAAGGTGAGAGGCCGAGGTAGGCAGATCACAAGATCAGGAGTTTGAGACTTGACCAACACGGTGAAACCCCACGCCTACCAAAAATACAAAAATTAGCTGGGCGTGGTGGCGGGCACCTGTAATGCCAGCTACTCAGGAGGCTGAGACAGGAGAATCACTTGAACCCGGGAGGCAGAGGTTGCAGTGAGCTGAAATTGCGCCACTGCACTCCAGTCTGGGCGACAAAGGGGGACTCTTTCTCAAAAAAAAAAAAAAAAAAACCAACCACAAAACACAGAATCAAACCCCGTTCTCTGCAGCTCAGCTGGGGACAGGCAGCCAGAGTCATTGCCCACGGCTCATCCGGGGTCTCAGGGACAGCAGGGGCAGGGGTGACAGGATCAGGGTCTCCAAAGAGAACGCCGGTCCTCAAAGCAAAGACGCGCACACACAGCCTGGCCCAGACTTTACTCGCTCCCGGCCCCACAGGCACAAGCAGCACTGCCCCAAGCATGGGGGCCCCCGCCTGGGAGGAACCGGGCGGCCCCAGGCCTCCTGGGGATCCCTGCCAAGCTGGCCCCAGGCTGGAAGGTACATGGGCAGCACACAAAACCAGGATCCACTCACTGCCCGCGAGTGGCCCTCACAGCTCCCCGGGATCTGTGTCCTCAGTACAAAGAGCCTGGCAGGGAAGGCTGAGGCTGGTGGTCAGGCACGGAGGAGCTGTGTGGTCACTGGCCGCTGGCTCTCTTCTGCACCACCGCCGGCTCTGACAGTGCCTGCTGCTGCAGCCGCTGGATCAGCTCCGCCACGTAGATCTTGAACAGGGGTACAGGGTCCTGAAGGGAAGAGGGGCTCATGGTGAGGCCAGGGAAGCCCAGGGCAGCTGGAGCTCTGGTGGGGATGGGACCAGCAGCTGCCGCCCAGAGGAACTGGGGCATGAGAGGCCCTGGAGGGCAGAGCCCTGTCAGTGAGATGAGACACGCCCTCCCTTGGGGACGCTGCCTGCCCCTGTCCCATCCCTGTGGTTGTGGATACACAGAGGGAATGGGGGCAGCCCCCTGCCCTGCCATCAGGGGCTCCCTGTCCCGACAGCTACCACAGGCTCCAGACCCTGGGATGCTGGTGGCCGAGCAAACCCTCGGTGCAGGAACCCAATCCTCCTACTGAGGGTCCTGTGGCAGGACAGGGTGGGGACTTGGAGAGGAGGGAGCGGGCCATGCTCCTCTGCGGGGGCAATGCAGAGCAGCAGCTCCTCCCCTAGCCCACCCAGTGCAGCAGCCCCTCGTGCAGGCTCTCTCCAAGGCAGCACACTCCCAGACCCCGACCAGGCCCTGGGCAGGCAGCAGTGCTCACACACTCACCTTTTCCTCCAGAAGTCTCTGCTTCTCGATGGCCTCCTCCAGCGTGAGGCCCACCCACTCTGCCTCCTCCTCTGGGATGGCAAATTCCTAGGCAGGCAGAGACGGAAAGGGCGGTGAGGCCCAGGGCCGAGCCAGGAGGCCCCAGGGGCAGGGAGCGGGATGGAAAACCTCACCTTGTATTTGTCGTAGATGGCCGCCCGCCGCTCGGGGTCCTCGGGGTGCAGCTGGGGGTCCTGCCGGGCAAGCCGCAGCAGCATCCCTCGCTTCAGGTCCATCCCGAATTTGGAGCACAGGTCCTCCTTCGGGGTCTGGCAGGAGGCTCACATGGGGCCAGGTGCTGGTGGCAGGGCCCCGCCTACCCTTCCAGCCAACCCACCCGGCTCCTCGCTAGCCGCTGGTGGTCCCAGGACAGGACAGAGAAGGCCCAGGTGGGGCCGCCTCAGCACCCCAACACGGGGGTGGGATCAGAACAGAAGCAAGTCCAAGAGCAGGGAAAGGGTCAGCTGTGCTCACTCAGGCCCCACGGGCAAGTCAGCCACCCACAGAGCAACAGCCTCTCCTGCAGGCAGGAAACCCCGCAGGCACTGGCCAGAAAGGGGCACGGCCCCATTCACGCTTTCCCAGTGATTCTCCTGCACAGATGCCAGCGTGCCCCGGTGTGATGCTGACCTGGGGCTCCCTTGAGTCTGACTGGCCCATCCCAGACCCTGCTGTGCACTGACTCGCCCCACCCTGCTTGCCTTGAGGATGTAAAAGTCGAACCCGTAAGCCTCATCGATGAGGTCCAGGGTCCGCATGGTCACGGTCACCGTGAACTTCTTGTCCAGGATCTCACTGTAGAGCTCTCGCTCAAACAGCTGTGGCTTCCACACCTTCTTCAGCCTCTTGGAGAGCTGAGGGTGCAACGGAGCCCCCGTGAGTACTGCTGCTTCCTCCCACAGACCAAGGGGGACCCAGGGCAACTGCCCTCACCCTCCCCTGGGAGACTCCATCACAGACCCACTGCTGTCAGACTAGGGACTTGGAGCTGAGTGGGCCGGCCCCCAGCCCAGTGCTGCCCTAGCCCAACCCCTGGTCCTGGCTGTGTACCCAGAAGTCAGCTGCTCCCCAGCAAGCTGGGCGTTCCCGCCCTTGTCACATGGTTGCTGCATGTGTTTCAGAAACATGTGCAACCCCACAGTTCACAGGTCGTCACATTCCAGGCTGGAGGTGACACAAGTCTCTCCAGAGGCTTCAGCAGTCCCGCCAGGAAGTCCACCATAAGCAGCCTCCAAGCTCTGCTGGCCTCCCCGACCTGCTCTGCTCCACACACAGGCCTCCTCTTCATCCTAACGTTACCCCGACTCCCCACGGCCTCTGGTTGCTCCCCGGCCTGAATCACCCCACCTCACCCCTAATTTATCAGTCCTGTTTGCCAGAACTGCGGTTCTTGCTCTGCGTGCCCCTTTCCTGGAGCTGTCTCTCCGCCAGGCTGTAATCCCCAGAATCCATCCACGTCCCTCCAGGTACCCTGGGCATTCCGCAGTCAAGCCCTGGGAGGAGCCCCTGAAGCCCGCCTGCCGACCCACCTTGTCGTTGTTGGCGTATCTCTGGCCCAGGATCCAGCCCTCGCCGCCCCACAGCCCCCGCTGGGACTCGGAGGGAAAGTAGATGGGGATAGGCACGTCCTCCACACGCTCCCGCTGCCCGTTCTTGGGGTTGATCTTGAACTTGGCCCCATGAGGCCTGTAGTGCACGGGAGTGGGCGTCCGCTCCTCCTCCAGGGAGCGCAGGTAGTGGCCAGGCAGGCGGGCACAGATGCCCTCCCGCAGCTGCAGCCGCTTCCAGAGCCGCACGGGATACTTATGTAGAGGCATCGCGGGCCTGGCGGGAGGTGAGGGCTCGCAGTCACCTGCAGCCTGGCCCAGACCCCGGTTTTCACCACCTACCCCCTACCCCGGCCCCGGGATCTGACCTCCTACCCCTACCCCGGCCCCCGGTTCTCACCACCTACCCCCTCCCCCGTACCCCCGTCCCGGGCTCGCCCCCGGGCTCTCACCTCCTACCCCCTACTCCTGCCCCCGACCCGCACCCACCTGCCCCTCCCCTTCTGCCGCGGTCCCCCCGCCGCACCTCCACCGGCCCGCGCCCACCTTTCGGAGCTCTAAACCCGGCGCCCCACCGGAACCGGAAGCCGGTCTGCCGCGCCTGGACCTCCTCCCACCGCTGACTGGCTGCAGAGGCCATCCGTCTATCCCCCACCTCGTTCCGCCCCCCCTTAGGGACCGTAAAAAATACCCTGCAGAGACAGCAGCAGCAGCTCAAGGCACCATTGGCAATGTGCGGCCCAAGCGTTTCCGCAAAAGAGCGACGCGGGGGGGGGGGGGGGGGGGGTTGTTCTCCCGGGGCCCACTTACCCTACCAGGGAAGGAGCGCAGAAAAAATGTAAAAACTCGTTTAGTTTGAAAAATCACTGTAGAATATTAAATTCACCAATCACAGATAAATCAGATCTACATAAAAATATGTCTTGATGTCTTAGAATTTCCTTTTACTCCAAAACACCCCATATATACATGTTTCTCTTTTATAAGCTTAGAGATTGCTTTGGTGGTCAAAGGCAGGGTGGCTGGGGGAGGTAAGACCCTCAGGAAAGCCACACCCCGGACAAGACCCAGCAGGGAAGCCCCCAGAGCCAAGTGTAGGAGGACCCCACCCGGGTCTCAGCCGCCCACTTCTCCAGGGTGGATCCAACACTCACAGGCCTCAGGGAGGGGCCAGGTGCTGCGCCTAGTCATGGCTTCCCCCACGAGGCTTGCATGAGGAGCAGAGACAGCCCGGTCTCCCGAACACCCACAGGGCACAGAGACAGCCCAGTGCAGGGGGCAGACACCACCACAGCTCCTGGGACCCAGAGAAAGCTCCCAGAGGGAGGTCCAGGAACGCTGGGGTGGGTGGACTGGGCTGGGTAGGGGTTCCTTGTGGGCCAAACCCCCAGAGCAGCAGAGCACCCCAGTCCCAGGAGACTCTTCTCAGGGACCCAAGGCTCCAGAGCCAAGAAAAAGGGAAGGGCGGGGCGGAAGCCTGCATCCCCAGTGCTCATCAGCTCTGGTGGAGGGAGACCTTGGTCTCCAGTCCCTATGATGACCACAGCAGCAGAGGGGGATCCTCCATGCCCCAGGCAGGCTGGCATCAGGGCCACATAGGGGCCAGGAGCAGGGGTCTCCGAGTTCACAGCTCCCAGCTCCAGTGGTGGGCGCAGGGTTCCTGGGCTCCATGGGTCTCTTACCACAGCCTCACCAGGGAACAGGACCATAGGGAGTCCTTCACCCCATCTCTAGCCACCCGCAGGCCAGCAGAGCACACAGCCCCCTCCTCGCACAGGCACCTGTGGTCTCCAGGTAACCAAGCCCAGGCCCCAGGGGCCACTGCAGACAGCAGCTGGGATCTGCAGAGGGACCTCAGCAGCCAGCAGGCAGCCGGCGGGGAGAGGTGCGGCGGGGAGAGGTGCGTGTGAGGGAGGGGTGGCCCTCTCCTCAGGAGGAGGAAGTGAGAGGTACCCAGGCCAATTTTATTCAGCTGGAAATCAATCTGTCCGGGCCTGAACCAGGTGCCTCCCCCTCGATGCAGCTCCTGGCTGAAGAGGTCATCAGAGCAGCAGCTGTCCCCAGGCTGGTGTCACGTCACCGTGTACAGTTCCTCCCGATCGTTCTTGCAGATCTGATAGTGGCAGGGGAATTTCTGCGAGCAGGTCCAGGGCTCGGAGTGCTCGTCAGGTGGCGGCAGCAGCAAGGCTGCGCTCCCGGCCAGCAGTACGTGCCAGATGCTGTGGGTATAGTA
This sequence comes from Piliocolobus tephrosceles, assembly GCF_002776525.5. Lineage (NCBI taxonomy): Eukaryota > Metazoa > Chordata > Mammalia > Primates > Cercopithecidae > Piliocolobus > Piliocolobus tephrosceles. The sequence goes on along the minus strand of NC_045450.1, from coordinate 2,664,700 downwards.
GTAGTTGTCGCTGGTCATCATGGAGGTATAGATGGCAACGCCCACGGAGGCCATGGAGATGCCAGGCAGGAGGTAGAAGATCCAGCGCTGCCACGAGGTGGGGTAGCACTGGCGCCGGTGCCCGCAGCGGTAAGTCTAGAGAAAACAGCCACGCAGGCATCAGTGCAGCCGCAGCTCCCAGGGCCCGGAAACAGTGGTTACTGGGGGCCTGCCCAGGTCTGGGCAGCAGAATGACAAGGGTGGGCTGCTTCAAGGGGGCTCAAGGGCACAAGGCCACTGGTCCTCAGGCCCAGGCCTCAGGGACACAGCCATGCTGGGCCTCTGTGGGTGCCATGGCAACTCCCAGCAGATACGGGCATTCACTGGTTGGAGCAAGACCGGGAACGTGGCCAGAGCAAGGGGCCAGGCTCTCTTCTGCGAGCATCTGGGCAGCAGTGCCAGCCAGCCCGGCTCCTTACCCACATGGAGGCCATGATCACGAAGGCAAAGAGGCAGGGCCCCAGCATGTTCCAGATGCCCCTTCGGTCCAGCTGCAAGGACATGGCGATAACCAGTGTGCCCAGAAGAAACAGCACCTGGGCAAGACACGGAGATGACTGCAGGGACATCTCTGAGGGCTGAAGGCCCAGCAGGAGCAAGTGTACCCCAGGGCCCCGCAGCACCTCTGCCTGCCCCCTCGGAGCTGCTGCCACCCTCTGACCAGCTCTGCCAGCCTCTGACCAGCTCTGCCAGCCGGCAGGGACACGCCCCTCCTTCAGCTTCTGCATTGCATCCACAGATGAATGTGGCCAGGCAGGCACCTCTGGGGGACTAGAGGGTGGTCAAACTGGACAGCCACATATGGCAGCTCTGCACCCACACACTTACTAGCCCTCTGTACCCCTGGGTTTCCAGGAATCCCCCATCAGGGTGGCTTCAGTCTCCCGCCCACTGTTCCATAGGGAGGGGCTCCCACCCCCCAGTCTCCATCAGACACTTCTGCCCACAACCTACAGTTCTCCGCCTATCTGCAGGTTCAGGCCCTGCACTCAGCCCTGCAGGACCCTAGTGTTTCCCAGCCTCCCCCCTGCCCTGGCTGTGGGGCTCCCATGGGTACCCTCTTGGGGCAGCACCCAGCCTGCAGTTCCCAGAGCAGACGGGAGGGCAGAGCATGCAGCTCACAAACCTAGGGCACGAGTCTCCCCATGCCAGGGCCAGCTGCCACAGAGTCCCCAAAGCATCCTTGGCACCAAGGACCCAGGGAGCATGGGTGCGGGCTTCTGGAGGGTAGGGGGCCTGGCCTCCCCTGCCTACCACCTTCCTTCCTGGCATCCTCCAAACAGCCGGCACTGCCCCCTCACAACTGCCTGCAGGGTCTCAGACCTGCATCTCCGTGTGGCATCACAGAAGACATGAGGTTTCTTTTCTTTTCTTTTTTTTTTTGAGACGGAGTCTCGCTCTGTCGCCCAGGCTGGAGTGCAGTGGCCGGATCTCAGCTCACTGCAAGCTCCGCCTCCCGGGTTCACGCCATTCTCCTGCCTCAGCCTCCCGAGTAGCTGGGACTACAGGCGCCCGCCACCTCGCCCGGCTAGTTTGTGTTTTTTACTAGAGACGGGGTTTCACCATGTTAGCCAGGATGGTCTCAGGGTTTCACCATGTTAGCCAGGATGGTCTCGATCTCCTGACCTCGTGATCCGCCCGTCTCGGCCTCCCAAAGTGCTGGGATTACAGGCTTGAGCCACCACGTCCGGCCTCTTTTCTTTTCTTTTGTCACCGAGGCTGGAGTGCAGTGCTGTGACCTCGGTTCACTCCAACACCTCCGACGCCCGGGATCAAGCGATCCTCCCACCTTCGTCTCCCGGGTGGCTGGGACCACAGGCATGCACCCACTACGCTCAGTTAACGTTTCGACTTTTTGTACAGCCCAGGCTGCTCTTGAACCCCTGGCCTCACGGGATCCTCCCCCAGGTGTTGGGATTACAGATGTGATGACAGGTGTGAGCCGCCAGAGCCACCACGCTTGGCCGAGATGTGAGGTTTCCAGGGGCTGTGCCCAACGCCAGGTCCGGCCCCTCCCACGGTACTGCCTTTCACAGGCTGCACTCGGGGGCCCCCTCCCCCAGGGCCCACACCCTACGTCGAGGGCCACTCACGTATTTCAGAACTGCCTTGAGCCGCGCCATGCACAGGATGGTGACCCAGATGGCCGCCCCGGAGCCCAGGAAGTCGCAGTACTGCAGCGTGTCGTAGTTGAGGATACACAGCACCGCCTCCCCGGGCTGGTCGCAGGCGTGGTAGAACTGTGGAGAGACTCCGTGAGCGCCACCCCGCCCTCCCACCCCAAGTCCCTGCAGGAGGGGCCGGCCTACCGTGGAGAAGAACATGGTGTAGGCGTAGACGGAGGCCTCGACCAGGAAGAATCGCTGCACTGAGACGGTGATGGGGGCCAGGAACATGAGGTTGCTGAGCGTGAGCAGCAGTGCGGCTGCCCTCTGCTGGGCCACTGTCTGGGCTGTGCTGTTGTCTGTGCAGCTCCACCCACGCCAGCCTGGGGGCACAAAACCCCACGGCGGAGGCTGGGGGCGCTGCTGAAACTCAGGGCCCACCCCTCACCCAGGACCCTGCAGAGAAGCCCCTTCATCACCCAGGAGCAAGCTGGGCAGGCACCGTGGGCGGGGGCCAAGGTCAGGAGGCAGGATCACCCCCGGGGATACCTGGTGCCTGTGCCAGGCAGATAGATAGATTGTGGGGAACAGGGGAGTGGGAAGGAGGCTTTGCCCCTGCAGGGGTCTCTCTCCAGCCCCTTGTGGCGCTGCCCCAGGGGAAAGGCATGGCACGGCACTGGAAGCCAACAGCAGCAGCGTCTCGGGGCGGGCGGGGCCCTGGCCCTCACCTGCCTTGCAGCTGCAGCCGGCATACAGGTAGCTGTGTCTGCGGAGCAGGAGGCACTGGCCGTAGGGTCCACAATCGTTCGAACAGGGCACCAGGTACAAGGTGGCCTCCACATGGACCACAGCCTGCTCACACTCCCTTTGAGGAAGGGGCCACAGGAAAGCTGGTGCAGAGGTCTGACAGCCCAGCTGCCACCCGCACACCCAAGAGGCTGACGGACATGAGAACCCAGCACGGAGGCCCCCAGCTTTCAGTGGCCCTGGAAGCAGCACCCCTCTAAGCTGGGTCACTCAGAATGCCAACCTCGGGCAGCCCGGCTGTGATCCTGAGTGAAATGACAGGGTGCCTGACCCCCGTCCCTGCCCTAGGTCTACTTACTCAGCGTTCTCAGCGCACATGAGCTGCAGAGAGAGGTACCAGTTGTCTGTCTCGGGGTAGGGGATGATGAGGTTGGCCCTGCGAGACCAGGCGCTCAGAGACAAGGGGTAGCCCTGGAAGAAGGCTGCAGGGGAGCCAGAGGGCCCCATCAGAGGAGGCCGGGGTGGGGAGCTGGCTGGGGCCACGCTGATGGTGACGCCTGCCCATCATACCTGTGGTGCAGTTGAGTGAACTGTTGAAGCCAAGGAAGGGCGAGGCAGCGTTCACACAGGCCACTATGACGGTCTCATTCCGCATCTCTGTCTGGAGAGGGAGGCACTGCCGGCTCAGCCCCAGCAGCCCCTGGCCGCAGTGGGGTCATCCGCCCCACGTGCCAGCTCAGCCTGCTGCTGGTGCCTTTTTTTTTTTTCTGAGACAGAGTCTCGCTCTGTCGCCCAGGCTGGAGTGCAGTGGCGCCATCTCGGCTCACTGCAAGCTCCGCCTCCTGGACCCACGCCGTTCTCCTGCCTCAGCCTCCCAAGTAGGTGGGACTACAGGCGCCCGCCACCACGCCTGGCTGATACTTTTGTATTTTTAGTAGAGACGGGATTTCACTGTGTTAGTCAGGATGGTCTCCATTTCCTGACCTCATGATCTGTCCGCCTCGGCCTCCCAAAGTGCTGGGATTACAGGTGTGAGTCACCGTGCCCGGTCAGTGCTGGTGCCTTTCTTTGAGACTCCTGCAGGCCCAGGGCCCACCGGGACCCTTCTTCCCTGGGCCCTGGGACGTCCTGCCTCCACCCCACCTCTGACCCTAGCTACCCTGGGGCCTGCTGACAGGAGCAAGGCTGCCCAGCAGGGTAGGCGCCCCCAACATGGGCCCCTGTCCTGGCCCATGCCTGCTGGTGTCACTGTGTTTCCTGACCCAGTGCCAAGGTAAATGAGGAGGCCCTGCAGGGGCCACCCGACGCCCTGCCCGAGCCCAGGCCACGGGCCGCTTGCAGACGCCGCCCGACGCCCTGCCCGAGCCCAGGCCACAGGCCGCTTGCAGAGAGCAGGTACCTTGTTGGCCCGCAGGGAGATGGTGAGGGAGCCCCCGCTGTCCATCCCGGTGTTCAGGCGCAGTCGCATCATGGACGGTGTGTTCGGACACACCCTCACCGAGACCCTGTCCAGGAGCTGGAAGTGCACGGACACCACGTCCATGTCCTCCCGCATGACTGGGTAGTTTGTGAGGCAGAAGGGACCGCGGTCCACCCTGCCACTCCTGCCCAGATCCTGGTGGTCGGGGCTCAGGGAGGGCAGACCAGTGGAGGCATTGAAGCTCTGGTTTTGGCTGCTCTGCAGAAGGGGCCGGACGGTTACACTCTGTGGCCTGCAAGCTGCCGAGAGGACACGGGGTTTGGTTGGAGGAAAGTCTAGGGATCTGGGGAGGGGCAGGGCCATCCCTCCAGCCCTTGTGCGGCCCACCTGTGAGGGCAGCTACAGCACTGAAAGTCACTGTCCCGAGGGACCCCACCAGGCTCTCAGCTGTCACTTGTAGCCACCGGTCCCAGGGCGGTGAGGGCAGCAGCAGGCGACAGGGCCAGGGGGCACTGGTGCAGGTGAGCACCTTCTGGAAGTTGCTAGGCAGGGTGACGGGGCCCACGGTGAGACGCACAGGGCAACCCAGGCTCCCGCTGGACACGCAGTCCCGCAGCTCCAGCAGAAGCTCCCGCGTGTAATCGGGGACAAAGACCCTGCAGCAAGGGGACACAGCTGGCTTAGGCTCTGCCGTTCCTCAGCCCACCTCATGGGGACCCAAGGAGGCCAGGCATCTGGATTACTTCCCAGCCCAACCCCAGGGCTCAGGGCCAGGCTCTCGCACCCACTCCACCAAATCTGAGGTGGGGCCGGAGGCCAGAGCCGGGCTGCCCACCAGGCCCCGCTCACTTGAGGTAGCTGGGGTGGGAGAGGAGAGTGTGTGGAAGGGGCACATCCGGCTCCATGATTGAAATCTTGACCACCCGTGTGACCAGCAGGTCAGGCTGGAAGACGTAGGCACAGGTGGGAGCCAAGCCCTAGGGAGAGAACAGATGTGGGCAGGGGTGGTGTCAGAGAATGCAGGCATGAGGGCAGGGTCCCACCAGAAACCCCAGGCATGCAGGGAGCAGAGCGGGCCCCAGAGCGCAGTGTGGAGCCTAGAGCAAGAACCACCCCAAAGAGGTGCACGGCAGGGACTGGCCATCGTCGCGAGGTTCTCTGCCTCCATCCCGGAGGGCAGCCCCTCTCACCTTCAACTCGATCTTCTGGGATGAGGGGGGCAGGTGGGCGGCCACGAACCAGTCCCCGGGGGCTGGGTGGGAAACGTTGACAGAGGCATTGCTTAGCAGTGCAGCGCTCAGCGGCACCCTGACCTGGAAGGAGGGCCGCACCCAGGTGTCGTCTGGGAAGCTGGTGCCCAGTGGGTTGATGACCGGAGGAGCGCCAGAACGGAAGTGCCTGGAGACGGGAGAGCGGCACAGGGCTCAGGCGCAGGGCTTGGCCAGGCGCGGGGGTGGGCAGGCAGGCAGGCGGCCACCTACACGGTGATCTCTGCGTCGGTGCAGGCGGTGCCGCCCTCCCGGGAGACCTGCAGCAGCCAGCGCAGAAGCACAGTGTCTGGGGGCACGCGGAAGCGGAAGAGCCTGGCACTGCCGTACCAGCTGTAGAAGGACAGCTTCTGTGGAGCCTGCGAGAAGTGCTCGGACACCAGCCCCACCTCTGTGAGGAGAAGGAGGCGTCAGCCAGGCTGGGCGCCCTCCTCCAGGGCCGCAGGTGGGGAGAATGAGGTCCCCAGAGGGAAAGAGCTGGAAGCCCCGGGGGACCCACCTGGAGCCCTTGGCACACCAACTCTGACCTTGGTAAAGGTCACGGCCGCCCTCTGGCCCCTTAGCCAGTCCTCTGCCATCCCTCCCCAAATGACCTACATCCCACCCTCCTGGCATCTCGGTCTTTTCACAGCTGCCATCTTACTGCAGCCGCTTCCAAACAAGCCCCAGGGCACCTCAGCACCCATCGCCACCCTAATGCCCTCCAACCTTAGAAGACCCCACTCCCCACGGCCAACCCAGGTGGAAGCTGAAGGACCCAGCAGGTGTCAGGAAGGAGCCCCTGCCCCTCATCACAGATGCCCTGGCCACCAAGGCCAAGGCACGCGCCTCCCACCTCCTCTCAGCCTTCCACATCCTCCATCTCTGGATGGGTTGGCTGCCTGCTTGGGCTATGATGTCTTTGGACACAGCCAGACCAGAGCCCAAATTCCCCCTTACCCAGAGGGAGATCCCGCGTGCGGGAGGGACCCAGGCCAGAAGCCTGGCCAGCCATGAGAACAAGGGCACAGCTGGCCCCTGCATTCCAAGCGGGCAAGGCTCCTAACTGTCCTCAGGGAATGCGCCCCATGCCTGCTGCGGGGCTGGAGAAGGGCCCGTGGGAGACGTCCTGCTCATGGCCCAGGCGAGGACTCACAGGGTCTCACCCCCAGCCCCCGTGCCAGTTCCGGCCTCGTGCCCTTGTGACCTTGGGCATCCTTCCCTCCCTGGGTCCCAGCCTTCTCCTGGGTAGGTCAGGGTGGAGGGCACGTCCCTTTGGGGGCCCCTCCCTCCGAGGTTAATTAATGACAAAGGCTTCAGGAGGAAATGCACAGCGGACACAGCAGGGTGCGGCATCCTGCCCTCTGCTGCAGTTCCCCATCCTGCACTCAGGAACCCTGCCTAGGTCTCACTGGAGAGTGGCTGGCTCAGGCCCAGGCCTCTCCTGAGGAGGGAGACAGGTGAGCAGCAGGCTCTCCTGCCAGCCTGGTGACCCTCCCATAGAAGCACCCGAAGAAACAATATACCTGCCAACAGCAGCCTGTCGGAAAAGCCAAGCCAAGCTCCAGGGGAGCCTGGCCTGGGGGCTGGGCAGGGACAGGGGCAGGCTCCACCCACGACGCACTCCAGGCTTTCCAGGTGTCTGCTGGCCACCAGGTCCCACCCACCAGGCTGTGGCCTGATAATGTGGGCAGAGAAAACTCAAGCTCCCAGGACCACGGTGTCCTGGAGAGAGCCGGCCTCTGTGGGGACAGGCAGGGGAGGCCACCTGCAGCACATAGCCCTGGGCCTGCTGGGGCAAAGCCCTCAGCCCCTCTGGCCCTGGAGCGCCAGCCTGAGGGCGCCTAGAACCCAGCTGGTGGCTGTGAAGTTTCAGCAGGTACACAGAGATAAGAGATCTGTTCAAGGTTGGCCTAACACCCAGTTCCCGACTCCCAGGGCTCACAGCCCCTCCGGGCCTCTCCCAGGGCTCTGTAGCCCAAGCTCCCTGCCCAAGTCACCCACACTACCAGGCTGTTAGCGGTGCTCTGAGCCCGAGGTGACCACAGGGTGAGGAGGGCCAGCTACACACCCCCCTGCCTGCCCCACAGCCCCTCCACAGACACAGGGCTGGGTGGGGAAGGTGGGAATGCAAGTCCCTGCCCCTGTCCTGGGAACCTGAGTGAAGACCCCTGACCCACATCCTCCAAACCAGGACAGGCACCCATGGGAGACCCTGACCACCCACAGTTGCCACAGAGCACTTGCTCCACAGTAGGCTGGGAGGAGTAAGGGGCTGAGCCAGCCCATCAGGCCTCTCCACTGCCCACACCCAGGTGTTCCATCTCCCAGGGACCCCTCACCAGACCTGCGTTCTGGGACAGGGGAATTTCCTTTGCCAGTTTCCTAAGGAGTAAGGTTTTGGTTTTTTTGAGGGTCTCACTCTGTCACCCAGGCTAGAGTGCAGTGCCATGTACATGGCTCATGGCAGCCTCACCCCCCATGTAACTGGAACTGCAGGCTCACATTACCACACCCAGGTGACTTTTTTTTCTTTTTTTCTTTTTCTTTTTGAGATGGAGTCTCGCTCTTTCGTCCAGGCTGGAGTGCAATGGAGCAACCTCAGCTCACCACAACCCCCGCCTCCTGGGTTCAAGCGATTCTCCTGCCTCAGCCGCTTGAGTAGCTGGGATTACAGGCGCCTGCCACCACACCCAGCTAATTTTTGTATTTTTAGTAGGGATGGGGTTTCTCCACGTTGGTCGGGCTGGTCTCGAACTCCCGACCTCAGGTGATCCACCCACCTCAGCCTCCCAAAGTGCTGGGATTACAGGCGTGAGCTTCGCGCCTGGCCATGGAGCAATTTAATCCCGGGCACGGTCCTCGGGGAAAACTGCTTTTCATCTCTAGCTGTGCCAAGCTCAGAAAGCAGGAGGCACAGCCCCCAGAAGAAACAGGAGCTCAAAGGAGCAATATTTCAGGGGCGGGGGAGAGGCTGGGGGCCGGGAAGTCAGGGAACAGCACCGGATCAGCTGCCAGGAACCTGGGCACCCGAGTGACTGGGGACCTGTGGGCCGGCAAGGACACGACCCCTCGAGAGTTCCAGGCCACAGAAGCCTGGGCAAGTCCTCAGCATCTCCGGGTGGCCAAGGCCTGGCGGTCTCCACACCCACGTCCCTACCCCTTACAGAGCCTGGAAGGGCAACACCTTCTCCCTGGTCCAGCCGGCTCCTTGGACCTCAGTCAGGGACGGCGACCCTCAGGGAACAGAAACGCAAAGTTTCCAAACAAGAGGGGAGAGGGGCGCCCTTTCCTCAGTCCCTCCTCCCAGAAGCCGGGCGGGCGGTGGCAAGTGGCTGTACCAGGCCTGGTGGTCGCTGTGGAAGGGCTGGAGCCATGACGCCCACGGGCCCTGCTCCAGGGTCTAACAACTTTCTCCTGGCTCTGCCCCTGTCCCAGGCCGGACGGGGCCGCTGAGCTCAGGGCCCAGACACTCCTCCCATCTGGAGTCCCGGGCAGGCCCCTGGGCCCCTCCACTTCCCCGCGCCGAGTGCGCCGGGCGCGCCGGACCGGAGCGCTCTGGAGGGAGGAGGGAGAGGAGAGGGCGCTCCAGGGGCCGATGTGGCCCAACCCAGTTCGGGAAACCAGGAGGAAGAGCGGGGTCCCGCCCGCCTCGACCCCTCGGACACGAAACGCCGCAAAGGGCCACCCTGAGCCCCCAACCCGCGGCGGGGACCCCAGCCCCGCGCCGGCGCCAGATGAGCGCACAGGTGCGCGGGGGGTGAGTCACAATCCCGCCCCGCCCGCGGCCCCGGCCCCGGCCCCGGCCCCCGATGGCGCCCGCGCCCCCCGCTCACCGCTCTTCCCGCTGTCGCGGGCGGAGGCAGGCGGGGGCCGGGCGAGCAGCAGCAGCAGCAGCGGCCCCGCCACCACCGCGGCCACCGCCTCGCCCCCGGTCCCGGTGCCAGCCCGGCCCATGGCTCCGCGCTCGGCCCCGCGCTACCCGGCCCGCGTCCCGCGCCGCCAGCCCCCGCCGCCGCCCGGGCAGCCTCTGCCGCCTCCGCGGCCGCCGCCGCTTCTGCCCCCGGCGCCCATGGCCCGGCCGGTCTCCGCCACAGTCGCCCCGGGCACTTCCGCCCGCAGGCCCCGCCCCGCAGGCCCAGCTGGGAGGGCGCGGGCGGGGTCGGGGCGCGGGACCGGGGGCGCGGACGCCGGGCGCTGGGGGAGCGTTCACGTGGGGCGCGCGGGGGACAGAACGGGGGACGCGGGGTCTGGGGGACGCCGGAGGGGGCTCCCGGGATGGAGGGTCGCGCGGGACGGAGGGTTCGCGGGGGTCCCAGGACGGAGAGGTCGCGCTGGGCGCGCTCGGAACACGCAGGAAATTCTCCCCGAGGCGTGGGCTTCGCGGGGCTTCCCCGCCGGTTCGCTGAGTCCCAGCTCTGCTCGGCCGGGACGTCCGTGGCGGGCTCGGGGAGCCCGCGGGGTGCAGAGGCGCCGACTTCCGCCTGGGACCTAGAGGGGCCCTCGCCCTGCCCTGCCCGGCGCGCGTGGGCCTGAGCCAGGCGCCTCAACGCGGGGACCCCCGGGCCGGCCTTCACGCCGCAGAGCCGCTGCAGGTGCGCGTCAGATCCACGCTTTTATGCACAGACGAGAAGGCTGCTTGTGCTTAGGGACTGTAGTACCCGATTGGGATGGCGATTCAGACGGGTGCGTGGTCGTCAAGTCCTGGTACTTTGCACCGGGATGGATTCCCATCATGTAAGATTTAAGCCGAAAAAAGGAAGCGATAAAGCCTAGAAGAAAACTCAGGGAAGCTTTTTTTGTCTTGGGGCCAAGGCGGCTTTTCCAAGCGTGGCACAGAATCCAGAAGTTCCACCGCGTCGTGGGTGGGAGGGGGGTGGGGGGCGTCTGCAGAGCCAAACTGCATAAGCGAAGTCAAAGAGACGAGCCCCCAACTGGCAGGTGGGGGACACAACTTGCAACTCACATCACAGAGCTCACCTTAATAAGACTAGTAACAGTGTAGTAATAAACAGCTCTAAATCAACCATACAGAGGCTCCCGTAGAAGATCCTGAAGGACAGCTGCCAGAGATAGGGGATCCTCCTGCCTCAGCGCAGAAATGCAAATTAAAAACCTCTCCAGGCCGGGCGCGGTGGCTCACGCTTGTAATCCCAGCACTTTGGGAGGCCGAGGCGGGCGGATCACGAGGTCAGGAGATCGAGACCACGGTGAAACCCCGTCTCTACTAAAAATACAAAAAATTAGCCAGGCGTGGAGGGGGCACCTGTAGTCCCAGCTACTCAGGAGGCTGAGGCAGGAGAATGGCGTGAACCCGGGAGGCAGAGCTTGCAGTGAGCCGAGGTCAAGATCGTGCCACTGCACTCCAGCCTGGGCAACAGAACGAGACTCCGTCTCAAAAAAAACCCCACTACTCTAGCTACTCTGGAGGCTGAGGCCAGAGAATCGCCTGAACCCGGGAGTCAGAGGTTGCAGTGAGCCGAGATCTCGCCACTGCACTCCAGCCTGGGCTACAGAGTGAGACTCCGTCTCAAAAAACACAAAAACAAAAACAAAACGCTAAAGTGTCCTTCCCAGGATGTGAGGGTAAAAAAGTAAAAAAAAAAAAAAAAAAAAGAAAACCCCATTACAGTGACTTTTTTTTCGTTTCACCTAACACACTGGCAAATTAAAACTGTACTGACAGGTGAGACCGTGGTCCATAGACACTGCTTGCAGCAGGCAGAGGATGTGGGAGCCTGGTGGGAACCCCAGACTTGTCCACTGAAGTAACAGCAGCAATGACCTTCCCGCGGGAATTGCACCTCTGGATTTTCCCTGCAGATATGTTCACGGAAGTGGGACACTGCATACGGCCAGTGACTCAACGTGGCACCGCCTACATGCGTGTCACTGACCGGCGGCCACTGACCGGTGGGGTCCAGATGCGACAGAGCGTGGCGGAAACTGGAAAGACGGGAAGGGCTGTGCTGCATAGAAATGGTCTACCAGATGCAGCAGTAGCTGTAAGAAAGGAACAGGCAGAACGGTGTGTTCAGGACGCTACCATTTGTGTAGAAAAGGGAGAAAAACACGTTTCATTTGTGTGTGTCAAAGGCATCGAATGATCTGGAATGATCCAGCACCGGCTACACTGGTTGACCTTGGGGGCGGAGAGGTGGGGGTGGGGGTGGCCGCAGGGACTATACCCGTTGGCACCTTTTGAACGCAGCAGCGGGGGGTGAGGGTTTACGGAGCGGGGGAGGGGAGCTGACTCCGGGAGCGCAGACCCCTAAAGGCCAGAGCAGCGGAGGTGGAGGTGTTGGCCGGAGAGGAAGGAAGCCCGGGCTGAGCCTTAAAGAGACCCTTTGTTTCCTGGGAATGCCAGCTGGCCGTCCTTTGCCCTGCTGAGGGGTGAGGGGGCTCCCAGGCGGTTCTCAATTTAAAGGCACAGAAGTCAGATCGTGGATTTTGCTGAGCCGTGATTTGAGTGTGCCGTGCCGGGCTGCACCCAGCAGCCATGGTCAGCACCAGCACCCAGGACTGCTGCATCAGACCCATTCCCTGCCCCAGGCTGGGCCCAAGCCCCCCTCCTCCCACTGCCCTCCCCTGAGTGAGTCACTTTAGTTTGAGGTTCCTGTGCCCCAAGTTCCCCACCAGAGAGGGAGAGAAGCAGCAGAGCCCCCACTTCCAGTGCTCCAGCTGAGGGTTGGTGAACTTGAAGGTGGATAAGAATCCCCAGACGGAAGTCCAGAGACATCTGCTAAGTCACAGAGCGCTGGCAATGGAGAGACTCTTCTGTAATAGGAAACACAGCTCAGTCACACTAGTGGTCAGGGAAACAAATTAAAACAAGTCATTTTGTCAAAAAGCAGCCACGCAGCCCTGGCCACAACAGGCGCTGCTAGCAGGAATGTGAACCCCCTCAACCTTTTGAAAATTATTGTGGCAACATTAAAATGTAATGGAGAGGCCGGACACGGTGGCTCATGCCTGTAATCCCAGCCCTTTGGGAGGCTGAGGTGGGCGGGTCACCTGAGGTCAGGAGTTCAAGATCAGCCTGGCCAACATGGCAAATTATTTTTATCTCTGCTAAAAATACAAAAATTAGCCAGGCATGGTGACATGCGCCTGTAATCCCAGCTACTCAGGAGGGTGAGGCAGGAGAATCACTTGAACCCGGGAGGCGGAGGTTGTAGTGAGCAGGGATCAGGCCACTGCACTCCAGCCTGGGCAACAGAAAAAGACTCCATCTTTTTTAATTATTATTATTAAAATAATAATATTAATTTAAAAAATAAATTTTATTATTAAAATAATAATAATAATGTACTGGAGAACACTAGGGCCTAGGGACAGACACACAAGGATGTTTGCAGCAGAACTGCTTGTAGTTGCAAAAACCTGGGAGCTCCATGAGCGCAATGGGTAAACAAATTATGCTATATAATACACTCTGATTTTTTTTTTTTTTGAGATGGAGCCTCACTCTGTTGCCCAGGCTGTAGTGCAGTGGCGTGATCTCGGCTCACTGCAAGCTCTGCCTCCCGGGTTCACGTCTTTCTCCTGCCTCAGCCTCCCGAGTAGCTGGGTCTACAGGCACCCACCACCATTCCCAGCTAATTTTTTGTGTTTTCAGTAGAGATGGGATTTCACTGTGTTAGCCAGGATGGCCTCGATCTCCTGACCTCATGATCTGCCCACCTCGGCCTCCCAAAATGCTGGGATTACAGGCTTGAGCCACCACGCCTAGCCTACTCTGAATTTTTATGCAACTTTTAGATGGGTCTATAAATGTGTCTTCTGAAGGAATGTCGGTAAAGTGGAAAAATTCAGCTGCTGGATAACATGGACGCATCGTATTTCCAAACAAACAGGAAGACCCTCAAGCCCAGTCCCCAGGTCCCCCTCTAGTGAGCCTGGGTGAGGGTGAACTCCAGCTGCCTGCGGCCTGGCCAGAGGGGAGGGTTGCTGGGTGTGGGAGCTGCTTTCCGCAGTGGGTGTGCTCTTCGCCCAGCAGCAATAAGCATTATTACAGTTGCCTTGGATAAAAATATCGAAAGTTAAATAAAAGCAAAAAAAAAAGCTGTAATCCAGTTTTCTCCAAATAACCACCCTGCGCACCTCGTCCAAATGCTTCCTGTGTGCAAGACTGTGTGAGGACCGCTCTTGCGCGGACACTTTCCCATGCTTTGCAGGTTGAAAGGAGTTTCCCTCTGTCTGTTCATGGCCACCTGGTAGACGTAGTAGACCTGTCTCCCCACTCTGCCCGAGTTTCCTGAGGGCAGGAGGTGGGTCTCTCTCACTCTGTGGCCAGGCTGGAGGGGTGCAGACGGTAACCCCGTCTTTCTGACCCAGTGCCCCAACCTGTCAGCATGAACCACACCAGAGGTGCCCAGACATCAGAGTTTCACAGACAGAAACAGTTTTCCCAGAGTTTGGGGTTTTTTTTTAGGCTCAGCTACCATGCATTATTATTCTTTCATTAAAAAAAGGTCATTTGGCCGGGCGCGGTGGCTCAAGCCTGTAATCCCAGCACTTTGGGAGGCCGAGACGGGCGGATCACGAGGTCAGGAGATCGAGACCATCCTGGCTAACATGGTGAAACCCCGTCTCTACTAAAAATACAAAAACTAGCCGGGCGAGGTGGCAGGTGCCTGTAGTCCCAGCTACTCCGGAGGCTGAGGCAGGAGAATGGCATAAACCCGGGAGGCAGAGCTTGCAGTGAGCTGAGATCCGGCCACTGCACTCCAGTCCGGGCGACAGAGCGAGACTCCGCCTCAAAAAAAAAAAAAAAAAAAAAAAAAAAAAAAAAAAAAGGTCATTTTCCCAGCCTAGGCAACATGGTGAAACCCAGTCTCTACAAACAAACAAACAAATTGTACCAAGGCATGGTGGCATGTGTGTCTACAGTCCCAGCTACTCCAGAGCCTCAGGCAGGAAGATCCCTTGAGCCCAGCAGGTCAAGGCTGCAGTGAGCCAAGATCGCACCACTGCACTCCAGCCTGGGTGACTGAGCGAGACCCCATCTCAAAAATTAATTAATTAATTAATTAATTAAATCATCCAAGGGCTAGAGACGGTGGCTCACACCTGTAATCCCAACATTTTGGGAGGCAGAGGTGGGCGGGTCACGAGGTCAGGAGTTCAAGACCAGCCTGGCTAATATGGTGAAACCTGTCTCTACCAAAAATACAAAAAACTGGCATGCGCCTGTAGTCCCAGTTACTTGGGAGGCTGAGGCAGGACAATCGCTTGAACCCGGGAGGCGGAGGTGGCAGTGAGCTGAGATCGCACCACTGCACTCCAGCCCGGGTGACAGAGACAGAGCAAGTCTCCATCTCAAAAAAAAAAAGTCATTTTCCAACCAAAAAAGTAGGAAGTACATACCATTTTTGAGCGGGGCCTGCCCCTCCACATCTGTGGATATTTCTTGTCAGGTGGGATGAGAAACTGAGAAAAGAACTAAGACACAGAGACAAAGTATAGAGAAAAAATGGGCCCAGGGGACCGGCACGCTCAGCACGCGAGGACCTGCACTGGCGCTGGTCTCTGAGTTCCTTCAGTATTTATGGATCATTATTTTTACTATCTCGGTGAGGGGAGTGTAGCAGAGCAACAGGTGGGAAGAAGGTCAGCGGAGAAACATGGGAGCAAAGGAATCTGAATCATGAACTAATTCAAGGAAAGGTACTGTGCCTGGATGTGCACATAGTCCAGGTTTATCTTTCACTTTACACAAACATCTCAGTGTAGCAAAGAGTAAGAGAGCAGTATTGGGCCGGGCGCGGTGGCTCAAGCCTGTAATCCCAACACTTTGGGAGGCCGAGACGGGTGGATCACGAGGTCAGGAGATCGAGACCATCCTGGCTAACACAGTGAAACCCCGTCTCTACTAAAAAATACAAAAAAAACTAGCCGGGCGAGGTGGCGGCGCCTGTAGTCCCAGCTACCCGGGAGGCTGAGGCAGGAGAATGGCGAACCCGGGAGGCAGAGCTTGCAGTGAGCTGAAATCTGGCCACAGCACTCCAGCCTGGGTGACAGAGCGAGACTCTGTCTCAAAAAAAAAAAAAAAAAAGAGAGCAGTATTGCTGCCAGCATATCACAAAGAGTAACAGAGCAGTATTGCTGCCAGTGTATCTCGCCTCCAGCCACAGGGGGATTTTCTCCTATCTCAGAATAGAACTAACAGCCGGCTTTACACCGAGACATTCCATTCTCAGGGACGAGCAGGAGACCGAAGCCTTCCTCTTATCTCAACTGCAAAGAGGCCTGTCTCTCACTACTTCTCAGCACAGACCCTTTACTGGTGTCGACCTGGGGGATGGTAAGGTCTTGACTTCCCCACGAGGCCATATCTCAGGCTGTCTCCATTGGGGAAAGCCTTGGACAATACGCAGGCTTTCTTGGGCAGAAGTCCCTGCGGCTTTCCGCAGTGCATCGTGTCCCTGGTTAATCGAGAATGGAGAATGGCGATGGCTTTTGCCAGGCACACTGCCTGCAAGCATATTGTTTTTTTTGTTTTGTTTTGTTTTGTTTTGTTTTGTTTTGTTTTTGAGATGGAGTCTCGCTCTGTCGCCCAGGCTGAAGTGCAGTGGCCGGATCTCGGCTCACTGCAAGCTCTGCCTCCCGGGTTTACGCCATTCTCCTGCCTCAGCCTCCCGAGTAGCTGGGACTACAGGCGCCTGCCACCTCGCTCGGCTAGTTTTTTGTATTTTTTAATAGAGACGGGGTTTCACCGTGTTAGACAGGATGGTCTCGATCTCCTGACCTCATGATCCGCCCGTCTCGGCCTCCCAAAGTGCTGGGATTACAGGCTTGAGCCGCCGCGCCCGGCCGCAAGCATATTGTTAACAAGGCACATCCTGCACAGCCCTCATCCCTTAAACCTTGATTCCACACAGCACATGTTTCTGTGAGCACAGGACTGGGGCTAAAGTTACAGGTGAACAGCATCTCAAAGCAGAAACAATTTTTCTTAGTATGTATCAAAATGGAGTTTCTTTCTTTTTTTTTTTTGAGATGAAGTCTCGCTCTGTCGCCCAGGCTGGAGTGCAGTGGCGCGATCTCACCTCACTAGAACCTCTGCCTCCTGGGTTCACACCATTCTCCTGCCTCAGCCTCCCGAGTAGCTGGGACTACAGGTGCACACCATCATGGCCAGCTAAATTTTTTGTATTTTTAGTGGAGCCGGGGTCTCACTCTGTTAGCCAGGATGGTCTCGATCTCCTGACCTCGTGATCCACCCGTCTCGGACTCCCAAAGTGCTGGGATTACAGGACTCAGCCACCGCGCCCAGCCCAAAATGGAGTTTCTTATGTCTTCCTTTTCTACATAGACACAGTAACAAGCTGATCTCTCTTTCTTTTCCCCACACTTTTTATTTTTATTTTTTTGAGACAAAGTCTCGCTCTTGTGCCCCAGGCTGGAGTATAATGGCACAATCTCAGCTCACTGCAACATCTGCCTCCCAGGTTCAAGCGATTCTCCTGCCTCAGCCTCCCGACTAGCTGGGATTTCAGGTGTGCACCACCACGGCCGGCTAACTTTTGTATTTTTAGTAGAGATGGGGTTTCACCATGTTGGCCAGGCTGGTCTCAAACTCCTGACCTCAAGTGATGTGCCCGCCTCAGCCTCCCAAAGTGCTGGGATTACAGGCATGAGCCACTGCACCTGACCGGAAGTACATACTCTTAGAATTTGAATGAAGGTTCACTTTTTTTTGTTGTTTTACGTTCAGTGCAGTTTTTTGTTGTTGTTTTACATTCAGTAGATGGCAGTAGATGGATTTTTCTTTTTCCTTTTTTTTTTTTTTTTTATTGAGACAGGGTCTTGTTCTGTCACCCAGACTGGAGTGCCGTGGCGGGATCTCAGCTCACTGCAAGCTCCGCCTCCCGGGTTCAGGCCATTCTCCTGCCTCAGCCTCCCGAGTAGCTGGGACTACAGGCGCCCACCACCACGCCCGGCTAGTTTTTTGTATTTTTTAGTAGAGACAGGGTCTCACCGTGTTAGCCAGGATGGTCTTGATTTCCTGACCTCGTGATCCGCCCGTCTCGGCCTCCCAATGTGCTGGGATTACAGGCGTGAGCCACCGCGCCCGGCTTTTTTTTTTCTTTTATTGAGGCAGGGTCTTGCTCTGTCACCCAGACGGGAGTGCCGTGGGAAGATGGTGGCTCCCTGCAGCGTTGGCCTCCTGGGATCAAAGGATCCTCCTGCCTCAGTCTCCCAGGTGGCTGCAGTTACAGGCCAGTACCAGCACGCCCAGCGGTGGTTCTTATTTATCCCCATTTTGTCTGAGCAAATGAACGCCTGTCCTGGGTGCTAGTGAGCTGGAAGATGAAGGGCATGGGCAGTGACCGTACAGCGCTCAGCCTGCAGGGAGCCTGGGGTGAGCCCAGCAGTACTGGAGCGTGGAACCACAGCAGATGTCCTTGTCCCTTCCAAGGGGTGGGAACAAAAGGTGACAGGGACAGAGATGACTGCTGGGGCAGGAGGCCCAAGAGTTGCTCTCTGCTTGGAGGGCTCCCCTTGGCATCCCTCAGCAGTGTACCTGGGCTGGCCGATGGGACTGAGGCTGTGCTGGGCCCCTCCTTATAGGAGGAACCCACTCTTCCTGGATCCTCCCTGCAGTGACCTGAGCAGAGGTGAAAGAGGTCTAGCCAGATGCGATGGCTCACACCTGTAATCCCAGCACTTTGGAAGGCCCAGAGAAGTGGATCATGAGGTCAGGCGATTGAGACCATGATGAAACCCTGTCTCTACTTGAAATACAAAAAAAATTAGCTGGGTGCAGTGGTGGATGTCTGTAGTCCCAGCTACTCGGGAGGCTGAGGCAGGAGAATGGTGTGAACCCGGGAGGCGGAGCTTGCAGTGAGCCGAGATCATACCACTGCACTCCAACCTGGACAACGGAGCGAGACTCCGTCAAGAAAGAGAGAAAGAAGGAAAGAAGGAAGGAAGGAAGGAAGGAAGGAAGGAAGGAAGGAAGGAAGGAAGGAAAAGAAAGAAAAAAAGAAAGAAAGAAAGAAAGAAAGAAAGAAAGAAAGAAAGAAAGAAAAGTCTAGCATGTGTACACATGGAACTGCAAGAGGACAGGAAAGAAACTGAGACAGAAAAAGATATGTGAAGAAATACCCCAAATTCCCAAATTTGATGAAAGGCATTAATTTACAGATTCAAGCAGCTTAGTGAACCTTAACAAGAATCAATGCAAAAAAAACCATAACCAATTACATCATAGTCAAACTGCTGGAAAACGAACTTAAAGAGAAAATATTGAAAGCAGACAGAGAAAGATGACACATTATAGTCCAGGGAACAACCGAATGGCATAACTTCCCATTAGAAACAATGGGGGCCAGGGCCGGGTGCAGTGGCTCAAGCCTGTAATCCCAGCGCTTTGGGAGGCCGAGGCGGGTGGATCACGAGGTCAGGAGATCGAGACCATCCTGTCTAACACGGTGAAACCCCGTCTCTACTAAAAAATACAAAAAACTAGCCGGGCGAGGTGGTGGGCGCCTGTAGTCCCAGCTACTTGGGAGGCTGAGGCAGGAGAATGGCATAAACCCGGGAGGCGGAGCTTGCAGTGAGCTGAGATCCGGCCACTGCACTCCAGCCTGGGCGACAGAGGGAGACTCCGTCTCAAAACAAAACAAAAAAACAAAAAAACAAAAAAAACCAGGGGGAGACCTCCATGTAGGGCAATGCCCTCCCTACATGGGTGTGACAACCGTAGGGCTGGGACAGAATTCGGCTGTCCTGACCCCCCCACCCACCCCGCGCTGTCCCACCCTGCAGGTGTCTTTTTGAGCACCTTCTACAAGGACCATCCAGCACATCCATAGGAATGTTCCAGAAATCCACGACTGTGCTCAGCCCTGATTCCTCATTCCACCTCATCCTCAGTCAGGCTCTGGGGCCCTTTGAGTGGTGACACCCCAAGAGCAAAGCCGGATAGACGGTTCCTGCTTTGGATGGAGGGAGCCTTCGCTCAGAGTCTGGCAGAGACCCAGACGCAGTTCCAGCGCTGGCCTCTGAGGGGCAGTATAGCCCCATGGACCACCCGAGGCCCTGGAGCCCAGCTGCGACTGGAGGTGCACCTCCCTGGCTGGTCTTTGTATTAGTCATCTATGCTGCATAACAAATACCCAACAACTTTATGATATAAGCAGCACACATTCATTATCTTCCAGATTCCGTGGACGGGAGGCTGGGTGGGGCTTAGCAGGGTGCCTCTGACTCCGAGGCACTCATAGGCTGTGGGCAAGGTGTCAGCCACGCTGAGGTTATCCCAAGGCTTGACTCGGGGAGGATGCACTTGTTTTTGTTTCCAGATAGAGACAGGCTCTCGCTCTGTTGCCCAGCCTGGAGTGCGGTTGCAGTCTCAGCTCACTGCTCCCTCTGCCTCCCAGGTTCAAGCAATTCTAGTGCCTCAGCCTCCCGAGTAGCTGGAACTACAGGCGTGTCACACCCCACCAGTGTAATTTTTGTATTTTTGGTAGAGAAGGGGTTTCACCATGTTGGCTAGGCTGGTCTCAAACTCCTGACCTCAAGCGATCTGCCCACCTTGGCCAACCTAGGTGCTGGGATTACAGGTGTGAGCCTCTGCGCCAGGCCCACTTTTTTTGTTGTTTTTTTTGAGATGGGGTCTCACTCTGTTGCCCAGCCTGGAGTGCAGTGGCACAATCACCGCTCACTGCAGCCTCAACCTCCGGGGCTCCAGCAATCCTCCTGCCTCAGCCTTCTGCGGGTTCACTTCTAAGCCCACCTATGTTACTTTTGGCCAGAAACATCAGTTCCTTGTCATGGGGGCCTCTCCGCAGGGCTGCTCACAACAGGGGAGCTGCTTCTCCCGGGAGGCGGAGGAGCAGCAGCAGCTGCAGTCTTTGGTGACCAGACCGTGAAGGTGACACCTGTCTCTTCTGCTGTGTCAGAAGTCAGTCACCAGGCGCGGCCCACACTCAAGGGGTAGGGATTACACAAGGCAGTAAACTGGGTTGTGCTTTTCTTGTTGAGTTATGAGAATTCTTTTTTGTTTTGTTTTGAGACACCGTCTCATTCTGTTGCCCAGGCTGAGTGCAGTGGTGCGATCACAGCTCAATCCAGTGTGGACCTCCTGGGCTCAAGCAATCTTCTCACCTCAGCCTCCCTGGTAGCTGGAAATACAGGCGCACACCAACACGCCCTGCTGATTTTTTATTTTCTGTAGAGATGGGTTTCACTATGTTGCCCAGGCCGGTCTCAAACTCCTGGGCTCAAGTGATTCTTCCACCTCTGCCTCCCACAGGGCTAAGAGTACAGGTGTGAGCCATCCCATTGCACCCGGCCAAGAGAGTTATTTATTTATTTATT